>NW_016813064.1:219359-225458 GCF_001698545.2 Rhinopithecus bieti | reverse complement strand
TTAATATATATTAATATTAATATATTAATATTCTGTATTGTAATATTAATATTTTGTATTTCTTTGTCTGGGTGTGAGTATATGTGTATATTGACCTCCCCTATACTATACGTATAATTTTATATCCCACTTTCTTAATCCACCAATATATGAATTTTTCAGGAATTCAATGCTATTTTAAAACACTATTAATTCATTTTATATTTATTGCTTAAATATATCTCTACCTAGAGATATGCATTTATCTATTGTTTGTTTTATACTATAAATAAAGCTATGATAAAAGTCTTTGAACATAAACTTTAGTCAGCAAAACTGTGGCTATTTTGGTCTGTTTTTTGAATCTCATAAAATGCTTCCAGTGCTGTATTTTCTCTATTTTAAAAAATACTTTTCTTTTTTTTCTTATTTAAAAAGTATGGAATGCTTCACAAATTTGTATATCAACCTTGCGCAGGGGACATGTGAATCTTCTCTGTGTCATTCCAATTTTAGTATATATGCTGTCAAAATGAGCACAAGTGCCTTATTTTCTTCAATTTGCTCTATAGAATACAAATTCACTGGTCAACAGATGTTTCACTATTTAAAAGATTAAATTGTGAAATAAGTTTGTGAAATGTTGAATTCAACAAAGATACAAATTTTTCTACAGGACTTCTCAGAGCCTTTAGTATGCAAATATGTGCTAAAAATTATTAAAAGAGAACTCAGGTATGCAAGGCACCACTTTTCCAAAGATCAGAGTGATTGTTCAATGGAATTTTGGTTTGGAAAATATTAAATGTGATTCTATCTTTTGATTCAGAAGAGTTGTATCAGTTATTTTAGTTGGGGGTAACACAAGGCTATGCTGCAATAGAAAAAGCACTGAAATCTCTATAGTTTAATACAACAAAGGTTTATCCCTTGCTCATGTCATAGTAGATAATAGAAACTCTTATGTGTTTCTATTCCCAAATAGTATCCCAAGGGCCCAGCCTGCTTCCAAATTCTAACTCCACCAGCTCTTTTTTTTTTCAACCATCTGCATGCGATTGCATGTGGAGAGAGCACACCTGTTCTTCTTTCTTCCAATGTTTAATTGGTAAGAATTAGTCATATGCCTAGACCACTTAGATTCAAGGGACTGAAAGATTATGGAGCACATAAATGTTTGATGAACAGTAACAGTCTTTGCCATACCTTTTCTTTTTTCTTTTTTTTAAAAAAGTAATAGACATTAGATTTTGTTGAATGCCTATTTGGAAACTGCTGGGATAATAACATTTTAAAGCTTATTAATATTATGATCCTGCTTACTAAATATCCTAATATCGAACTCTTCATAGTCATAAAATAAATCCTTTGCTAAGATGAGAAAGCATTACCTTAATGTTCTTTTGAATTAGATTTGATGGTATTTTAACCTAGGATTTTGTATCTATATTCATGAACAAGATGGGTTTACAATTTTCTTATTCATTGCTTTTTGTTACAGATTGTTATCAGGGTTTTTTATGGAAAGTTTTACATATATGTATTTTTAAGTAAATTTTATTTTGAAATACTTGTACGTTTACATGCAATGAATCCATGCACTCATTTTTTGGTTTCTCTAATGTTAACATTTTGCAAAACTATACTGCAATATAAAAACCAGTATATTGGCATTGTTACAACCAAGATAAAGAACATCTCCAGTACCACAAAGATTCCTTGTGTTGCACTTTTATAGCTGTACCCACTTCCCACCTGTCCCCACTTACCTCTTGCCCCCACTTCCTTCTTAATCCCTAATAACAACTAATCTGTTCTCCATTTCTATAACTTTGTCATTTTAAGAATGTTTTATAACTGGTATCATAGAGTATATAAACTTTGGATATTGACTTTTTCTTTTGAAAATTATTTTAAAATACCCATTTTATTTCTGTTTTTTGTGTTGTTACATGGGTGTATTAGTTTGTTTGCAAACTGCTATAAAGAACTGCCCAAGACTGGGTAATTTATAAAGGAAAGAGGTTTAATTGACTCACATTTCCACATGGCTGGGGAGGCCTCAGGAAACTTACGATCCATGTAGAAGGTGAAAGGAGAGTAAGGACCTTCTTCACATGTCTGCAGGAGAGAGAAGAGTAAGGAGGGAAGGGTGAAGAGCCCCCACCAGATCTCATAAGAACTCACTATCATGAGAACAGCATGGTGGAAAACCATCCTCGTGAACCAATCACCTCCCACCAGGTCTCACCTTAGGCAGGTGGGGATTATGGGGATTACAATTGAAGATGAGATTTGGTGGGGACACAGCCAAATCATATCAATGGGTGTATTGCATACTGGTGGAGACTGGGCTTCTAGTATACCCATCACCCCAATATTGAACATTGTACCCAATAGATAAGTTTTCAAATTTTATCCCCTTTCCACCATCTCCCATTTTGGAGGCCCCAGTGTCTATTATTTTTATCTTTATGTTCATGCATACCCATTGTTTAGCTCCCACTTATAAGTGAGAACATGTGATATTTGATTTTATGTTTCTGAATTAGTTCACCTACGATTATGGCCTCCAGCTCCATCTGTGTTGCTGCAAAGGACACGGTTTCATTCTTTTTAATGTCTGCATATGTCTGTGGTGTAAATGTACCACATTTTCTATGTCCAGGATTGGCTTTTTTACTCAGGATAATTCTCTGGAGATTCCTACAGGTCATTGTGTTTATCAATAATTTGTCCCTTTTTATTGCTTAATAGCAGTCTGATAGGTGTGCATCAGTTCGTTTAATTATTATGCACCCAGTGAAAGGACATCTGAGTTGTTTTCAAGTTTTGGCTATTACAAACAAGCTACTATGAACACTTGTATAAAGGTTTTGGATGAACATAAGTTTTCATTTCTCTGTTATAAATGCATGTGGCTGAAATTGCTGGGTTGTATAACAGTTGCATGTTTAGTTTTTTAAAGAAACTGCCAAATTGTTTTGTAGAGTGACTACACTATTTCATAACTCTACCAGCAGCATGAGTGATCAAGTATCTCATTATCCTTGACAGTATTTACTGCTATCACTTTCTGTTTCAATGTCAGCCACTCTGATAGGCATGTAATAATGTCTTATTGTTGTTTTAATTTGCATGTCCCCATGGCTAATTATATTGGACCTAATTTCTTATGCTTATTTGCTATCTATTTACTTTCTTTGATGAACTATTTGTGCACTCATTTTTGCCTATTTTCTAGTTGTATTGTTTGATTTAGCTTTTTTTACTATTGAGCTTTGATAGTTCTTTATATATTATAGACACTAGTTCTTTGTCAGATATGTGGTTTACAAATACCTTCTTCCAGTATGTAACTTGTCTTTTCACTCTCTTAATATAATTTTTTCTTAGAGCAAAAGTTTTTAACTTTGATGGTCTAATTTATTAATATTTCCCTTTATAAATATGCTTCATTGTCAAGTCTAAAAACACTTTGCCGAGACCTGGAGCCCTAACATTTTCTCCTATAATTTTTTCCCCCAAATTTTATACTTGCACAATTTACCTTTAAGTCTATGATGCATTTTGAGTTAATCTGTGTAAGGTGTCAGGTTACACAAATTTGTGTAAGTGAAAGGTGTAAGGTTTGTGACAAGATTACTATTATTTTTGCCTATGAATGTCCAGTTGTTCTGGCACCTTTTGTTGAAAAGACTCTATTGGTTTTTGCTTCTTTGTCCAAATTCAGTTGGACATATTTGTGTTGATCTCTTTATGGTTTCTCTCTTCTGTTCTGTTGATCTATGTGTGGATTGCTCCATTAGTATCACACAGTCTTGACTACTGCAGCCAGACAAAAAGTCTTAAAATCAGGTAGACTCATTACTCTTGTATTATTTTTCTTTTGCAATTTGTTTTAACTATTCCACTTCTTTTGCCTTTTCATATTATTTTTTGAATAATCTTGTCTATATCTATATCTACGAAAAATGAGTAGCGAGGCTTTTAATAGGAATTGCATTACACTTGCATATAAACTTGTGGAAAACTAATATTTTTACTATGTAAAGTCTTTTGATCCTTAAACTATATCTCTCCAGTTCTTTAGATCATTGATTTCTTCCATCAGCATTGTTTTAAATATTTCATTGACATACATTTAGAACCATATCAGACAGTGTTATAATTTTGCTTCGATTGTCAAACATGATTTGGGAAAATTTAGAAAAGGAAACTGTATTGCATTTATCCATATTTTTATTTACAAAGTTCTTCCTTCTTGTTTCAAGGATCCTACTTTTATCATTTATTTTCTGTTAAGAGAAATTTCTTTAGCCATTCTTTTAGGGTAGGTCTGCTGAAGACAATTCTCTTAGTTTTACTTCACCTGAGAATGTCTTGAGTTCCCCTTTATTGCTGAAGCATGTTTTCTCCGTGTACATTATTCTTGGTAGATAGTTGTTTTTTTTCAGTATTCGAAAAACTGTGCCACTTCCTTCTGGCCTTCATAGTTTTTGATAAGAAACCCACCGTCTCTGATTTATTATTTTTTAGTATAGGTAAGCTTTTGTCTCTATCTCATTACTTTTAGGATTTCATTTGTTTATAGAATTTTGACTATGATGTTTTGTAGTATGATTTCATAGTATTTCTCCTGCTTAGGGTTTGCTTAGCTTCTTAATCTTTAGGCTATCTCTCTTGAAAAATTTGGGAAAATTTCAGCTATTATTTCTTTGAGGTTGTCAGTTTCTTAGGACACTGGAATATAGAGGCATAAAGAAAACCCAGGGAACTTATTACCATGTTGTTTCTTGAGTCCTATTCAGTGTGCCTTCTTTTTTCCATTTTTGAGTTCACTAATGTTTGTCTTACATATAATGTCCAGAACTTTTAGTTGTACCTAGTGAGAGGAATAAAAAAATGTATTTTTATTCCATATTCTCAGAATCTATATGTTTTCTAGTTGTATCTCTTGAATATTTATTGCACATAGGATTACCTGTTCCCTAATACTTTGCAACAGTTTTCTAATGAAATTAGTTGGCTGATTAACAAAAAGTAAATCCAAAATAATTTACTTCTCAAAATGTTAAAGATAATTTATAGTGAAGATTATATCTGAATTGGGCTTGAAAAACTAAAACTCACAGGATAAAAACAGGTTAAATCCTTTCAGGTGTAAAGAACAGTAGGAGTCATCATACTAAAGAGCATCTTCTAAAAGTTAAGGCAAGACAAGAGTAGATTGAAAATAAGATTTTAAATTCCCAAATCTTGAATGCTTATACACCATTGGTGGGAATAGAAATTAGTTCAGCCAATGTGGAAAGCAAGTTGGAGATTTCTCAAATAACTTAAAACAGAACTACCATTCAATCTAGCAACCTCATTACTTAGTATATTACCCAAAGGAAAATAAATTGTTCTACCAAAAAGACACATAAAGTTGTATGCTCATCACAGCAGTATTCACAATAGCAAATATATGGAATCAATCTAGATGCCCATAAGTGAAGGATTGGATAAAGCAAATATTGTGTGTGTGTGTGTGTGTGTGTGTGTGTGTGTGTGTGTGTGTGTGTGTATGTATGTGTGTATGTCATGGAATACTATGCAGCCACAAAACATGAAATTATGTCCTTTGCAGTAACATGGATGCACCTGGAGGTCATTATACTAAGCAAATTAACACAGAAATAGAAACCCGAATACTGCCTATTCTCACTTATAAGCAGGAGCCAAACATTGGGCACACATTGATATAAAGACAAGAACAATAAATACTGAGGACTACCAGAATGGAGAGGGAGGGAGAGGAACAAGGGCTGAAAAACTACCTAGTGAGTACTATGCTTACTACCTGGTGACAGGACCAGTCATATCCCAAGCCTCAGTGTTATAGAATATACCCATGTAACAAATCTGCAATCTAAAACAAAAACTTAAATCATCTTAAAAAAACCCAAATAATGTTATAAAAATAAACAAATCTTTATAATGAGAGAGAATAGAGAGTTTTTTCTTTTCTTTCTTTTTTTTATTTTTTCTGGCAGTATAGTAGATGAGCAATCTTCAGATGTTTTGTAGTGGAATAATTTTCTAACATAGCCATATCTAAAATTGAAAAGAAAGAAG
>NW_016813064.1:203390-218933 GCF_001698545.2 Rhinopithecus bieti | reverse complement strand
GAAAAGAGAATTTTTTTTTTTTTTTTTTTTTTTTTTTTTTTTTTCTGGCAGTATAGTAGATGAGCAATCTTCAGATGTTTTGTAGTGGAATAATTTTCTAACATAGCCATATCTAAAATTGAAAAAGAAAGAAGCAAAGATAATTTTTTCCCATTTCCACCCCTCCCCCATTTTCATCAGGAAGGAAAATATTTTCCAGAAATGCTCCCTCTCAGCGGATTTTTATTTGTATTCTATTGGTCAAAATTGGGTCAAAGGGCCATGTCCTTAAACCTATCCCTGACAAAGACAATGCAGTGAACATTTTATTTACGGTCTTCCCTTCCCTCCAGGTTTCTTTTTTTCTAATTTCTTTTTATTTAAAAAATTTATTTTACTTAAATTGCATAGAGAAAGGGTCTCACTATGTTGATCAGGCTGGTCCATAACTCCTGGGCTCAAGCAATCCTCCCATCTCCGCCTCCCAAAGTGCTGGGATTATAGGTATGAGCAACTGTGCTTAGTCCCCAATTTTCACTGTATGTTCTTCTATAGAAAATATGTAATTCTTTAATTATAAAATATTATATTTTATAGACTAGTTGGTAAATATAAAAGAACATGTGAAAAAATAAAATCAGCTATAATGCCATAACTAATAGATATTACGGATAATTTTTAGCTAACTTCAAATTGGATTTTATTTATTTGCCTTTAATGTGATATGTTTTCAATACTTTTGTAGGCAAATGCATATTTCACTGATCTCAGTCCTCACCACTGGTCATTTTACAGTACATTGTTTTCATTTTTGAGCTCTTAATTTGATTAGTATTTTGAGTGACTGAAATACACACCCATATACACACATACTCTTAAAGAATGGCATATAGGTAATATATTTTCCAAGCTCTTGAACATTTAAGAATAGTTGTGTGTTTCATTCATTAATATATTCATTCCTATAACAATTATTTATTGAACATCCTCTATGTACCTGGCAGGCACAATGTTAAATATTAGACTTACAAGGGTTAATAGGACAGATATGGCCCATGCCCTCTTGGAGCTTATAATTTACTAGGTAGCAGATATTTAAAATATAAAGGATATGGAGACAAAAAGGAGAGATAAGGGTGATTATATGGGTATGTAATTCAGAAGGAACAACATAACAACCTAGTTTGAGGATCAGAGAACATTTTCACTTTAAAAAATTGCATTAGACTGAGACCTGAAATTTTAGCAGAAATGCAGAGTAGGAGGAAGAATATTCTGAGTAACAGAAACTCCATGAATGACGCATTGAGGTAGGAGCAGATGGCAAATTTGAGAGGCTGAAAGAGGACCAGTATACTTAAAACACTGAAAGTGAAGAGGAGTGGGACATATAAATCCTATAAAGAGTGGGTAAAAACTCAATTGTGGATGGTGGATGGCCATGTGAATCACTGTTGGGATTTGGTACATTGTTATAAGGGCAATGAAAATCCTTGAGAAGTTTTAATATGGAGATATGATTAATTATGCATTTCAAATAGATTACTCTAGATATTAAATTTACTTTCAAAATTCTGTATGCATCTTCCTTGTCTTCTGCAATTTAATTTACAAAGTAGAAGTCTGAGGCTAACTTTAATTTTGTTCCTTTAAGTGTAGAATACATTTTTTCTAAATGTTTATAAGAAATTTATTTATTCTTGAAAAACACTGTCCAAGGATTCTTCTAGATATAGATTTTTTTTACTTATTTTTTTCTGGAACATATTGAATTATTTATATGCATGTATTTAGGACATTTTTAAAAGCCTGGAATGTTTTCTTTAGTTATATCTTTACTTATTGCTCCAATTCTTTTTTTTTCTGTTTTTTTCCCCTTGGGATCCTCTGTAAATTTTGAGACTAAATTTGTACTTTTTTTCCCTATGCCTACCTTCATTTTCATTTGACACACACAAAATCTCTGACAAACACACAGATACTCATGGACATGCACATACGTTTATATACATATTGATATAGAAACACACATGTAGACACTTAGCAATTTTCATGAAAATTTAGGAGAGGTTCTGTCACGTGTGTTAGCCATTTTAGTCTGAAATTGCCATTCTCGTTTTGGAAACTTACACCTGAAATCTACAGTGAAGATATAATCCATGCAGGAAAGGGGAAGATGGTACATAGAGAGGTTTGGAACTTTTTTAGTGGCATTGGGAATACTCCAAAAACTATCCTAAGTGAGTAAAGAAACTGAGTGTGACTTTGTTATCTGCTGAATTAAGGTCTTATCCTATTCAAAAGACAGAATTGCCTTCATGAAATGATAGAGACCATTAATTAGTCTCTCTTTAGGAATTCACCAACCATTCTAGTTCTGTAGCATTCTACTGTATTAAAAACCAACATCAGACGAAACAAAATACAAACATAACTTCTAGAAGAACAATTTTATAAATCTTTTGGTAACTCAGTTTGGCAGACAGAAAGCTCTTCTAAAGTCTCACCCAACCTGAACAGACTTTTTTAGAAACCTATTTCCCTTTCCTCTCTCCAGGAAACAGAGACAACAGTCTTTTTGGAAAATATCCAAATTTCTTGATATATTGAGGACATGAGCTTCCTTAATTGTTTTTCAGTCTCGTGCACCAGGTGTATATGTGCATTAAAAATTTTCTGCCTTAGCAGGACTTCTAAGTCTAGTCTCCTTCCATAGGCTCCTTTTTTTGGTGAAATATCATATAAATGCCCTTTAATATGAAGGAATTATTAATATCTATAAAATTTTGCTTTTAAGTCATGTATGATTTTTTTCTTGCATGTTATACTTAGTTTGAAAGAAGTATAGTGTCCAAGTGGAGAACATGAACTGTAGAATTAGAAGCGTGGGCTGGGATCTTGACCATTACTTACCAGCTGGGTGAGCTTGGACAAGTGACAGGGTTTCTGTGCTTCAGGTTTTCCATCTGAAGAAAAGGATCTCTTCATTTAAAGAGCTAATGTATTCAAGAACATGAAAGAGTACCTGAAACATACTGCTTTATATATGTACTTGTTATTGTTATTTTTAAGGTAATTGGCAATACAAATCTGTCCTTTTAAGTTGATTTGACAATGCCTCTTGAAGAAAAGAATTAAGTTCTTGATAAACATCAAGACTCAATAATAAAATTTAAAAATTCCTAAGTTATAAAGATTATTATTAAAAGAGACCAACTACTTTATTACTTTAAAATATTGATTAGCTTTTTTGAACTTATTTTATGTCTAAATACTCTTTATAAATCTTATATTCAGTAGAAATATGTCTTGAGTGGTCATCATCAAGAAAGATGACAACTTCTTGTAGAAATTTAACCCTTGGTACCCTTGGAAATTAATCTTCTTTAATTAATTACATTTCCAGGGATATTTGGGTATCATTTGTTTGTTTGTATTGTTTTGTTTTTCTAGTAAATGGCTTCTTAAGCTGTATTATCCCCTCCAGTGTCCATTGATTCAGAGAAAATACCAACAATTGGAATTTATTGCTCTGATTTTGAACAGAATCTTGTGGCTGTTTTTATTGTAATTCAAAGCACTGTTTAAATCCCTTTGCTTAGAAGCCATTGGAGTGAAAATGTTCATATTGCCGATTTACTTTGTGACAATGATGTATGGGAAGATTATTCTGCAAGAACCAGAAAATATAATACTTGTTGGAAGAAATTCAATGTCGCAACCAGTTGAAATAAAGAACACCCAATCCCACGTGCTAACAAAGTGGGGATTCCTTTCCAAAGCTTTGTACTATGCAAAGGATACTTTTCTGGCGTGCCGAGAAGTTATCTCTGGGACTGTCACACTTGGAATTCCAGCAGATTACCCTATCATCAAGTCATCAGTATGCTGCTATTTGAATAAACACAGCTGTTGTTTTCCAAGAAATATGGCTAGGAGCAGCAAGGAAAAAAAGGGCAATTAGTGTTATTGAAATGAAGGGGTACTCAGGATGGCATATATATATTTATGAGCATTTTCGTTTCCGAATAGCCTATTTACCATGCTGTGACTTAACAGTGGGGGAGTAATGATCCCCTCTCCAAATCCTTGGTACTTTACTGCGTTTTGCTATTTGCCTAATATTAATTACAAATAATTTTCATAATTAAAATAAATATATATGTTTTAATTTCACATGACCTTGTGCTATCTTCTATCCACAAATCCTTGACGTTTTGATGGCAGCATGTTCCAAAGACCTATATATAAGGATAGATGAATAGGATAACCTATTTTAAAATTTATACTAATGATTTCAATACGTGGAGCAAAGATGTTATTGTCCTGGATCTGGGAATAAGGCTTGTTTTTAGGGGGTCAAGGGGAACCTTCAGCATGGTGTAATGCGGAGTGGTGGACCAGAAAGATGAGACTATTAACCAGCAATGTGGCCCCAGGCAAGGGATTCCCTCCCCTGGATCTCAGCTTCTTTATCCGTAAACTGTTGAGAATGGATGATATGACCTTTAAGGTCTCTTCAAATTCCATGATGCTTTGAGCTTAGGCCTTTATTACACAGGTCTGACACTCAATGCTGAGCAACACATTTGTTACAGAGACCCATTGGAACTGGTGGTTGTCATCTTTATAAATAAACAAACATTCTGACTGTTTTTGTGCTTTCAGTATAAATGAAGACAAATAATGGGATGAGTTGTTAAGATCTTAGTGCTTTATTCACCTAAAGTAGTTTGTTTTGAATTTGTATATATATATATATTTGTCTGTTTGTTTGTGTTTTTTTTTTTTTTTTTTTTTTTTTTTTTTTTTAATATTTTTTTTTTTTTTTTTTTTTTTTTTTTTTTTTTTTTTTTTTTTTTTGAGATGGAGTCTCACTCTGTCGCCCAGGCTGGAGTGCAGTGGCATGATCTCAGCTCACTGCAAGCTCCTCCTCCCAGATTCATACCATTCTCCTGCCTCAGCCTCCCTAGTAGCTGGGACTACAGGCACCTGCCACAACGCCCGGCTAATTTTTTGCATTTTTAGTAGAGATGGGGTTTCACCATGTTAGGCAGGATGGTCTCGATCTCCTGACCTCATGATCCGCCCGCCTCAGCCTCCCTTGAATTTGTATATTCTTAAATCTTTAGTCTACGGTTAAGAACTCTGGTTCATTTTTTTGTTGTGTCTCTGCCAGGCTTTGGCATCAGCGATTGATGTTGGCCTCACTAAAATGAGTTAGGGAGGATTCCCTCTTTTTCTATTGATTTTCGGAATAGTTTCAGAAGGAATGGTACCAGCTCCTCCTTGTATTTTTTTTTTTTTTTTTTCCTCTTGGTTGAATTCAGCTTATGATCCAATCTGGTCCTGGGACTTTTTTGGTTGGTAGGCCTATTAATTATTGCCTCAATTTAGAGCCTGCTATTGTCTATTCAAGGATTTCAACTTTCTTCCTGGTTTAGTCTTGGAAGGTGTAAGTGTCCAGGAAATTATCCATATCTTCAGACTTTTTAGTTGATTTGCGTGAGGTGTTCTATAGTACTTCTCTGATGGTAGTTTGTTTTCTGTGGGGTCGGTGGTGATGTCCCTTATTCATTTTTTTTTGCATCTACTTTGATTCTTCTCTCTTTTCTTCTTTATTAGTCTTGCTCAGTGGTCTGTCAATTTTGTTGATCTTTTTTTCAAAAAACCAACTCTGGCTTCATTGATTTTTTGGAGGGGGTTTTTGTTTCTCTATCTCCTTCAGTTCTGCTCAAGGCTACAGTAAACCAAACAGCATGTATGGGTACCAAAACAGAGATATAGACAATGGAACAGAACAGATCCTCAGAAATCAATACCACATCATCTACAGCCATCTGATCTTTGACAACCTCGAGAGAAAACAAGAAATGGGAAAGGGATTTCCCTATTTAATAAATGTGCTGGGAAAATTGGCCTAGCCATAAGGGTAGGAAGTGAAATTGGATCCTTTCGTTATCCTTATACGAAAAATTAATTCAAGATGGATTAGAGACTAAATGTTAGACCTAATCCATAAAAACCTAGAGAAAACCTATGTAATTCATTCAGGACATAGGCATGGGGCAAGACTTCATGTACTAAAACACCAAAAAGCAATTGGGCAGCAAAAGCAAAATTGACCAATGGGATCTAATTAAAATATAAAGGTGGTCTGCACAGCAAAAGAAACTTACCATCAGAAGTGAACAGGCAACACAGAACTACAGAATGGGGAAATTTTTGCAATCTATTATCTGACAAAGGGCTAATATCCAGAATCTACAAAGAACTCAAACAATATACAGAAAAAACAAATCAACCCCATCAAAAAGTGGGCAAAGGATATGACAGACATTTCTCAAAAGAAGACAATTCATATAGCACAGACACATGAAAAAATGCTGGTCATCACTCGCCATCAGAGAATGCAAAATCAAACACACAATGAGATTACCATCTCACACCAGTCAAAACGCGTAACATTAAAAGTCAGGGAAACAACAGGTGCTGCGAGTGAGAGGGATGTGTGAGAAATAGGAACCTTTTACACTGTTGGTGGGATGTAAAACTAGTTCAACCATTTATTGGAAAACAAGTATGGCAATTCCTCAAGGATCTAGAAACTAGGATGTAACCATTGACCCAGCCATCCAAACTACTGCGGTATATACCCAAAGGATTATAAATCCCTATCCTACTACAAACGACACATGCACACGTATGTTTATTGTGGCACATATTATACAATAGCAAAGACTTGGGGATCACACCAAATGTCCTCTGTTTGGCACAGACTTGTTAGAAATGTGGCACATATATACCATGGATACTTATGCAGCCATAAGGAAGGCATGAGTTTGCGTCCTTTGTAGGGACATGGATGCAGCTGGAAACCATCTTCTTAGCAACTATCACAACGGAAGAGAACCACACACCGGCATGTTCTCACTCATAGGTTGGGAATGACAATGAGGATAACTTGGACTCGGGAAGGGAACATCACACACCGGCGGACTATCATGGGGAGGTGGGGAGGGGGGATGGATTGCATTGGGCAGTTATACCTGATATAAATGATGAATTGATGGGTGCTAACGAGTTGATGGGTGCAGCACATCACAAGGCACAATATACATATGCTAACAAACTTGCACGTTATGCACATGTTACCCCTGAACTTAAAGTCATATAAAAAAAAAAAAAAAAAAAAAAAAAAAAAAGAACTCTGGTTCAGGGGTATTGGTTTGGCAAGTGTAAGGGGTTTTGGGGGAAAGATTGGAGAAGTATGTTAAGGTTCTGTTATTTCTGGGGTAAAAAATAAGAAGATGCCAGGAAAAAGAAACTGAAGTTAGAGGCAATGACTTTTGTTTAGAAGGTCAATGCTGTGGTGCATTTTAAAACCATCTCATTTAAAAAGTACAGGGAGTACACCAGTACCCACTAGCTTGGTGGCTGTGGTTGCTTTAGCATCTTGTCCAACAGCCACGATAACCAAGCTATGTATCTTCCTTTTATTTTCTCTCAAGAGGGAGTTGATCTCCAATTTGCAAGTAAGTCTTCGAAATTTATTTCAGTTAAGCCCAAGGATTTTAAACACATCTCATACACAAAATGACACACATCAAGGGTGTGGGTATGTTGTTTTCCAGTGTTTCTAAGTAGGTGTGAAAGAAAACCTCATTTAAACTCTATTGAGAAATCAACAAAAGCCTTAAAACAAGAATAATGAAGCAGCATGAGTAATGTTCAGGGTCTATACTGAGACAAGGATGACGAGGGCATTGGTTCTTCAGTCAGAACAGCAACTGTCTATGCAATGTCTGAGGTCTGACTGTGTGACCTTGGGCCCAGCCACGAAATACTGTCACGCAAACCCAACCCCCCCTCATTAACAGTAACAACACACAGCGGTTTAGTGCTTTATGGTTTCAGAGCTCTTTTGCATGTTATTATCTCATCTCTGGTCCATTTTTAGGATGGCGTTAGCCTTACCTCATGCCCCAGCATTTCATCATGTCTTTGGAGACATTGCAGCTTAGCTGATAGGTCTGATTTTTCTCCTTATGCTTTGGGCAACCTCTGGAAGGGGTAAAAGTGATGTTTTGGCTAGTAGTTTAAACAAATAACAAAGTTGGACTGAAATGGAAAGTTTCTGGTGAGATCAAAGAATATGACATAAGGGATGAAATTAAGCAGGGTTTATGCAGTGGTGGCTTCTCTCACTAGGGCTCTGTCAGACAAACTGTTCCCACTCATTTTCTCACTTGGCCCTCATGGGAACCCCCTGGAGGTAGGAGCATTTATCATTATTCCTAGTGTACAGATGAGGAAACAAACACTTGGCCATTTACATAGTTTATAGAAGTCATAGGGCCAATGACAGAGCGTAGTTCTTTTGCCTCTTAGGCCAATGCTCTTTCTTCCATACCCCAGTGCCTCTCTAGGTATAAGATAACTTCTCAAGTTTGGACATTTTCTTGTATACATCACTTTCCTCTCCTGAATTAACACTGAGAGGTAATAAATTTCAGAGGAGAGCTGGGACTAAAGATACAGTCTTCACTCTGTCGCTGGGTTCTCTTTTTTTCCCTTAAAGTGAAGAGAATTCCTGTTTCTTTTGTACATTGAGGTCCATGCTACTTTTTGAGTCCTATAGATAGAGGAGTATTAGACACTCGTAGAACTCTTTTTGCTATTGCTTCTCATTATGTTGTTGTGGTTAATGTCCTGATGTTCAGTATTATGAAACACACTGTCTTGAAACTTGTCCACTCAAAAGCTATCACTTACTGCTTCTTTGGTTGTGGGCTCCATGGACTTTAAAAGATCATTGAATGATGAAAGCAAGAAAGTTGGAGAATGAAGAGGTCTGTTAGGCAGTTTTCTACCTTCAACGTGCCTGTGGAGATGTTGGGTGAGTAATGTAAGAGAACGGGTGAATGGCACATGCAGCGGGGCGGGGGGGCCTCCTCTCAGGGTGTCATTGTTACTTTTGTCTGTTTTCACTTTTGTTTTTTCTCTCATTCTTAGAAAGGTAGGTCCTTTGTGCCAGGTGGGGCATGGCAACAGGAGTCTAGAATTTAGGAGAATGGAGGGGCTACAGTTGGACCCAGTTAGTCTTTTCAAGATTGTTTCTTGACCACTGTCTGAAGTTAGTGGAATTGGATCTGGACAGAATATCAAAAACCCAGCCAAGAGGGTCAGGTATTACTCAAAAAATCTGTGCATTTGCCTAAGACTAGAAAACTTTTTCCATTCCTCACTGGCAGGTCAACTGATCTTCTTGATATACTTTAATCCAGTCTCAGGAACAAGCATCAGTGACTTTGGCTAAAAGCTCTAGGTAAGCAATAGATAAACTTTTGGCAGTAATGTCATTATTGGTATTTGAGTCAGTTGTTAGTGGCATTTATTATCCCCAGCCCCAAATCCTTCATTTAACTTTTATGTGTTTTTTTTTTTTTAGTTTTACTTCCCTGGATTCTTTTCTTCTCTTCAATTGTCATAAATCAGTAACAGTTGAACTACACTGTCAAAATACAGTATTTTTTTTTAAATGAATGAAACTCTTTGTTAAGGAATGGTTCTTTCTCTAATGCAAATAATTACTTTCTAATTGTTCTGTAAGATTATACTTTACTGCATATATTTTTAAAGCAGGCAGCACCTGCAAAGTAATCATCTTATTTACCATTTTTAAAATTAAGTAGCAAGTCTATAGGACAATTCCAATTAAATAAAAAAAAATTCAATAATGGAAATAGAGTAAGGACAAGGGGGAACATATGTTACACAAAGCAAAATTATTTTGAAACACAGCATCTTATGTGGACTTCCTTAGATTTTAGTGGCTTTTTGAAAACATGGCTCTACACCTTGATTTACTACTCATCCCAAAGTCTAAATCCAAGGTTGTTCTTGGAACATTGCCTCTTCAAAGCATTCTTATTAGAAGCTGAGAGCACCCAAAGAGAGTGGTGAACATTTAAAGCATACAGCATATAATGTAGCTGCACTAATATGAAACAATTGTTCTGTATTAGACTCCAGAGATTGAATTATACAATTCATATCTAAGCGAAAGATGAGCGCCATATTAAGCATATGTCCCCGTCTCTGAAAGCAGGCAGAAAACTTATAAATGCATCTCAACAATCTTCTCCAAAGAGCATTCTTACTGGTCTGAAGCTATGGAGCACTCTGTTCTCTCTTGAATGTACTTTATTATCAATTCTTAAGCAGTTGAAAGGAGGCCTTGAATCTGAACCTATCCCACAATGCCCTGTATGTCGTGTGACTCTCAGAGGCCCCTGCTGCCCACACTTTGTCAAAGACTCATTTAACTTGATAGGCTTATGTATTCTACTCTTCTTTTCAACAGGAGTGGCTGGAGCAGGGTAGAGGTAGAAGATGATTCTGTGTAATGGATCCAATTACAAAGACTTTTGGAGGAGTGCTGCGAAGAGGTTATATTTGGTGGGAGGAACAATCCTTTAGAATATGGTATGTCCCAATATCGGTCCTGGAAATAATCCTATCTATAGGAGACACTTCTACTTCATTTAGAATTTAAAGGGATGGAATATTCATAAAAAATTTTACATTGAAAATTTAATCCCAGCCTGGGGCTTGAGGAGCTAATTTCATCCCAGGTCTCTTTGGTCTACCATTACTGCTTTCTCCTACTTTATCAGGAAAATTTTACAATACCTTTGTGCAATTAAGAGATGCTGAGTGGCAATTATTGGCTCATTCTACATACCAACTTAATGGCCCGAGATTCTTTGGTTTTAATATCTAGCAAATTTTACATGAGGCCACAGAATCAACTCTTAATTCATTCAGTAGTAATAGTTCAGTACTATCTTGGTGGTGCGTATTATTTGTAGAGATCACAATTTTATGACTTGGGACTTGAGCGGGGCTTAGAAAAGTTGGTGGGGTTTCTGAGTGAGTAGTGAATAGTCCCAAGAATTGACAGACACATGGGGAAAGGAACAGAAGTTGTGGCAGACAATCATAGAAATGAAGAAAAGACAGAAACAACAGCGAACGAGAAAGAAGTGAATGGTGGGAGTGGTGGATGCCCCTAAATCATCTTGTACTGCTGTGCTGGAGCCAGTTTTGAAAGGCTCACCAAAGCTGATTATAGTTTTCTTTTGAACTCTGTTCTGTGATTTTGTTTTGGTAACTTCAAATTGGCACAGTGGGAGCATTTACACCATAGATATTGGTGAATACTACAAATCAGGGCTTTTTTTTTTTTTTCCCTCCAGGGAGCTAGTTGTTCAATATTTACCAGCACACTATGACCTTAGATATTTCTTTGTGATACAAGAAGCCTAAATTATCAAATGTGTCATAGCAGGAGAGAGTTTGGGAGACACTGGATTAGTTGGGCAGGGGCCAGTTCCACGACTAGAAATAACAAACTGGAGTTTCTATTCCCATAGTTGACTGAAATGAGAAGCAGGTCAAGGTATGGAGAGAAGAGGTCAAACTAGTTGAGAAAAATGTATTGTAGGCATTTTGCAGAAAGCAGGAGCAGTCTTATTTAGCACTCACAACAGATGAATAAATGGTGGTTGGGAGAGGTTAAATCTGTATATCATACAAGTTAGAACCAATTAGAATTTATTTTACCCAACATCCTCATTTCTAACCCCCACACTATAGGGTTCCTCTGTAGACCTCTGCATTCAATGAGGCAGGTGGTGCTCCCCACAACTTTTGGGCTTAGCTTCGACACTGTAATCTAGATTGAGCTTTCTAGTGATACCCTGTACACAGCTCTGCATGGCAGCCCTGCCTGTGGGTCACCTCCCTCTGACTCCATACACATGAAGAACATCCTCAGCCAAAACATCCCTGCCCCACTCCAGAGCAAACATCAGTTTCCCCTCCTCTTCTAAGTTTATAACTTTTTCTTTATTTCTACTGCCTTCTCATTCATTCATTTAGTCATTCAATAAACATTTGTTAAAAGCCTGTGTGCATTGTGAGAGAAAGAGGGAATTCAACCTAGGAAGACCTACTGGAGGGAACACATGTGTGTGTCTAATTTGGAAGCTGCAGAAGAAGAAGGAGTAAAGATGTGGGTTTGAGGACCACAGATGGGGGGCTAGACTTTCTAGGTCATCACGGAGACTCCATCTGTTTTGACTATTTCTCTTCAATATGAGCAAAAGCCTTAGCCTGGCAACTTACTCTTTTCTTCTGATTTTCTTTCATCTTTTGTCTCTGGCTGTTATCCAGGACCAGGTGGATCTCACTGACTTAGATGTTCTCCCTTTGGAGATCCTGGTGCCTTCTGTGCCCCTACCCCCAAGGTGAAATCACTTTAGATAGAATAATGCTATATGATATTTTTGCTTATCTGAAAAGCATAACTTAATTCTATTTATTGAAGTGGACTGATTCATATAAAATGTACATAGTAAATGATTTTGAGTTATTGATTTGGTAAAAAGGCCTATGCTTTGAAACAATTTCACATTTTGATCATGTGACATTATCCACTGAATGTCTTCTGATTTACGTTTATTTATTTTTAGTTGTACGTTTATTAATGATAAATGGAGTTCAACTATAAATGACTATAGAATTTCATGAGATATTTTAAGGAGGTGTTAGAGTTAGGAACGTGTGGGTGGGGAGCCATATATGAATAAAGATAGTTTCAGTCAGATGTGAGAATCACACTTTGAGAAAGTGTGGTCTCTGGACCAGAAACATCAGTATTACCCAGGAATTTATTTCAAATGCACATTTTTGAGCCCCACCCCAGGCCTGAATCAGAAATTCTGCAAGTGGGGCCCAGTAATTTGCATTTTCACAAATTCTGCAGGCAACTCTGATGTTAGCTAAATATGAGAATCACTGATTAAAGTAATACTAACAAAGTTAGCAACATTTAAAGAAAATTTTAAATGAAGTAGTACAGTTATGTCATTAACTCACTTTGGTCAGACCAATACTTGTTTGGATCCTTAGGCATATTTTCTACTTACTGTATTCTTAAAAACCAAAAGTGTTTCAGCATTTTCACTTCTTTTGCAAATAACCATTAGACAGACTTGTAAAAAGATTGATTGTACACTTTCATTTCCTCAAGGGGTCATTTATTCTTTCACATAATACTCATTCTCCAGGCAGCAGACAAAAGACTTGAAGACATACACAGCTGAAGGAAATGAAAAGGCGACAAGGCTAAGAGAACAAAGATGAGCATTGTCACGGTCTGGAGGGTGGTGGTGGAGGAAGCCTTCTCTACGCTGGTGCCTCTATTGGAACTTTCAGGAAATGAACATGTGTGTTTTGTGTTTTTCCCTTTACACCTCAAGAAACTTGGAACAATGATTTTCTTTTATGGAGAAGCTTACATTTAAGCAGATGAAAAATTAGCCCCGAGAATAGAAATACAGAATCAAAGTCCACAAATTTAATTATTGCTTCCCCTGGTTAGCTGATCTTCAATTCTGATATCTTCCTCTCTGGTGTAGGGGAGTAAGGGTTATACCCATTTTAAAATTCTTTGTTGTATTACGACTACTAATACACAGGGAAAGTTTCTATGCATTCATTTATTCAATGGATATTTATTAGGACTCACTGTTTATGGAACTGCCCAAGATATTGTGGGAGATACAAGGGAGATGACAACATCAACCCTGTTCGCAGAGTGTTTGAAGTCTACCAGGACTTCAAATGTGTCCATTGTACACGTAAGCATAATAAAAGTTAAAAGTAGGTGTGCCATACAATGGATCAAAATCAAAGGTTGTAAGAAGAGGAAAGGCATTCCTTCTAGCTTTGGTCAGATTTGGTCCACAATCAAATCAAATTCTTACTAAGTTCATATTCTCTTACTGACAAACTAAACTGCTGCAAAAAATAATCCTCCCCCATGGGAGATCTTACAGTCAGACCCTAATTGCCCTAGTTCAGTTTAGAATGTAGCTTTGAAAAGAATGACAAAGACCTTGAAGAGGCGAGCAACAGATTTTGAAATATCTGGTCTATAAGGGTAAGAGACTGTATGATGCCAAAGCCTGGGGGTACCCAGCTGGGGGGTCAATCGATATTAATTGCTAACACCCAGAGGTAATTAGCAGTAATTACCCAAAGGAGTGATGGGATGGCCAGACTGACTTAAAGGCACCAATTCCAGGAGCTCCTAGCATGTTGGGAACCTAACAGTTTCTAGGTAACCATAAACAAATTAGGTTTCCCCAGCAATTTATGTAGAGAGTTTTAAAATTGCATTACAAAGGACCCCTGGGGCAAGCTTTTATAAATATATTATTAAAACTTGTAACCCTTCCTACCCAGAGGTGAAGTTTATTTTCTCACACTTGGAGTCTGAGAACTTGCTTTAACCAATAGAATATCGGGAAAGAGAAATTGTGCAACTTCTTTTGCTAGTAAGTCTTACAAGACCTGCAGCTTCCAACTTCACCTTCTAGGAACACCTTCACCTTCTAGGAACATTCTAGGATCAACTTGTGAGGCAGCTGGTCTAGCCTCCTGGAGGAGAAGCAGTTTTGTGGAGAAGATTCAGGCATCCCTGCCAACAGCACCAACTCCAGATATATGAGTGAGTGCATCTTAGAGTCTCTGGCTAATAGTGTACTAAAGTGTTGGTCACTCAGAGTAGATCATTTTAACACCACCTTTTTCCCTATGGCAAAATTATATTCAACTATAATAAAAATTATAATTTTCTTTGTTTCTTAGTTTTAAAGCAAACAATTGGCAAGATAACGAATGTCAATTTCAAAGATATTCATATTGAGCAAAATATTTCATAGATGAAATAAAATTATATTCAACAAAATATACTTGTTTTCACCTTGCCTCAGTTTGAAATTTTTTTTGCACAGAAATTCCCAAGAGTAAGAATGATTGTAAAGACAAGGAAACAACACAACTTGAGTTCCTTCTATTCTGTGATTTTATCATTGCTAATTTCAAATCTACTGATTAAACACAAGAATATGTAGTACCATGGAAATAGGGATGTGAACCGCGCACAACGAAAGCTTGAGCAAGTCCTAGTCACTATGAAACTATTCTTAAACATATGTAACAGACACTGTGGGGGCTGGGGGTTGGGGGGCGACTGTGTAACTGAGTTCTCCAAATTAACTTCTATGTAGAACACAATGTTTATTAAAAGATAAGGAATAAAATGGGCTAATTTGAAGCTTCTGTAAATATTATTAAAACTCAAGAGCTCCAGTATTTGTTCAGAAATTAGGCCAACACCCTCCTCTGCCACCTGCTCCTCGGCCTCATCTCTAGGCCTCTGCCTGGCCTATCGCCTGCCGCCGGCATCCGACAGGCTGGACCTGAGCCAGGCAGCGGCGTGCACCAACGAGAAGCAGCAGCTGCAGGGCCTCAATGACCGCTTCGCCGTGTTCATCAAGAAGGTGCATCAGTTATTTCTTGCCTTCTGCTAGCTTTTGAATGTGTTTGCTCTTGCCTCTCTAGTTCTTTTAATTGTGATGTTAGAGTGTCAATTTTAGATCTTTCCTGCTTTCTCTTGTGGGCATTTAGTGCTATAAATTTCCCTCTACA
>NW_016813064.1:129418-200013 GCF_001698545.2 Rhinopithecus bieti | reverse complement strand
AAAAAAAAAAAAAAGAAGGTGCATCAGCTGGAGACGCAGAACCGCTCACTGGAGGCCGAAGTGGCTGCGCTGAGACAGCGCCACGCCGATGGGTCCTGCCTCCAAGAGCTCTTCCAGGGCTAGCTGCGCGACCTGCGCGCGCAGCTGGAGGAGGCCAGCTCTGCGCGTGCGCATGCCGTGCTGGAGCACTACAGGCTGGCCGAGTAGGTGCAGCTGCTGCGGACGCTAAGGGGCCGAGAGTGCCCTGAAGGCGCAGCAGCGCGACATGGACGGCGCCACGCTGGCCCGCCTGGACCTGGAAAAGAAGCTGGAGTCGCTGCTGAACGAGCTGGCCTTCGTGCGCCAGGTGCACGACGAGGAGGTAGCTGAGCTGCTGGCCACGCTTCAGGCGTCGTCGCAGGCCGCGGCCGAGGTGGCCGTGGCTGTGGCTAAACCAGATCTGACCTCGGAGCTGAGGGAGATCCGCGCCCAGTATGAGTCCCTGGCCGCTAAGAACCTGCAGTGCGCGGAAGAATGGTACAAGTCCAAGTTCGCCAACCTGAACGCGCTGGCCGCGCAGCACTGAGGCCATCCGGACCAGCCGCGAGGAGATCCATGAGTACCGGCGCCAGCTGCAGGTGCGCACCATCGAGGTCGAGGGCCTGCGTGGGGCCAATGAGTCCTTGGAGAGGCAGATCCTGTAGCTGGAGGAGCGGCATAGTGCCGAGGTGGCTGGCTACCAGGATAGCATTGGGCAGCTGGAGAATGATCTGAGGAACACCAAGAGTGAGATGTCACGCCACCTTCGGGAATATCAGGACTTGCTCAATGTCAAAATGGCTCTTGACATTGAGATAGCAGCTTACAGGAAACTGCTGGAAGGTGAGGAGACGTTTTAGCACCAGTGGGTTAGGCATTTCGGGGCCGAATCCACTTCCCAGTCCAAGGTATCTGCTCCCACCTAGAATCCTCACTTCTACAACCTCCAAGTCTCATCCACTGGGCTATCACTTAAGAAAGAGGAGGAGGAGGCATCTAAGGTAGCTTCTAAGAAAACCTCCCAGAGAGAGGAAAGATTTGAAGAAATATTAGAGGAGACAGTGATATCTACTAAGAAAACCGAGAAATCAAATATAGAAGAAACCACCATTTCAAGCCAAAAAATATAATTCCATTGCTTTGAAAAAGTTAATGCTTAAGAGGGAATGATATGCATTTGACTTGTTGAACAGCCTATTCCTGAACCATAACACCTGCCACCACTATAAAATATCTTCAAGGCTTCAGTCTCATATTTAGTATTGAATACTTACCTTCTGTAATGAGAAAACCACCCCTTAGATTGAAGTAAACTGCAGTCCTGGAGCAATCACAGATGAGTTATCTAAGAATACAGCTTTCTGATCTTCAGCTTACGCTTCACAGTGATTGATGATTCAGGTGCAGAGGAAGTCCGAACTACGGTGCTAACCCAGCTAAATAATCTTACTCTAGATACCTAAAACGTAAGATCACTGCCAAAGATAAATTAATGGTCCACACCCAATTCCACTCTGATAGAACTTTCACAAATAATAGGTGTTTGTTTAATGGACACCTTCCACCTCCCTCAATTCCACATATACTTTTCTTCCATGTAGGAAAACAATAGTCTAGTGTAGTATTCTTCCCATGTAAACACATTTTGGTTTTTCTCAAAAGAACTTACCCCTATTTGCTCTCTTTGCTCAGTGGGTAAAATTAGATGCATGTTGACCATGTCTATGATTCGTGTAATTACTTATCCCTGCCCATTTCATCTTCTTTCAATTCTGTAGGTTAAAAAAAAATGGCAGTGATGAATTTTAAGGGTTTCCCCCAACATATAAAATAATGAAAAGAATCCCTAGACTTTAGGCTTTCAACTTACACAAATCCATTTAATTAGGATTAAAAAAACTATTAAGGATATAGCTTTTCACCTTTACTTTAGAAGCACAGTAAATAGTTATTCCAAACTGTGATGAAGCTGACCTTAGATTTAGTAGTATAAGCTAGAGGAAGTGAGTGTTTCTATGAGTGGAAAAAGCCAAGGTGTCATTTACGTGTCAGTTCATTTGTGGTGATATAGAATTAGCTTTTCATCCCCGTACCCTTAGAATCCACGTATTCCCCTTCCCACTAGTCTAGGTCCTAAAATGCCTCGCTTTCACTCTCCTATGCCTTTTACAAATGCTCAGTGTAGGATATTTTGTCACTAGAACACAATGCGGCCAACAGGTTTTTTGTTTTTTTTTTTCTTTTTTTTCCAGGGAGGAGTAGTTTACCACTGATGCTGTTTGGAATTGCTGGCATGTGGCGATAATCAAAGGTAGGCTGACTTCTTGTCATTTAAATTGTTGCTTCAAAATATACAGATGATGTACCCTATTTTTGCCTGTGCCTTATGTGGACTGCTCCTGCTGACCCATGCTGGATATGCCTCTGTTTTTGTTACCAGAGGAAGGTATCTGCATGGGTCTGCAGCAACTTCAATTCTTGCCTCCTTAGAAAAAAGAATTTGACTGAGGGGCATAAGACAAAAGGAGAGACCGGGGCAAGTTTTGGAGCAGGAGTGAAAGTTTATTAAAAAGCTTTAGTGCAGTAATGAAAGGAAAAAAAGTACACTTGGAAGACGGCCGAGTGGATGACATGAGAGGCCAAGTTCATGGCTTGGCCTCTTGACTTGGGGTTTTATATGTTGGCATGCTTCCGGTGTCTTGTGTTACTTCTCCCCACTCCTAAGATCTTACTGGGAAGCAGCTGATCACCAGTTTCAGGTGTTTTCTGTTAGAGACTGCCTTTCCCTGGCACCAGCTGTGACAAGTTGTTACTTTAGAGAGACAGTTAACAACTCCCTGACCATCACCTGTTGGTCGCCCAATGCTCCTGGTGTGTGTGTCGGGGAGCCCTCTCCTGCCCTGCTCATATCTGATTAGCTACCTACTGTACCACTTTTAGCATTTCACATCCCATCTGACTGTGACTAGGTGAGACCAGCAGGAACTGCTCAGTTGACCAAGAATCACCAGAAATAATAAATGGTTATTTCATGCCACCAAGTTTCAGGATAATTATGTAGCCATAGATAAGTGGTGCAGGAAATGATCACTTAGAGTAATTGAGCTAGATTTTTCTTCCTGAAGCTGTGACAATTATAAGAGCTCTAAATATGTACTGGTAGAATGTAAAGATTTGGGGACTATTGTTGATGGTGTGGCTTATTAACGGAAGTGAAGTCATTTTAAATAAGATGGGAGAGGTGATGCAAGAAGGAAATGGGGAGAAAAAAATGTTTCTGTGAAGATTGGAGATTTAAAATTATCACGAATAGATTGGTGAGGGGGAGTGATTCAAAGAAAACAGTGTTTTAATTCCTGAAGCTAAATCATTTTTGCGTCTTGAGTATGAAACCAGACCTTTGGGAATGGGATCTGAATGTCCCTGAAACAATGAGGTGTGCTTCTGCGTACCAGCAAAGACATAAAGCTCTGTTCCAAAAGCCAGGATGAAGGACACATTGTGGGGATTATGTTTTCATGGTACAGAGCTTTAACATACTTATTTGGTAGGTAATTTCTGAAGCAGTAGCAAGGATACAATGGTAAAAAAAATTGGCAAAAATCCATCCCACTCATTACTAATAACTTTAAATTTATGTGGTAAATTACATAACCATAGATAAATGCCATTTCCATATCCGGTTTCTGAAATGTCTACAAATATGAAACTGAGTCACAGAAAACTGGAGTGTTATTTTAAATATTTCAGTCCGTTCAGCTTTTGCTTTTTATGACTTTGATTTTCATGCTATCTCAAACATTTCTTTCTTGAAGAACGGATTTTTTTGGACCATGATTTGGCAAAGATGATGTGTGTACTATGAAAATTGGAGACTGTGGTTGTCAGGAGAGGTGATGTTCTGTTCAGTAAAATTATACTGAACTTATCAGGAGGAGAAATAAATTCCTGGACTAATGAAGAGCTGTATGTTTGAACGGTTATGGAATACAACACAGGGCTGTAGGTAGAAGAACAATGACAATGAATCTGCAAGTGATTAGGAAGATAGGGCTGAAAATTATGACCTCAGTTGGCCAATGACAAACAAATTGAAAATTTAATTTGGAGCAAACTTTCATGTAATAGTGAGACTTAATTGGTAGAAATTTAGGAATGTCATATCACAGTGGGAAGTATATCTGTCTTATTCAACACATTATACTCCATAACAACATGGAGTATAAACGCATAGGAAGAAATCTATTTTTTTATACATTAAAGATGTGATAAATATTGGACAGATTTCTGAAAGGATATAAAGAGGGAAAAATAGACCTGACATTATTGTGGAATGGATTACAGCATGCCTGGTCAGATGCAGAATATGAATGAAGTTTTCATGATGCAGATTACAAAACTACTAAACAGGCAAGACATGGATACAAAAGGGTGGCAGATTATTATTTTTTTTTAACTTTTGGACATTACTAGAAATCTCCTATTAAAAACAGAGGTGTTGATCCGTGGTTAATTTTCCTAGCTGACAGTGAATTATAAGAAAACATTTGTAAGAAAAAATTTTGAGAAACTGCTGGTCTGGATTTATTTTAACCAATAAGAAAGACCTGTTGATAAAAGAACAGTGTTAGGAAAATTGGGACAGAGATGACCATGATATAATAGAAGTTTGTTATAGGTACACTGGGAAAGGTGACTTGGTCAGACCTGATACCAGACTTCTCAAAAGAATACTTCAAAATAAACCAAAGCTAAAATGAGGTAGAAATTCTTAACAGTAGTAACAGTGATAATTGAATTTTTACTATAAACTAATTACTCTGCAAGATACTTTGAATACATTATTTATGGAAAAACAGTTTTTTCTCCTCTTGGGGTCATTTACCACTGACACCAAGAGGAGAGAAAAAAAGTGTATGTGTGGTGGGGTGTCAGAGGGACACTGTGATGGCTCATAGGTCTCCTCAGATATTTTTAAAGGTTACATGTCAAAAATTAGGGAGGACATCCTAAATAAAAGGTAAATGTAAAATTGTGGCAGAAAATTGTAGGAAAAATGTTATGAATATAGTGGGCTCAAAATGTCCTGAGGCTTGGGAATGATGGCCACTTAAAACAGTTCTCAAAGGATGGACTTAAAGGCTGCTGTGGCACTCCAGGGATAGCAGTGGCAGCCTTGCTCAGTGTTCTTGTCTGCCTAAAAAGAAGAAGCTTCTAACTGGAAAGGAAGAACCTTCTAGCTGGAAAGATAACAAATACAGCTACACAGCAGTGAAATGTATAATAGAGGAGTAGATGGCAAAGA
This sequence comes from Rhinopithecus bieti, assembly GCF_001698545.2. Lineage (NCBI taxonomy): Eukaryota > Metazoa > Chordata > Mammalia > Primates > Cercopithecidae > Rhinopithecus > Rhinopithecus bieti. The sequence goes on along the minus strand of NW_016813064.1, from coordinate 194,690 downwards.
GGCTCTTGCTGTTTTAAATGTTGTTGTCTCTGCATCCTGGCTCTGAACGGACTTTGCAAGAGCCATCCTGGGAATGCTGTTGTGATATTGTGCACTCCCAGAGGGTATGTGAATAAGACAATGACAAATGCTTTAATTTAGAAAAGGATAAAAAGTCAGCTGTAGAAGCTAATATAATTTTTTAGTTCTTTCAGGGTTTGTTTCCTCATCTATGATCCCACTGAAATGACCTCATCATGACATCACAGCAGCTTATGCATTTTGTCATAACTACTTGCACATATACTTTTATCGTATTTGGATTGGGAGCTCCTTAAAAGCAGGGACTGTCTTATGTTCATCTTTGTGTTCTCAGAGGCTGTTGAACTGCATGGAATCACAGGAAGGACTTTTGCTTATTGTCAGTCTCTTGCTCCTTCTCCTGCTGTCTTGTGTCCCCTCCCTTCCTTGTCTTCTTCCCATTCAGCACATTATGTTGAGCTTTGATGCAATTAAAAGCAAACTTCTTCCATAGTTTATGAAACTTTGGTTGTCTTTTGAATTCTTTGAAAAAGAAACTGTAATTTTTTTTTTCTTTTTTTGAGACAGAGCCTTGCTATATTGTTCAGGCTGGTTTCAATCACCCAGGCTCAAGCAATCCTCCTGTCTCAGCCTCCCAAGTAGCTGGATTACAGGTGTGTGCCACCATGCCCAACCTGAAACTGTAATCATTCATCTAGTGTTTTCATGTAGGAATTTCTTCCACGCATTTGTTGGAAAATTAATGTATTTTGCCCAGTCTTTAATTTTGGGAAAAATTAGTTGAGAAAATGAGCAAAAGCATTATAATTCTCTTGCAAGAATGAAAGCTTAGCAGTCAGTGTAGGGAATCCACTGATGCCAAATTGAAACCATGAGCAGGAAGTGCTGATGTGGAAAGTTAAAGATTTGAAGGTCAAGGTCGACATGTTCCAGAGCTGGGACAGGAGCAGGTCTGAGAGAAGCAGTCACTATCAGGAATCGTACGTCCAGCTGTTGTTTGTCGACAGCCCTGTCTGCAGCAAACTGGCATTTCTGAAAGTAAATATTAATAAGCTTATACGCATTCTATATGGTATACAATCTTATGAATGGTGTTTCAAGAAATGATGAGTTTAGAAACAAATCCTAAAAATGGCATTTCGATAAGTAATTCTGGGTAGTGCTGGTGACCTTTCCAGGAGATCAACTATTATGTTATTTCAATTATGTAATAATGTTTGCTGGCATTTTTCAGTGTTTGAATATTTGCTATAGGCTGGGTTTCTTGTAATGACTATTAAACATGTTTCTTATATTTATTTATTTATTTATTTATTTAGAGAAGGAGTCTCACTCTGTCACCTGGGCTGGAGTGCAGTGGCGCGATCTCAGCTCACTGTATGTTTTAGGGTTCCCCAGTAAAATAATATCCTATATATGTACGTATATATATACACACATAAAATCACATACATATGTGATGCAAATTAGCTAATGCGATTATGGAGACTGAGAAGTCTGAAGACCTGCCCTCTGCAAGTTGGAGAACCAGGAAAGCCAGTGGTGTGATTCAGTTTGAATTCGAAGATCTAAGAATGAGGAACATCGATTTTTCCCAGTAAGAGGAGATGGATGCCCTAGTTTAAAGAGTAAATTTGCCATTCCTCCACCTTTTTATTCTTGGATGCCTGTCCATATTAGTGAAGGCAATGTTCTTTCTACTTATTCAGTTGCTATTCTCTTCCAAAAACACCCTCACAGACACACTCAGAAATAATGTTTTACTTGTTATCTGGGCTTCTTTAACCCAGTCAAATTGACACAGAAAATTAGACATCACGTCATAATAATGAGTAAAGAGTGTGAAGAATGTTGGAAGTATTTTAAGAATAACACAATTTCAGAAATTCTGAGAATTCTAATTTTTTTCCTAGCAGATACCTGAAGATTAGTATCTGTCAGCAATTTATAAATACTAACTGAATCATCCTGTGCTCAAATAAATTATGATAAATTAACTCGACTTTACTTTTGCTAGTGTGAGTAGAACATTTGTTCACTGGACTGTCTGAGATTTACTGCAACTGGATTTCATTAAAATATTTCACAGCCTCTTGTTATATCTTTTTTTTTTTTTTTTTTTTTGAAACGGAGTCTCGCTCTGTCGCCCAGGCTGGAGTGCAGTGGCCGGATCTCAGCTCACTGCAAGCTCCGCCTCTCCGGTTTACGCCATTCTCTCGCCTCAGCCTCCCGAGTAGCTGGGACTACAGGCGCCCGCCATCTCGCCCGGCTAATTTTTTGTATTTTTTTAGTAGAGACGGGGTTTCACCGTGTTAGCCAAGATGGTCTCGATCTCCTGACCTCGTGATCCGCCCGTCTTGGCCTCCCAAAGTGCTGGGATTACAGGCTTGAGCCACCGCACCCGGCCCTCTTGTTATATCTTAATGGAGAAGATGGAAACATCTGAGTTGAATAATAGGCCATTAAATTAATTTGTAGCTTGTTAAACAGCCATGTCTAAAGTGTGGTGATTAGTGAATCAATATTATCTTGAAGTCACCTTACTAGAAGTCAGCCCTATGATTGTGTTTTTGGTCAAGTTCTCACCAATGACTTGAAAAAAGATTTTAAAAAAAAGTCACTTTCTTGCATGCACATGATTATTAAACACACAGACACAATGTGTTGATAATATTTTGACTAATAAAAGTAAATACTTAGAAGTTTCCAGCACATAGGAAGCAGGTGCTAAGAACAACCAGTTGAAATTTAAGGCTGACAATTATGGTAAAAACAAACAAAACCCAAGTATATAATGCATGAGTCTTAGATTGATGATAGTTTATATCGAAAAATAACCCCAGAATTTTTAATGGAGTGCAAGTCTAATATAAACTTACAATGAAACAGGATTGCCAAGACATCTAATGGAAACTTTGGTTTCACTAACATAACTAACATATCTAGAACATGCAAGGTATTAGTCTCCTTGAATTCTACATCGGACTGTATCTAGAGCATTATATTCCATTTTAGAATAGTATCAATAAATATTGATAAATGGGCATAAATATGGAGGAGGATGCCCAGAATATAAATTTATTTTTTTTTTCTGGAAATCAAGCTATGGAAGAACTAGAGATGTTTCACTGAGTAGGGAAATGTTGATGGGGAAAGGACCATTGTTATCAAATATTTGATATTTGATATTTTGCCTATGCATATGAACTAGAGGTTATACTTATTCGGTGTCACTCTGGGTAACTAGGGCCAATTAATTTAGTTTATAGGTAGGTAGAGTGAAATTCAAATTACAAAAAAGTAGTGGGACAGGCTCTAAACTCCCCATCAGTGAAGACGTTTAAGTAGAGGTTAGAGTATTTGGCACTTAAAAAAATCTGCCTAGTTCATTTTCCTGCATTTCTGGGAGATGGTAATAGGTGACATTTAATGTTCTTTCATCAGAAATGCTGTATATGGTTCTATGCAATAATCAATAACCAGATGTCAAAATGAGAAAATGAGCACACCTGCCATATTATTGACTCTTGTGTTTTATGGTCTACTTAGTCTGACCAATCATCCTGCTTTACCTGGGACTGTCCTGGTTTTAGTATTGCAAATTCCATGTTCCAGAAACTCTTTCAGTCTTAGAAAAACAAGAAAAGTTGGTCACTGTGGTCAGACTCACTCAGTCACTTAAGGAGCGCATCTCAGCTCTTGAGTTGCGCTTGGAGTTGATCCACAGGATAGGATTTGCAAGAGGCTGGTTGATTTGTTTTTTCCATGGATACAATCAGTGAGAGGGAAGAAGCCCCAAAGTTCTAATGCTTATGAGCCTAGGTCGGAATCTTATTATCCAGAAACTCCTTCAAGGATTTGGGGGCAAAGAGTTCATTTGTGTCATGATCCTGGGAAGCCTAGTTGTGGGAGTCAGAGAACTGAGATTGGAGAGGGAAGAATGCCCATATGGTGTACTTTGAACATGTTATCACTGTGGACAACTGGTGCTTAGTCCTAGGGAGGGTTTCTGGGAAACTTTGCAAAACACATCTCTGTGTTGTACCTGTCAAAAGCTCTATCTAGTGGTGTTAACTTTCTGGTATGTCTGGCCCATCCTGCTCACTCCTCCATCCAAAGAAAGTCCTCAAGTCTTTGATCAAATGGGAATGAGTTGGGGTTATGTTAGGACACCAACAGAGGCTGCCACCTGCCTCTGATTCAGACTTTTGTTGTTACCTTTATCTCTGAATTACCCTATACGTATGGTCACAGAAACACAGTAGATTGAAAGAAGCAGCATGCATTTGTGGCAGATTGAATAAATAGACTCACTACTTCCCTCCTTCCTGTATCTCTGCCTTCCGTAGTGACTCTTCAATTCTTCCCATTAAAGAGAGTGAGAGTGAGTTTAAAACAAAACAAAAAAAAGCCCGCTGACTTTGGATCTGAACATGTTTCTGTTTTGGTTAATGGAACGTGGACAGAAGTGAGAAGGTTGCCAGGACTCGCCCGAGGCCTGAAGAGTGTTGTATGTGTCTGCAGGTGCTTTGGGCCTCTGCCGTCACCATGAGAAGAACATGCCCCAGCTAGCCCATGTGTCCACGGAGGGTGAGAGATAGTTGGAACAGCTCCAGATCCAGCTGCAGCTTGGAAGTGACCAGCCTAGTCCTGCTGAGATTGGCAGAACCACCCTAGCTGACCTATAGAAATACAACAAATACAGGCTGTCGTGCAGTCTAGACTGCACTATCTGTAGTATACTATGAATGAATAATTTTATAATTCCTAAAATTACTTTTTAGCAATCATAAGTGTACTATATTGTTTTATTGCATAAAAGGACTAATTTATTAAATGTAAACATTACAGTATCACATTTGTGGGTGTGTCTCAGCCACCCCTTTATGTCTGGACCTGTAAATCTTGCTCTCTCATGCTTTCTCTTGCTCTCTTTCTCTTTTTAAAAAATATAGACTTCTTTTTTCAAGCAGTTTTATGTTCACAACAAAACTGAGCAGAAAGTACAGAGAGTTCCCATATGCCCACTCCCTCCACCTACAGCCTCCCCCATTATCAACATCCCACACCAGAGTGGTACGTTTGTTACAACCAATGAGCCAATACTGACAGTTTGTTATCACCCAAAGTCCGTAGTTTACATTAGGATTCACTCCTAGTGTCATATTTTCTATGGGTTTTGGCTATCACACGATTTTCACACAATTTTTCTGTCTCTGTCACCCAGTTTTGCTAACTCTAATACAATTTTAGAGTTTAAAAAGTATACTAGGAGTCTCAACAAATGCTAGGGGCCTAAGAATCTTGATGCCTAAAAGAGTCTACTCTTGAAGGAGTTAACTTCTCCAAATCTCATTAGCAAAATGGAGGATAATAACACTTACCTTGGATGGCTGCTTTAAGGATTAGCAGTATTGTATAACAAATAACACTGTAATAGTGGAATTGCTATAGTGACATTGCTGTAGAGGACCCAGAGGGATGGGAAGTAATTGATTTACAAAAAAGAGGAAAACAGGGTAAAGCAAAGAATAAAATGGTATTGTCAGCAAAGCCACTTCTTCCCTTAGAGGGAACAGAGTGGGTTCCTATGACACTTTTGCTTCTGTTTGGAAATGATGTAAGGGAAGAGACTCCATCTGCAGTAGTTATTCTCAAGCCCTGTCTATGGGCAGTAGGATGCTAAGAGATCACAGACTGATGTGCTCCTAAATATAGTCAGTAATGAGAGGTTGGACTTTGAGATAATTTTGGCTCAACAGGACTCTCTATTGAAGGCCTAGGGAGGGCTGTGTGGAAGAATATAAAAGCAAGTGTACCCATGCATGCATTGGATGATGTCAGTGTTTTTCAGCAGGATGGATGTTTGGCGTGCTCACATCTCCCATGGATCCTCAGTGTCTATTGCAATATTCACATTGCTGTTTCTTGCACATTATACAATATGCTTTGTTACTTGTATGTTGTGTCAGAAGATATTTTTGTTTGCTCCTCCAAACCCACTTTCTCTCCTTCTTCACTCTGCCCTCTGTCCTGGAAAACTGGTCTGTGTGGACTACATCAATAGGCCTCATTCATGGCCAGATATCTTTCCATAATTCTGTGTCAAGTTCTACATTTAAGATACTTCCTGAAGTTCTAAAAGAGGTAGACAGTGACATGTTTTGTGGAGCAACTATTCCTAACAATTCATGGTTTGTGGGAAGTGATAAAAGATGGTGTGGATTGTGCTACTAGTACAAAACCTCAAATAAGGTCTGTTACATCAAATAGGTGCTTAAATGATAGACACAAGTATTATCACATGTTCTTTTCTGAAAATAGGGCTAAGAGCATTTTGATTTTCTTGAAAGAAGCACAAATTTTGCAAAACTGTACAAACTGGTTCGGTTTTCAGAAAAGGGGCAGCTGAACTAAGACAATCACCATTTTTACTCCTTTCTTTTTCCTTTCCCTTCCTTTTCCACCCTTTCTTTTCTCCTTACCACTGCTTGAATAATGCAAGATGAGCACTGTATAAAAGGTAGGTATCTGGAAGGCATAGATTTATCAGAAGAGACTGCCACCTAAGCAAAATGTGACACTAGCTCTTGGAATCTTCCTACCATTTTAATCATCTTCAGAATATAGTCTTTGGATAATTACAGATAGATAAACAGAAACAGGGCTAATAATCAAAATTCTGAATAGGTGAATTACATTTTAGTGCTAAGCTCACATTTACCACATAAGATATATGTGTGATATTTTACCAGTCTGGAAGTAACTTTTTCTGATTTCTTCTCCATTATTCATGTTATTTATTTTTATAATTAAGACATGACAGGCTAGACACTTTAGCAAAAAGTTTCCCCCCAGATCCCACATCTATATTATTTGGTATCTAGAGAACAAGGGGTGATTCGCTCCAAGGAATCATTGAAATATTTACATTCATTTCAATTATCATTAATTGCAATTTTTAAGTAAATTATTTTACAAAATGCAGGGTAGGTAATAATATAGCCTTGTAAAATCTCTTATTTGGCTTATTGGAATTTATACTAAATTTTTATCACTTCTCTGCATGCCATAGCACAGCATGTTTTATCTATTATATTCATTTCTAAAAACATTTTGATGAATTATTAATGACTGAAAGGATTCCCGTGTAAACAGCTGTGCATCTGTCCATCCATCCATCCATCCTCTATTCATCACCTCATTTATGTACTAGGAAATGTGCTAACATGTGGAAAAATCGAGAAAAGCATCAAAATGATTATTCTCATCAACTCACAAAACTAATGAAAGACATAGGCAAAAAAGTAAACATTTAGCTTAATGTGGTAAGACTGCTAATTTAGGCTAGGTTTTGTGAAGATGAAGAGGTAGAAGTGTTAATAGAAAGGAGACACTGGGGGATAGGAAGTTGCAGCTGAGCTGTGTTTTGAAGTATAATTAGGAGTTATCAAAGTGAAAGGCAGATAGGAGGATAGGAGCTGAAGCTTAGATAAAAGCACAAAGGTCTGAGAGAGCACGTGATATGTGGGGAGGTGTAATGTACGTCATTTAATATATCTAGAACATAGTGTATAGGCAAGAGCTGTTAAACATGAGAGACACAAGCAGGCAGCAGATCATGAAAGCTCTCATCAGCTCGGAGAGTTTGCACTTTTCACAAAACTCATTGGAAAACCACTAATGGGTTTTGAGCAGAATAGAGTGATCAAATGTGTATTCTAGAAGGACTGCTCTCAGGGTTGTGGAGAATGGATTGATAGATAAGCCAAAAACTGCAGTGGAGACGTTAGACTGTGACTGAATGAGAGCAGGTTGTGTTCAAGGTCCTGGAGATACTGTGAACAGGGTCTGGCACATGGTAATTCCTCTGTATGTATTTGTTGAATAGAGCAATAAATGCACAGATCATGCAATACATTTTTTAGGTAATTTCAGTAAGAAATGATGAAGGTCTGAACTAAGGTATTGGTAATGAAGAAGGATAAAAAGCAGATCATTTAGATCAGTGTTTTCCAAACTTTTCTAATCATGATCTATCTTAAGAAGTAAATATACATGACTCCATATACACAGCCCATATCAGAAACTAATGTTTTTACTAAGCAATATTTACTTCCACTACCTGTGATGTACTCTAATTTCTATCCTGTATTGTGCTGTGCCATACTATACTGTTTGTATTAGTTTGCTGGAGCTGCTGTAACAAATACAGTAGACCTGGTGGCTTAAACAAAGGCCATTTATTTTCTCACAGTTCTGGAGATAGAAGTCCAAGATCGAGATGCTGGCAGGATTGATGTCTTCTGTGGGCCATGAGGGAAGGATCTGTTCCAGGCCATTCTCCTTGTCTTAAGGTCATCTTTTCATTGTATCTTATGATGATTTTTCCTGTGTATGTCTGTATTCCTAATTTCCTCTTCTTATAAGAACACCCATCATATAGGATTAGGACCTACCCATATGACTAATTTTCTCTTAATTACTTCTTTAAAGATCCTATCTTCAAATATAGTTACATCCTGAGGTACGGGGGGTTAGGAACTCAATATATAAATTCTGTGATAATTCAACCCACGATACACAATTTGTTTTTTTTTTTTTTGACACAGGGTCTTGCTCTGTTGCCCAGGCTGGAGTGCAGTGGCATGATCATAGCTCACTGCAGCCTCGAACTTCTGGGTTCAAGTGATCCTTTGACCTCAGTCTCCTGAGTAACTGGGACTATAAGTGTGAGCCACCATACCCATCTCCTGTTATATATTTTTAACCAACCGAAGTTTGTAATGTACATTGGGGTTCTCTTTTATGGTGTACATTCTATGGGTTTTAAAAGTGAATAATTATATATACCCACTTTTATAGCATTATGCAGAATGGTTTCACTGGTCTAAAAATCCCTCATGTACTATTTATTCCCCCCTCTCTCCAAACCTCTGGCAACCACTGATCTTTTTACTGTCTCCATAGTTTTGCCTCTTCCAGAAGGCCATACAGTTAGAACCATGTAGTATGCAGCCTTTCCAGATTAGTGTCATTCACTTAGTAATATTTTCTTTTTAAAATGCTATTCCTATCCTGTTAAATTGCTTTCATGATAAACTAAAGATTGCTGTCTTCTATTTGGAAAACCCTGGTTTAATGGGATTGGAAATAGGTAGAACTGGAAGCTCTTGGTGACTTTTAAACTATGGGGAGGAAGAAAAGAGGGGTCTGGAACTCAGAAGACAATCTGTGATGAACATTTGGTTGGCACACAGGTGATAATTGGTGTCTGAGGTGTGGTTGAGTCCACTCAGAAAGTGAAGAGAAGGTGAAAATTGAAGAGTTGAGGAACCTAGAGAATGTCAATTCCATAGGTGTCAAACTGTGTTTTAGGTTTAATTTTGAGTTGAACACCTTTAACTATGTTAATTTGCAAATATTTTGTTTTTCTTATGAACCATTTATATCTTGTGTAAACGTTTCTATTGGTTTGTTGATCTTCTCATCAATTTGTGAGAAACCTTTCTGTCTTAAAGAAAATAGCCCATTGACAGATGTTTTCAAATATTTCTTCCTTGTGTTTTGACTTTATGACATTAATTGCTATGAAGATTTTTGAAATTTATTTGCAGTTTTACCAATGTATATTTTATGTCTTTCAAATTTTATGATATGCATAACAAAGCCTTCTCCACTTTATAATATTATATAAAGAGCAATCTGGTTTTTATTGTACCTGTATTCATTTATTTGTTTAAGCTTTGTATTTGGAAATTTGATTATCTTGAAATGTTTACAGATGGGGTAAGATAGAGATACAATTTTCTTTCTGTGTATATCACCTGGCAATGGTGCTAGCATTCTTTAGTAAGTAAATTCTTTTTTATTCTCTGATTTTTTAATGATATATTTATCACATACCTGTAGCAATACATGATATATGTTATATTCATCATTATTATCCCTCATCCATATACATTTTTATAGACATCTTGACTAATTTATTTTCTTTGAAAAATACATTAGTGAATGATCTTTAAAATAAATTTTCCGGTACAGTCTGCTCTGTACTGGAAAATCCACACCCTAAACGAATAAGTCCCCAAATGAATACCTCAAAAATTTGATTGGGACCACGATAAAATTGGAAATTAGAAAGGTTGCCTTCTTTAAACTACTGAGTCACCATATTCAAGATAAATTCATTGGCCATCCATGTAGTTTAGGACCGTGGTGGTTGCCTAGCTAACGTCTGCAAAAGTCTCCTTCCTCAACCATAAGAAAAATACAAGCAAATTCTATGCAAAACCATGTCTTTCATAACTTGAAGACAGAGTATGAAAAAACTGCAGAATAACCGTGTGTGAATAGCAAAAAGAAGAATGAATTTTGAAATACACACACACACACACACACACACACACACTTTACCTCATCCTATAACAGAAGTTTAATACAAATTGAAATAATTGCTGAGGGCCTTTGGGATCAAAGGCCATTGGCATCAGGTACAAGATTTCCATTGACACTAATGGAACTTTAGTGGGGTTATCTCAGGAAATGAATCTGAAGGATGGCAAACTTTACGTTTTTCAAAATTAATTTTGCTTGACAAAATTAAAATTTCTTCACGTGGGAGAGGGACACATTTATATAAATGTATGAGAGAGGCAAATGGTAAAGTTCTGAGCTTTAGTGCAGGATGCATCTTGATCATTCTCTTCCTCTCAAATTAATATTTTATTAAATTTATTTACACACATTCAAACTGAACTTGTGGTGGCAATTAGTCACTTCTTAGGTAATGATTAAGCACGTATAATCCTTTTTTCATCTAATCATCCTATTTGGACAAGAAGGAGACTGGGAACAGAAGGGGGATGTGTGGGCATAATGAAGTTATTAGCCATTGTTTTAGAGGTGAGAAATACTTTTGAAAACAAAGAAAAGTAGATATTGGGGTAGCTAATACATTTTGTTTTGAAAATCAAGTATTCTATTATCCAGATAATTTTCTGCCTTTGGTGTAGGTGTGTAATTTCCCATTTTTGAGGCTGGTAAACATGCTATGAAGTGATATCTTTAACAAATGCCCACATTAATACTTACATTTATTTTAGAATCCAGCATGGTTTGTTACCATGCAGAGTTCATTTTGCATTTTTGTTAGGGATGTTATTAAACATTTCATGTGCTGTAAATTATTTATAATACTACAGTCAGCAGCATCTTGAACTACTTGCTGATCTATCTAGAAATTCCATCTCTGATCATAGTCTGCCTATGCAAAAAGGGAAAAAACCTAATTGTAGTCTTTAAGAAAACATATAAAGAACTGAGTTTATGAAACAGAGGAATGGTATCCTAATACATGTGATTGATAGTCATGAAATCCAGAGAGATATTGTAAGTTAAAGTGATGACAAATTCAAATGCAGAAGAAACACAGCAAAGTTACCCTGTTGTGAAACCCATCGGAAAACAGTCTTGCCAGAGATTAGCCTTTAGTTGTTAACAAAGCCACGAAGAGAAAATATTTGGCACCTTGTGGTTTTAACAGAAGAAAAACATTGAACCAAGAATGGAAATATTAAATATCTTTTATTGTTAATATTTAAACATTAGAAAGGACATTGAATAATAAAATAATCTTTCATTATTTAGCTTCTTTATCTTTGGGTTTATTGACACTTTTGTATTTGCCACAACTTTCTTAAGCAAATTGCCAAGCACTTTCTTTAGCTGGACTAACTTGGTTTTAATTGATCCATTTTCTGGTTTTCCCAATTTATAATTAATAGCATGAAAAGAAAAACCCATTTGTACTGCCCATCCCTGAGTAGCCATGGCTATATAATGCAGAATAGTGGATAAATATATCTTTACATTTCCATCCAACAGTCCAGCAATAATGGCTCAAATCTGTTGTCTGGCAGAACTCCCAAGTACTTATAAAGAGACCAAGATCTCTGAAAACGATAGGTCCTTTCCAACACACTGTGCTGAAAATCTTGTCAATTGTAAAATAATTGTTGGCCATTGTGGGGTTTGAGGCAACAGGGATTTACATGAGTATAGAGGATCATTTTTTTTTTTATAACTGTGTAGGGTCTAGCCAACAGTTCTTGGCAGCATTTTAAGCAGCATTAAGTTTCCTGGCAATGCCAGGGATCAGATCCAGGGAAGCTGACTTTGTCACTGTAATTATTTCCAAGCTTATTCTGTTCCCAAACAAAGCAACTTGAGGACAGGTCCATTGTAAATTTTCTGAGTGCTTCACATGCGAGGCCCTTGAGTGTCTCTTCCAGATACATGTGTTTGGACCAATTCAGATATGGTTTCTTTGATACTTGCTAATTAGCACTTTTGGTCAAAGTCTGGAATTTTAGATTTCATAGTCATAAGGAAACCATGACCTCAAATTTCCTGTCCCATTGTATGAAAGATGTTAATATGTGAGCCTGTCCAAAGAATGGTTAGCAACATCAAGGACAAGAATTGCTGCTGCATGTGAGGACATGTGATATTTGTCTTTCTGTGTCTGGCATATTTAACTTAATATAATGTCCTCCAGTTCCATCCATGTTGTTGCAAACGATAGGATTTCATTCCTTTTTATGGCTGAGTGTTATTTCATTGTGTATATGTGCTACATTTTCTTTAGCCATTCTTCTGTTGGCCATTCTTCTGTTGATGGACACTTAGGTTGATTCCATACCTTGGCTATTGTGAATAGTGCTGCAGTAAACATGGGAGTGCAGATATTTCTTTCATACACTGCTTTTCTTTCTTTTGGATATATACCCAGTGGTGGGATTGCTGGATTATAGTTCTATTTTTAGTTTTTGAGAAACCTCCATATTGTTCTACATAGTGACTGTAGTGATATATGTTCCACCAACAAGTATGAGGGATCACCTTTCTCTGCATCCTTGCCAGTATTTGTTATTTCTTATCATTTAGATAAAAGCCATTTTAATTAAAGTGAGATGATATCTCATTGTAGTTTTAAATTGCATTTTTGTGATGATCAGTAATGTTGAACATTTTTTCATATACCTGTTGCCCATTTGTATGTCTTCTTTTGAGAAATGCCTATTCAGATCTTTGCCCATTTTTTAATTGAATTATTTGTTTTCTCCTATTAAATCATTTGAGCTCCTTATATATTCTAGTTGCTAATTCCTTGCCAAATGGGTAGTTTGAAAATATTCTTTTCCATTCTGTGGGTTGTCTCTTCATTATGTTGATTGTTTCTTTTGCTGTGCAGCAGTTTTTTAGCTTGACACGATCCCGTTTTTGCTTTGGTTGCCTGTGGTTTTTGAAGTCTGATTCAAGAAATCTTCACCCAGACTAATGTCCTAGAGTACTTCCCCAAAATTTTCTTCTAGTGGTTTCATAGTTTCAAGTTTCAAGGTCTTTAATGCATTTGGATTTGACTTTTGTATATGGCAAGTGGTGGGAGTACCATTTTATTATTCTACCATATTTATTTTTCCAATGTATAAACATGGGATTTTTTTCATTTTGTATTTCCTCTTCACTTTTTTTCATCAGTGTTTTATAGTTTTCATTGTAAAAATCTGACTTATTTAGTTTAGTCCTAGGCACTTAATCTTATTTGTACCTATTGTAAATGGAATTACTTTCTTGGTTTCTTTTCTTTCTTTTTTTTTTTTTGAAACGGAGTCTTGCTCTATTGCTCAGTCTGGAGTGCAGTGGCGCAAGCTCGGCTCACTGCAAGCTCTTCCTCCCGGGTTCACGTCATTCGCCTGTCTTAGCCTCCTCAGTAGCTGGGACTACAAGTGCCTGCCACCTTGCCCGGCTAATTTTTTTTTTTTGTATTTTTAGTAGAGACAGTGTTTCACCATGTTAGCCAGGATGGTCTTGATCTCCTGACCTCATGATCCACCCACTTCGGCCTCTCAAAGTGCTAGGACTGCAGGCACCAACCACCACGCCCAGCTAATGTTTTTGTATTTTTAGTGGAGACGGGGTTCCACCGTGTTAGCCAGGATGGTCTCTATCTCCTAACCTCATGATCTGCCCGCCTTGGCCTCCCAAAGCGCTGGGATTACAGGCGTGAGTCACTGCACTGGCCTCTTGGTTTCGGTTTTAGGTGGTTCACTGTTGGCGTTCAAATACATTTTTTATATGTGGTGTATGTTCTTTTCTGTATTTTCTTCCTTAATTTTCTTTCCCTGCTATAATCTGGATATTTTTAACAAATTTATTTTAGTTATTAATTCTCTTTCTTTGACCACTCTTCTATTAAACCTTCTTATTGAATTTTTAATATCATTTATTAATTAAATTAAATTAATTCAGTTATTATATTTTTCCATTCCAGAGTTTCCATTTGACTTAAATGCTATTTCTCCTGTGAAATTCTCTATATTTTATTATTTTCTTGGCTATATTACTTACAGTTATTTAAGAACTCTGATAATTGCAATAGTGAAATGTTCAATAAATTGATCTGATTAGTTTTTCTTGTTTTTTGATCATTTTGACCTGTTTTTGACATATTTAGTAGTTTTGCATTGAATGCTAAACATTGCATATAAAATATTTCAGAGGCTCTGGATGATGATATCTACTTCTTACACAACATCTTTTCTGGCAGGTAGATAAATTATAAGCAGATCATCTTCTTTCAGTCAATACTGGGCTTCAGGGTTTGATCTGTTTTTGGTTTGTCCTTACTCGTCGGACTTTTTTTTTTTTTTCCTAGGGCATAACCTTTCTGGGGTCTTAGTAGAAATACTGGAGTGTTTACATGAACTCCTACCTACATCTCCATGTGACAGCTGAAATCTTTGCTCAGCCTTTTGGTCTCTCAGCTGTTGCCTTCCATTTGATTTCTTGGTGTCTTAATCTGAGCCATCCACAATTTAGACATTAGCAAATGTCTTAAGGAGAAATTGCACACAGAATTTTGGGCTCACTTCTCATGGATTTTGGTCCCTCAGTCTCAGTTGACTTGGAAGCCCTGAATTCTAACCTCTGTTTACCCAGCCCATTGAAATGGTTGCAAGTTTCAGGCCACTGCCTTCCACTCAGCCTCCTTCTGTTATCTATGTAATTAGCAAATTCCCTGAGTAAAGTCCAGAGACAAATATGTAGCTCATGTCAGTATTTTCCCTCTCTCTGGAAACTTGACCCCTCAAGTCCTGGCTGCCTTCATTGTTCACTAATGCCTTCAAAGAGTTATATTTTGCATTTTATTCAGATTGTGTAATTGTTCCCGGTAAAATAATTGTTCTGATACATGCTATTGCATCATGGCCAGAAGTCCAGGATCCTACGTTTCATTTTATCTTCAACAAATTTGTGGAGTAATCCTGACATGATATTGAGTCTTAGGAAAGTTAGTTAACTTGCCATGGCACAAGCCAAATAAGATAAATAGGTGGTCTTAGAGTTCAGGTCAGATATTTCAATTCTCTTCTTACCATCAGTCAAAGACTGAAATGTGTTTTATATTCAGCTTTGGGTTCTGATCGTCATTGCATGATTACTTTTTTAATTCTATTAGCTTAAACATGCATTTCCTTTTTTTATTAATATGTTCTGGTAAAGGAAAATTCCGAGCACATTAAGATGATGTAATAACAAACTTATGCTTTTTAAACTGACATAAATTTGCATACCTGTAAAAGCCTGTACCTTTTTCCATTTTATGTTGGTTGGATAACATAAGAGCCTGTTGACTCATTTTCTATAGAAATATTAGACATGGGCTTCCTTGTCTAATTAATACTCAACAGTCATTAATCTAGAAGGCCAGACCGTACCCTGAGTCACAGTCTTTCTGTCATCTGTAAACTTTTCTAGTCACAATGCTGCAGATAGGAAGATTTTCAACCTATACATTTCTAAAGTGTTCTATGCTTCTAAAATCTTAAAGTCATCTTCTAGGAAGTCATTTTTAAGGATGCATAGAAGGATAATGTGTGTAAGGCGGGAGGCTCAGGTAAATTGCATGCTGTCTTTGAATATGTATTAAATTTCAAGATGAAGGCAGAAAGAGGCAGAAGGGTTCAACTGTGAGAATTCCACACAATGAACTACATAGGTTAGCATTTTGATGTAGACCCATGGCATCCAGTGGCTGAACTGATGGTAATTCCACATTGCCAAATTTTTAAAGATCATTTCTGCTGGATGATTTTATTTGCATACTCTTTCTTAAATAATATTTGCTGATCCTTTAAATGTTTTCACAATAATTTCACATCCATCCCCCTGGATCCCCACAAATACTCCTCCAAGTAAGCTTAACAAGTCTTATTCTCTATTTTGAGGCTGAGGCCAGATACATTATTATGTGTTCAAAACAACACTGCCAAGAACTGTGCAGAGCTGGGAGTTGAACCCAGGTCTTCTGGCTTTCTACTCCTCAGATTTTTCTATTAGCCACAGTCTCTGGGGATAAGAAAGGGAAGTGATCAAGGGCTCTTTGCAGGCGGCATTTTTTTGTCTACCTATTGAAGGACCAGCAGGAGAGATGACTTTGGCCATGGGGGCTTTTCCATGCCACTCAAATGGTAGTACACACCTGATAATTTTCTGTTTCACTCTAGTTCCATTTTCTATTTCATTAATGGGAGCTCCTAGAAAAATTCCTGTGTGGTCAATGTGATAGGATGTCTCTCAAAACTTTTATGTCAACAAGGTTTTCCCTGAGAGAAATTCAGAACAATCATCTGCCCTCTCTGGGCAAGTAGCAGTAAAATTCTTAAAATTTTTGGTTTTCCTCAGGGAGGGGGCCTTGCAACTATCTTAAAGAAATGCAGTGTTCTGTGGGAGAATAATATTGAACAGGGTGAAGGAAGTGCAGCTTGTGAGTCATAAATATTTACATTTCGTGGAGGCTTTGGGTAAGATCAGGAGGGCTGAATAGCACGATTTTATGTGAGGAGGTGGAGGCATAGTCTCTGAAATAGCCAAGGTGATACTGCTCAGGCCTCCAGCAATAATATAAATAAAGCCTCTGAAAGGTATGTTCTCAGTTGTTCAGGCTCCATGGATCCATTTAAACCTCTACTTTTACTCCTTTGATTCTGCTTTTGTCGCTGAAGGGCCAAGATTCAACCCACTCCCATCATTTGGGTAAGTTTTATCAAAGAATGCATAGCATCAAATGCATGAAAATTAGAAATATCAAGCAGAGCATTCGTCTATTTTTGTTCCGCTCAACTGCTTAAAAAATGACAACAAACACAAATCAGGGATGTACTGGAATTTGGTATCATTTAAGAATGCTTTTTAGGGGCTACTTTGTTTGATTAGGGTTCAATTAGAATTTTAATTTATCTTTGTTTTATTTGCATAACAAGGTTATGAATGATGAGGCAGCTAGTGCCAGACATGTTGGCTCCAAGGTTTGCAATTTAAGTAGGGAGTATTTTGCAAGAGAGGGAGGGAGAATTCACTCTTCTTATAATATGCATAGCTTGCTGAAACCTGAGTTTCCCAGATTGTCTTCCTTGAGCTCCCATATCTGTAAGAATAAAGGAAAAGCAGGAGGCGGCACAGCAGACTTGGAGAGCAGATTAGCTTTCTTAAGTGCGATGAATACATCCCCAAAGCAGGAACATTCCCATGATGCCCAGCTGCTGGCGGTGTTTGCAGGCGCTGCATGCTCCCTGCAGGAAGGAGATAGACTGACAAAAAGCAATACCATAGACTAATAGTTTCTAACACCTTATTCATTCAGAAATAGGTAATAGTTGGAAATTGAGCTCTTTTTACCATGACTGTCACCTCAAAGATATAGACAAGTTTGTATAAAATAGGGAGGAGTTCTCCTAAGAATGCTTCTATTTCCCTTTGTCCCCACCTGCACTCTAACAAGAGGTCTCTTGCATCTCCAACCCTATCATAGTACCGTCTTAGCTGTCTTCCCAGACCTCTGACTTCCCAGAGTCAGAATATCTGGGACTTTGGAGAATCGGCATATATATTTGGAAAAGCCTTTTAAGTGATTTTGACATGTTCCTTTGCCTAAATTGACCTGAAACCCTAGATCTGAGTGACTAAATGTGTAATCCCAACATTTAACTTGTGTTTGGCTGCTGCTAAAAGCTGCATCTGCCTTAGTGGGTTGGATTAGCATTTGCTGTTTAATAGTGACCTTCATAACTTTGTTTCCAAAGAAATAGCCAGGAGTTTCAAGAACATAGGCGAACCATGAAGGGAGATATAATTGGGGTCATGGAGCATTCTAAGCATCACATATAGGTGGCATTCTAAACATCACATATAGGTGATCACCTGTTCTAACTAAGCATAAGATTGTCTGTGCACATAAGCCTTGTAAAGCCTACTGTATTGATAAAATTATTGAAAGAGCAGACGGAAATGTGATTGCCTTGGTTTAATCCAGCCTGAGGCAAGGAAATTGCCATTTGGCTTTCCAATCCATTAAGGGCCTTTGAGATTTGCCCTTTGCTGCCAGTTTCACTTTCAATTTCACCTTGACACTTCCATTAATTTTGTTTAGGAAACCCAGTTACCATGCTGCAGATGAGATGGAATTAGAGGTAGATATGTTCAAGCTATACCGAACCTTAGAAAACGAAAAGCCATTGTTCACCAGGGACTTTCTGGGAAGAGACTAATATGAGTTTTTCTGCTCTTTACTGATTGGCAGCCACAGTGAGGAGTCCAGGTGGTTCTTAATTCTGCTCTCAGCATTGCCTCTTTCCCCTGTGGCTGAGGCAGGCCTCTTATAAAACATCTTAGATACCAACCCGTGATAGCTCAGGTATCAGTAGAAAAGGGAAAAGGGAACAATTCCTCTGGGCTATCAAAATACTGTTTTCTTTTTCACCTTGGTGAGCATCTGAAAGACATGCCTAAGCTTTTGCTCTTGGGAAAAGCGATCCTCTCTGCTGATCTCTCTTGAGATAAGGGAAGACACTCTCCCAACCCACCTGTGCTCTCTTGTTTTCTGGGAATAGTTTTAGGGAGATAAGGAGATGCATGGACTAAGATCCATGTTTACTAAAGTGTGGTATGCAGGCAACTGGTGGCATGCCAAATGGATTTAGGCAGCACAAAAACAAATTTATGCATTATTTAAAAAAATTCATTTCTATAGAAATCTCAAATTTCTGGCAAATAAAACTGATTTGTCAGTTTTAATTATAATAGAAAATTATAATAGAAAATTCTCTTTTAAAATTAAGTTTAAAAAGAGAATCACTTTAAAGATAAGTATTAGAGGAATTATTAATAGTACAGCTCATATGCTAGGAGTACAACATCCATGAGGCTTGGTGTGTGGATGACATTTAGGAAGCATTGACTCATATGGGCCATGGCAGAGTGGACCTAGAGAAAAAATAATTGTGAACTTCTTAATTTTAAAATTTTGTTGTGAATCTATAGGTGACAGATATTATGTGGAGATCATCAGTTTGACTCATCATGGTCCCTGACAACTTTAGCTCCTAAAAAATGTAATTATTAGAACTTGTGTTATCAACTTAAAACCCACAATATGAATTTCAAAAAGAGCAAGAGGTCATACCTGACTATGGGCTTTTAATGTTTGTTCTTGATTTGTCTGTTGAGTACTTGAAACTAATTCTAAAATATTGAGCTGTGAGAGCTCATTTGGTTTCCTGATTTACTGCCTCTAAATCCATTCATCTCTATGCCTAAAGCTAATATTGTTTCCCTACCCCAAATTCAACTGTGTAATTCCCCAAGCATGTTTCTGAAGTCACAAATAATAAAGTGCAAGTACTGCTGTTTATTAATTAGAAGAGAAGATTTATAGAGAAGAAAGTAGTAATGCAAGCTTTGCATTTCTTTAATGCAATAGTTTAAATTTCTTTACACTATTCATTTAAATAGTTTTAAAATATTTTTATTTGGGGGGAGATACTCATATTGAACAAACATTAAGGATGATTCAGTGTTGCCACCACTTCCGCTGTGGAGAGTATGTTACTAACAGGGTATCAAATGAATTATTATGGTTGGCTGGAGAAAGCATGGACTTTGGAGTTGAAAAAATGTGGGTGTAATCCTTAGTGTTTCCAACTTTTTTTTTCTTTCTTTTTTCATATATATATATATGGAGTCTTGCTCTGTCGCCAGGCTGGAGTGCTGTGGCACGATCTCGGCCCACTGCAACCTCAGACTCCCTGGTTCAAGTGATTCTCCTGCCTCAGCCTCCCTAGTAGCTGGGATTACAGGCACGCACCATCACTCCCAGCTAATTTTTGTATTTTTAGTAAAGGCGAGGTTTCACCATGTTGGCCATGATGGTCTCGATCTCCTGACTTCGTGATCCACCTGCTTCAGCCTCCCAAAGTGCTGGGATTACAGGTGTGAGCCACCATGCCCGGCCAGTGTTTCTTACTTCTAGCTGCATGATCGTGTGTTTATCACCTCTCTAAGTCACAATGGGAAAAATAACAGTTGTTTTAAAAGGCTGTTGTAGGATTAACTTAGAAAGGCAGCAAAAGTGGTTGGGATGTAAGTTGTGTGATTTTCCCTTTTCCTTTTCCTAAATGTGGAGTCACTCAATTTGGCAATTAATTTTATGCTCATCTATTATTTTCTTGTCTTTAATTGCTTCTTAGTTCTGCCTCTATAAATTCATTATGATGAGGATAATATCTTACTGTTCACATTATCTGCAGTGTTGGGCTCAGAATCAGTGCTCATTATCCACAGGTTGATGAAAGGAGGATAAGGTGGCCATGTTAGAAAGCAGTTTTCTCATAGTTTTGTGGACTAGAAGGGGCTTCTGAAATCTCTCAGAGCAGTCCTCTACTTCTGGCATGCATCATGGCAGCTTGCAGTGAAACATTCTTAGGGAGATATCCTTGCAAGGCAAAGAAATTCACCAATATTTCTTGGTACAGTGCTGAAGGGTATGGCTGCTCTATGGAGGAGAGGTCAACTCCATGTTTTTGGTAATGGCTGGAATAAAATCAGCATTCAAAACCATCACTTTGGTTGGGGGAAGGCAAAGTGATTAGGCTCTAGAAAGAGTTCATTTCTATTGTAATCTAAAGTTCTAAAGTCATGTGGTAGTTAAACTTTAATTCACTAGGATTTTAAGAATATGAAACATTTACTGAAATGACTTCAGAAGAGATTTTCTAGATTTACTACTTTCATGTGAAAACTTACAGTCACTTATAGGGTCTAATGGTTCAAAGTAGGCATGTAACTTGTTCCAGACTTACCGCATTCTATTCTGTATTCATTTAGACGAATCGTTTTATCCTGTTCATGATGGTTCATCTACCAAATATATCTGCAACGAATAGAGCTGTTACAGTTTCTTTCACAAATGAATGACCTAAAAACTTACCTCGCATCTTGCAGGCTGGTAGGAACACTAAAATAAATGATTACAAAAAAATTACAAAATAAAATTCTGTTGCCACAGAATTATGTGTCATAGTGTTTCCTAGTAGATCATTTCTCCATAAGGGTAGGAACTACATCTACTGTTTTAACTTTAGTGCCTTAACAATGCCCAGCACTTAGTAGGCACTGACTACTGTCAAGTGAATAAATAAAGGAATGAAGTAAGAGATGCTGAAGCACCTCAAGTGAGTGGCTCTTGGTAGATATTTTCCTCTGAGAATTTGTTGATTAGTATGTATTCAGAATTTGGAGCTGCTTATGTCTCAGGGATACAAGTTTATTTTGGGTCAGAGTGGTCAAATCAGGAAAAGTACCCAAAACTTAAGATTAATCAATTGTTTTCCATCTAGCAAATTTTCATGAATGAGTAGGACCTTTGGGAGGGATTAAGGTATTGACTGGACCATTTAAATCACCAGATCCAATAATGCATACTATGTATCGAACAGTGCCCCAGATATCAGCTGGCTAATAGATATGGACTGACTGGAGCACCCTAGTCCTAGATCGTTTGAAGGTACAGAGGAAGGTATTTCCTGGGGGCTAGCTATTCTAACATAGCTTAATAGGAAAGATCTGGTTCAAATGGATCATGCCTCATATGGCATATTTAGACGCCACCTGGAAAAACTCCAACTGCCTGAATTCAAATTCTGGTTTTACTACTTTCTAGCTTTGTGATCTTGGAAAATTTGCTATGCTTTTGTGCCTCATGTCCCTTAGCTGAAAAGTTGTGACAAATTTTAATTTTCTGCCTCCCTCAGAGTTTTATAAAGATAAAATGAAATAATCTATGTAAAACATTTATTAGTCTGCCTGGTACATAATTATAGCTCAGTAAGTGTTAGAAGCTATTATTATTATTAATATTATTACTGCCTCATTGAAGTATAAAACCAAGTTGTTAAGGTATTTGGTGAGTATAAAATGAGTTTCAGCTCTCTTTGGAAACCAAGGTATGTCTTATGGCTCCATAATCAATGGGTTTCTGGTTAATCTCTTTCATTACAATATAGGTTCCTTACAAACTCACCTGCCAGATTTTAATTGCCTTTGACTTCCACTCATCTGGTATAGTGATTGTCACATGGTAGGTTTTCAATAAATATTTGGTGAATGAGAATGAGTGAAACTTACACAAAGCTGCAGAGTGTTTATGTACCATAAAAAATACCCACGGTCATATTTAGTGTTGGGTTTTGTTCTATGATAAGATTTCAGAAGTCTTTAGAAATTTTCTTTAAAATGTTTTTGTTTTAAAGTAAGATAAATTAAAATAAATCTCCCTAAAATATAATTGGCCAAGTTTATTTTTAGAAAAGAAACTACTACTGTGTTTGGATAGGAACAATCTGTACTTCTCCATAAATATGTCACATTTTGAACTACCAAGAAAAAAACAATAGAAAGAAAATTCAATCTCCTGTTGTTTCAAATTCCATCCAATTTAGAGATTTTGTTTTGTTTTGTTTTTTGTTTTTACCACTCCTGGTGTCAGCTGGAATGCAGTGCTGGGTGACACACGTGGATGAGGCCAGGTCTGGGTGTGAACCGATCTGCAGTTAGTGTATAATATCACAATGCATTTACTCCTCATCCTCGCCCACTCTATTTGTGCCTGGTAGGTTAAATGTAAAAAACTCTGGAAACCAACATATGCCAATTCTTCTGGGTTACCTGCTGTTATTAAATAGTGTCTATATAGCTGCACATATTTTCTCTGAACCTCAGAGATAATAATTTTCAGACACTCCCTTAGCATGCCTTTGTTAGATTTCCTTCACATTCTGTCACAGAAGGAGCCACCTGATTCTGAACCTTTTTTCCGGGTTTGGATAGGCTTGATGCCTCCCAGTGTTCTTGCTGCTGCTCAGATGACTCCTTTCCTAATCTGTGTTCCCACAGCTGCCATCTTTCTGGGTTGCTTTCTTGGCTTTCACTCTTGCTCGGACCTTGACTTCAGGGTTGAAGAAGTTGTCACAGTGCAATCCCCAGACTCCTCTGACTGGCATGTGAGATCACCTTTCAACCTCTGTAATCCAATAGGAAAATCACAAAGAACAGTTCCATAAGCTGATAAAAGTCAAAATGAGTAGAGAAGAAATGGTACATTACATGCAAATAAACAGAGAAATCAAAAGAAAGAAGAGAAAAAAAGAGAAAAATGTCATAGTTTCTGCTTCTCCCGAGTCTATACACAGACTGCCCAGGTGTTACCATTTGTGGATCTAAAGACATTTGAGTGACAGCTTTCATTCATCAAAGGATCATAAGGAATTGTGTGCCTACATACAGTTTAGGTAATATTAGCTCTCATGTTAGCATTAGGGAAACACTAGTGTTAGGCTCAACTCCAAGGTTTCAGTGGCTAGCCCAATAGCAGTTTATTTCTTGTTCATTAATCAGTCCAATGTAGGTGTTACTGGTCTATGGGACTTGAAGGCTAGGGATCTATTGAAAATGTCAATCATCAAACCAGACTGACAGGTCCTGCTATCTTCCCCATAGGGTTTCCAGTAATTAGAGTACAGAGGAAGATACATGAAAGGTTTTTCTGGATCAAGTTTGAAAGTGGTGATCATCAGTCACTTTTACTCGGATTCTCTTGTGTGAAACTCACGTAAGCTAAAACATCACCTAAAACAGAAACTGCGATGTTTAGGAAAAGGAAGAAACAATGAGCTATTTGCTTCCAAGTAAGTTCCAGGTGCCAGAAACCACTCCCAAAGTTCTTAGACAAAAATCTCAAATCTGGTTTATTTCTTTATCACTTTAAGGTTAGCTAAGAAATAGAGGGAAAAGAGGAAACACATTTTGATAAACAGCTAGCAATTAGATTCTTTTTTTTCTGTTCACAGATCATACTCAGCCCTTCCCCAAAGGAGAAAATTAATAAAATTATTAAAAAATTCAGTTATTGTCTCCAGGTTGAAGTCTGTCATTTCTGAGTGATGAGCAATTTCCTCCACCAAGTACAGATAGGGTGGCATGGGTTCCAGCTACCTCTAACTAAAAAACAACAACACACACACACACACACAATCACACCCCTTCCCCCCACCAGCAGATATACGATACCAGATCAAGCACAGGATAACAGAGAGACAAATTCCCCTTAGAAAAGAAAAGGATAGGAGACCCAGTGTTTGCTGGTCCATTTCAAGGATGGAGTCTTGCTGCGGGCATACTGTAAGGCCACCCCTGCTCTGCAGGGAAGGTTTTTTGTCGATCCTGGATTTACTATCAGGACAAACTCCTTTCATTGTTTTCTGCAGCCCCTGATCTGTCCTCAACATGTTCTTTTTTGACAAGAGGTTCTTTTCCTGTTTATATAAAGTGAGCCATTGGTAAATTTGCCCTCCTTGGGGACCATAAAGCTTTTGCAATCTGCTCCTTGCTAGCACAAGTTTGGGGTGCCATGTCTTCTTCTATAGTCATAGGCTATTTTTTTTTTCTTCTATTCTTTTTTTTAAGCAAGTTCTGTTAATACAACTCCTTAAAAAGCTCACTTGACTTCTGAACTATGTACTTCCAAACTGGCTTCATGCGCTAGTAACGATCCCCTGAACTTCTTTCTCAGATATAATTCTGAACTCTGATTTATTTCATTGCTTCCTCATCTTAATGCCTCTTTCTCTCAACTTAATGGAGGCTGTTTTGACGTCAATTAAAACCATTTGAATTCTTTGTTTAATTGCTAAGAATTAATGGAGCTTTTACACTCAAAGCCTTTTTCCAATTTATTTCATGCTTTTTTGGAATTCAGAAGCTGTTGGGTTTTCCAACCCTGTAAGACTTCAGATTTTTGGACTCTTCCTTTAATCCTGGAATTTTACTCAAAACCTGTTAATTCTTGCCTGAACTGCAATCTTCCTCACAGTAACTTGCTATAAGCAGCATGGAGGAACTGACAAACATGAATATCTCTCTTCAACTACTTCCCCTAGAGCTCATTCCAGAAGACACCTGGTCTGCCTTCCAGATTGCTACAGGCAACTCTTTTCATGAACTATTTTGCTAAAACAAAACAGGACTCTTCAACCTTCTAGCCACCCATCACCTGAGTACTAACCCAATGCCAAGTACTTGGGGTTTTGTTCCAGCAGTATCTGGGTTCAAATAGGATAATGTTAAGATTCAGGATAATGTAAGCTATTGTAAAACATTAGTCTAGAAATTTCATTGACTTAATGCATTAAGAGCTTGTTTCTCTTTTATATAAACTCCAGGATGGGTCACTCAGGGATCCATGCTGATGGAGGCTTTGCTGTCACTTGTCTTCAGTGAGTGTTTTCCAAGTTTGCTTTGGATATCGACTGCCAGCTAGCAGGAGGAGGAAGAGCATGAAGTTTTTCACAAAGAAAATTTAGGTGGTCAGTTCTGGAAGCAGGGCTTGTCCCTTTCACTATACTTCAGTCCATAACCACATTTAACTGTAAAGGAGGCTGGGGAAAGTCACCTGGCTCTGTGTTCAGAAGGAAGAGAAAATGGCTTTCCATAAAAACACTAGCAGTCTCTGCTACCATGCCTTAAGCAGATAGGTTTTTTTTTCTCATGTGACAAGAAGTCACACAGGTAGGTTGTCCAAAGCTGTTGCACTAACTCTATGATCACAATGAGGGGATAGTGTTTTTCTCCCCACACTCCACCCCTGCTTTGCCCAGGAAAACAGTGCCCTCTCCTGAGATTTCTGACAACTTATTAGCCAGAATTAAGTGACCATTGTTAGTGGTCAGGGAAACTGAGAAATTGGCATTTTAAATAGGCACATTTCCCCTCTGTTAAAATCAATTCAGTTAATAAGAAGGAAGGGGAGAATGGACTTGGGATAGTTAATTATCTGTGTCTGCCTCAAAAATGTATTCTAAGAGGAGCATCTTTCCAAGTGCAGATCTCCTTTTCTTTTGGAAAGTTGCATATAGAACTTTTTCTGTCTTCTAGAGACATTCAGAAATATTTATTCTAAGTAAGTCTTTCAGTAACTTGTACCGTGCCTAGAACATAGTAAGTGCTAATAATTTTTTGTCGAAATAGATGAATGAGCAAAGACATATGCCTGTATGAATGGAAGAGTCAAAAGGAGGTGTCCTTCTGAGGACTCTAACACGTTTGAGTAGATTGAGAGAGTTATTGTCTAATATACAAATAATTTTTCCTAGATATTTGTTATTCGTGAAGTAGTTTATGCCTTCCAAAGCCTCAAATATTTGCATTACTAGAGAAAAATTAAGAAAAAACCAACAAACCCAAAAGAAAATCATAAAAAATGTTCCCCAAAGAAGTCAAGGAAAATATCTTGTAAAAGACTCAACTTCTAGAAGGTAGGAGACTATTTTGGTATTGATTTAGAAGCCAGAAAATGAAAAGCTAACTGATTTTGACTGAAATAAATTGATTATGCAAACATCTATTATTACTATGTCTGGAAAATAATCTGCTCAAAATAGCAAATGCCTTGACTACATGTCCATGAGTCTCTTTTTAACTTGCTTTGTCTGGTGGTTAGAATAGGGAGGGACAGACACGTGGGAGATACATGTTATGTGTCAGTCACTGCTGCTGGTGCTGCCATGGTTGCAAATGATGAGGCCAAAGCCACTTCACAGTTCTGCTTCGGAAGCCAAAAAAGACTTCCTGTGATGTCAGGAAGCCTGCAGTAACCCAAATGGTGGCCCCAAAATGCACATCTCTGACATAAGCTGCCATTATCAAGCAATAATTATTTCTTCTTTTGAGGAGTCAGCTTGCCAGTCACGCTGACATGCTTTCAGTTTATTTCAATAGTACACATTTTCCTTTTGCATTTCTACGAAAAGAGTCTTTGACAGGCGAAGTTACTTTCAGTGCCAGTCACTGCCTTGCTGGAAGTCTGTCTAGATGTCCCTTACTGCAAAAGTAAGTCCCTGCTGCATCAAAGCGAGAATAAAAACATCTCGACAAGCTCATCTCTCTTGAGTCCCTCGGACAATGGACACTGGTGTGCTCTGAATCCAGGATCGTGCTGGGACAGCAGCAAGCTCGTAGCTGTGGAATGTGCCCTTGGACATGGGATCACCTGGAGGTGGGGAATTTCAGCCAGGTGCTGGCATCGAAAGAGGTCTAAGCACATTCTTCTTGGATTTGTGCCCAGAGATATGTTTTTCCTAAAATTAAAAACTCACATTGTGAAAATTCTTGTAAGAAAACAGGAAAACATTTTGACTCGGCTTGTCAGAAAATATACAACTTATTTCAGGTTATTTCTTCTTGAAGACTCATATTAAAAAAAGAATACACCAGGAACCAAATTAAGACTGATTTTGCCACTTGCTGAATAGGAGAATGGAAATATGGTTTTGAGGATTGACCTCACTGGGGGTTCTATGTTTTTCCTGTGTTCACAGCCCTGGCTCCACAATCTATCCCAGAAATAGATTCTGAAATATATATATATATGTTTGAATATGTATGTGTGTGTATATATATATTCAAAAGTTTGTTAGACTAAAATAGAAATTGGCATTTCTCTGTTACACTTTGTGATATTGGGGTGACCTATGTATCCTCCGTGGATATAACTTTTAATTCTCTGGCTCATTTTCAGAATCACAATTAGAGCTGACACGGCCTGCCTTTGTTTTCCAGGGGATTCTATAGGTCTCATATTTCCTTTCTTTTGCCCAAGACCGCTGAGTTTTGAAGAAAATAAAATAAAATGGTCGGTGATGTATATTTCAGTATGTTTCTGATTGTCTAGGATTTTGTTCCAAAGATCTACATTTTCCTGCTTTGTATGTGGGGGGTTGCCATGGACCCACTACTTTGACCTTTCCCTCCTGCTTCCTGAGAAAATTACCTATATGAAAAAAAATGATTCCTCCATGCATACCACAGACAACAGTTGACAACTGAAAGGGACACTTCCCTCTCATTCACTCTCCAAATACACTCAATTGTTAAGGCCTGTGCATTTTTACTTCCCAAATGTCATTTTTTTCCACATTCTTGCTGCTATATTCTTGGTCCAATCTCTCACCTAAACTATTGCAATAACCTCCTCCCTACTGACCCATGTTTGCACTGGCTTCCCCAATGCATTCTGTGCATTCCAGCCAGAGTGGTCTTCTCTAAATGTAAATTGAGGATGTCATTTCCATACCTAAAACCTCTCAATGGCTTTGTCTAAAGACGTCAAAATTCTTAACAAAGTCTAACAGTCCTGCGTGACCTTATCTTCTTCTTCTGAATTTGTGTCTTTCTTGAAAACACTGTGCTCCTCCATGTCTCAGGGCCTTCTTCCTTGCTATTTCATTGTTCTGGGTCTATCTTTTCCCTCTCATTTCCTGAGTTGATTCTTATACATGCTTTAGAACACTGCTCATATCACTTCATTCAGGAACTCTTCCCTGATTCACTTAGAACTCTGTTTTCTGTCCTCATAGTACCTACTATTCACATCATTTTCTCCTTTTTTTTTTTTTTTTTTTTTTGCCTTTAGCCCTCACCGCACTGCAATTAGATAACTCATTGTATTTTCATTTGATTAATGTCTGTACCAAGTGAATGTAAATTCTATAAGTTCAGGGTGTTTTTCAACTTTTAAGTTCAGGAGTACCTGTGCAGGTTTGTTACATAGATAAACTTGTGTCATTGAGGTTTATTGTAAAGATTATTTCATCTCCCAGGTATTGAGTCCATTAGTTGTTTTTCCTGATCCCCTCCCTCCTCTTACCCTCCACCCTCTGATAGGCCTCAGTGTGTGTTGTTCTCCTCTATGTTTCCATGTCTTGTCATCATTTAGCTCCCACTTACAAGTGAGAACATGCATTATTTGGTTGTCTGTTCCTGCATTACTTCGATAGAGATAATGACCTTCAGCTACATCCATGTCCCTGCAAAGAATATGATCTCATTTTTTAATGGCTACATAGTATTTCAAGGTGTGTATGTACCACATATTCTTTATCTAGTCTATCACTGATGGACATTTAGATTGATTCCATATATTTGCTATTGCGAATAGTGCTGCAAGGTTTGTCTTCATCTTTTTCACCTCTGTATCCCTGATGCTGGACATCCTACCTTGTGTATGCTTTACCCAATCAATCTTTGATGAAGAAATAAACTTTGAGGAAAGTTGTAGAAGGATGAATAGCTGACTGACTAAATCATCCAGTGATAATCAGAATGGATTTTGGAACATATAAACTTTCACCCAGAAGTGCTGAGGAAGAGGATCTGATGAAGATCAGACTGCTTGAAATCAAGCAGATGGGAACTGCAGACATTGTAACATTGACTTTAAGAAATTAATGTGATTCATACAATGGTTGTAGAGTTGTTGGTCTCTGAGTCTCTAGGTTTTAAATATCTCGAGGTCATTTGCTTTTCTTCTGCTAGGTTCTCTGCAACAAACTGGCAGTGCAGTCCTTAGGATGATGAGTCAACAGAAGTTGCTTTGATGTCTTTCCTTAAGTCTCACATGTTGTGCAAGCCCCATCTCCCCTGGCTTAAGAAACTGGAGCTTGTTACTCCAGCTGATGATTTCTAATTGGAATAATCCAGCAAATGAGTCTCTGGAAGTGTCAGTTTGGGGACTGTGTAACATGTCTGCTGGAGCTGAGTTTGTTTACACTTTGCCAGTGTCATCATTTACAAACTTCAAAAAACACATTGACAAATTCCCTAGCTGTTTTGGCAGCGCTTCCATCAATCACCCAACTAATAGCACCAACATTTCTCCTGGGCTATTATAGTCACTTCAATCGCTGCTGCTGCAGCTTTGGGAGAAGATAAATCAGAAGGAGTTCTTCTAGATGGTCTCAAGTACGACATCATTTTTTATTAAGCAGTGCTTCCCTCCTAGTTCTTTTCTCTCTGCCCTTCCTCCCACCTCCTGTAAACAATTCTTCTGCTTTGTACTGCCTTAGATAAAGTAATCTGGATCTGTGGCTTTCCTTTGGTGGCCCCTTTGTGACGTCATTGGGTAATGGGCCCATTTATTACTTTGGATTTTTGTGTGTCCTCTTTAGTTACTTCGTGCAGCCCTCTCAAATCATTAAGTGTATTGTGTTTCTGTGGGCAACAGGTGCCTAGCTTCCCAGGCCCAACACACCCTCTGAGAGTGGCTCACATGTCTAATGACCACAGCATGCAAACCTGAAACCATTTTGCCTTTCAGGCAGGTTCTTTGTGCTGCAGCGTCAGGCAGCAGCTGCATCTCTAAGACTGGGCAGCTAGAGTATCCCTGCTCTTGCACTTTCATGATTTCCTTCTATTGCTAATGCCTCACACCCTTTTTCACAAGGAATAAATATTGCAAATACTCAGCCTCTTTGCCATCTATGCAGATTTGTTTTTCTTGTGGCAACAATCCTTCCTTAATGTTTTATTTAATTCAAAGCTTGTCTTTCTTTTTTCCTCACAAACTGACCTATCTTAATAAGAGTGTATTAAAAATGACAACAACCTCTTTCAACTTCCTCATTGTCAAGACCACGTCTTCTCCATTCACAACACATGCATTCAAAATCTGGATGAAGAAAGGGGAGCTCCTGCCCAAGTTGGCAGGTCAGGTGAGCAGAGCTGGCCAGGCTCCGCTGCCCAGCTGGAGTGTCACTGGCCACGGTGCCAATCAGAGGGCCAAACAAACCCCAGACTGCATTTCAAGTTGCTGCCTGAGTGGTGCCTTTAACTCCATCACTGAGGGCTCTATTCATCCTAAATGATCCATGGTCCTGGACAAAGCACCAACTGCAGCCCCTTGTACATCTTGGCTCTGTACCTGATCGATCTATTAATCAGAATTTTAACTGGGCCTTCAAAGCGTTTTCCTTTCATGTAAGTCAGAGAGCAGATCACAGTGGAGACTTCATGTAAATGATGCCATCAACTTGATGCATGGAGCCATCCATGTCTGAATCTGTGGCCACAGGAAGCATTATTTACCCTAAAAAAGTACCCCTTCTCCTGGATGTCTTCACTCTTTGAGGCTCTCTTCAGTATTAGCAGTATGATTGCCAGTTCTGTCTTGGTGCTAAGATGACCAAATGGCAGTCATCATTTTTATGTTTGAAAGGAATTTTTTTTTAAGATGAAGGAGAAATACTCCTGATTTTCACATCTTTTAAAAACTTTTTTAAGGTGAATGTTTGTTTAAATTCTAAATGATAGCCTCAAAGCTGTTTTTAGTTGACTGACAGTAATTAACTACTTGTATAATTGAAAGCATTCATAAAGACAACTGGCTGATTAGAATTCACTGACCTCATAAGAAAGGAATATTTTTGAACTCTGTTTTAGCCTCAGTAATATGAGAAATCCTTAGGACAGAGAAAGAATCAGCATTTGTTCCTTGTGTATATTGATGATTCTATTTATATGAGACCTAAATTGGAGATAATGAATGTAAATATTCTAATGCTCTTACAGTAGGCTGTTTTGAATTGATATTTTAAATAGTACAATGTTTGAGAAACTTCAGTATTGCATAAGTTCCATTTAAAGGATATAATTCTTGTGACTCTCCAATGTTGACTTAAATTTATTAAACTAGCAATAACCTTCTTATGCATATAACTTATTCTACCACTGTAAAACCTAACAAAACATTCAATCAAAAACAAAATCACAAAATCAATAAAGTGTAAATTGACATTACTTAAATGTGGAAGAAAAATTTGATTGTGGAACTAAGTGGGCCACTCACAGTGGAATCATAGTATTTACCTAGGCACTAATTTTGTAGAGTGTGGCAAGCTGGTGTTAATGTGTTATGTGATCACTAGTGCGCTGCAATGCTGTTTGGTCTCACTGGTGTGAATACATCATTTATTTTATCTGCTTCTCTGTTTTTCACTGGCTTAGGACATAAGGGACTGGTTGGCCTCACCTTGATCATGAGACACACAAAACTGATTCTCGAATCATGAGCAAAAATTGGTTATAAGGCAATCTTCTTAACCTTTCAGATAACTCAGAATGTGTTTATGTTAATTTTTTAGAACATTGCCAAAATGAAGACAAAGCATTTTAAAATTCTCATAAAGGACTCTTTAATTCTAAAAAGATATCCTTTGATTATAGTTTGGTAATCACTGATTTAACAGCAAGCATGTCTGAGAGTATTCCATTTCTAGTCTTTACTCTTTGACTAACCCACTAGGCAAAAGCTACTGAACTATTCACTTAGTCTTCCCAGACTTTAATTGTTGCTTTTTGTAGCATAAGACTAATAAAAAGTAACACAATTCAGTTCGACACTGTGTATTAGGTGCCAGTCACTGAGTAAAAAATAGAATAGATCAGAGCAGAGAGAATGAAAATCTTGATAAAGTGTATGGCAATTCCAGTATTAGCCATACAGATACTCTCTGGAATTAATTAATTTATTTATTTATTTAGTGATGGAGTCTAGCTCTGTTGCCCAGGCTGCAGTATAATGGCTTAGTCTCAGCTCAGTGCAACCTCTGCCTCCCGGGCTCAAATGATTCTCCTGCCTCAGC
The DNA here is from genome assembly GCF_001698545.2 of Rhinopithecus bieti. Lineage (NCBI taxonomy): Eukaryota > Metazoa > Chordata > Mammalia > Primates > Cercopithecidae > Rhinopithecus > Rhinopithecus bieti. The sequence continues at coordinate 161,799 of NW_016813064.1, read as the reverse complement.
CTCCCAAGTAGCTGGGACTACAGGCATGGACCACCATGCCGGGCTAATTTTTGTATTTTTAGTAGAGATGGGGTTTCACCATGTTGGCCAGGCTGGTCTTGAACTCCTGACCTCAGATGAGCCACCTGCCTTGGCCTCCTACAGTGCTAGGATTACAGGTGTGAGCCACCACACCCGGTCCTTTCTGGACATTTTGATAATTAATATTAAACTTGGTTAATCTTTGTCCTACATAAACTGATTTTTAGAACTTTACAGTTTTAATTTATATGAATATGACACTAATGGTTTTAGCAAATAACTTCCCAGATGCTACCTTTGAAATAATTTGAAAAAAAAACCATATGTTTTTAAAAGCAATGCATTTTTTTTTTTTTTTTGCTAAAAGTGGATAGTAATTTCAAATATTCATGTTAAAACTCATCTCCCATAATTGGTCCTAACTGTAGAAGTTTGACTTGCATCTTTTTCTGGATTCATTGCCCTGTTCTTTCTTTTGTTCAGTGTAACAGGCATGGTCAGACGGCATATAAATATACATGTATTATGGCTTTTATTAGCAATGCATTTAAAATTGTAAACTGAATGACCAGTAGTTTACATGCTGGCTTCCAGGAACACAGTCAAATTAGCTAATATTGAAAGACTTTCTTCTCACTGTAAAGTTACAGAGATGCTAATAACCAGCAAAATTTTTATACATATTGAATGTAAAGTAAATAATCAGGATTCGTCCATAATCTGAGAAAGTGAGGGTTCTCATGAAAGAGTAAACCATGGTGAAGGCAAATTAATTTAGTCGACACAGGACAGCTTAAGCTGGCTCACACCGCATGTCCAGCTGCTGCTGCCAGAGGCCTCTGTCACTGTTGTCACATGGGAACTCATGCTGACTGTGGCTCCAACTTGACCCACGTAATGGTCAAGGCAGGAACAAGGGGGCATGATGAATAAAATTCCAGTTTGTAAAACTTCTACAAGTAAATGTCACAAGTTAATTGTCTTCACATTTTGCTGTTTAAAGAGAGTATCTGAGCACACCTAACTTCAGTGGGCACAGGGAAATATAATCATTATACCAGAAAGAGAACAGAACTGGAATAATTGTGGACAGCCCAATTAAACTCAGGCTTAAAAAATTATAATCCACACAGAAGAATTAAATTTTGGCAAGAGAGATTCATCAGATACGAAACAAACAAACAAACAAACAAAAACTCACAGGAAAATGAGTATTTTAGTCACAATCCAAAATGTGTAAATATGTAGGCAAAAATATAGGATAAGTATGCTTACAATCATTAAAGAGAGAAAGAGGAAACTGAAACCATAATGAGAGAACAAGAAAATATAAAGCAAAAAGACAGATTTGAGCAAAGAACCAAATCAAACTGGAAGATAGATCTGAGGAATCATCCAGAATGTATTATAGAGTGATAAACAGATGGAAGATAGGAGATAAACAGATGGGAGATATCAAGAGAGGTAAAAAAAAAAAAAAAAAAAAAACATTACAGAAGCTCTAATGAAATGGTCCAACAGAAGTTTAACAGGAATTAAAAAAAAAAAAAAAAAAGTAAGAATAGAGAGAATCAGGGACAGGCAATATTGGAAGAGATAATGGCTGAAAATTCCAATAGTTGAAAGACACGAGTCCTTTGGTTAAAAAAAAAAAAAAAGCAAAACAAGAATACATGAGCAGGATAAATAGAACAAATCCTCATCTAATGCTGTCATAGAATTAACTGTAGAATATGACATAGAGAAAATAGGAGAAACAAATAACAGGAGGACAGTAGAATGACAACAGAGATTCTGTCAGCTCTAGTGGATATCCCAAGTGTAATCTCAGGCTCCAAAAACTTCTCTTATGGGCCAGCATCAAAATACTGTGATAAATTCACATACAAGAATTGTGGACTCTTGGAAATTATGTCAATAGGAGTGCAAACAAGTATTTCTGGGAAACACCTTGTTTTTAAGTGAGAAAAGTTATGTCACAAAAACATCGTCTTATATATTTTCAAGACACTGATAATTTAAAAAACTGCTTTTATATAAATCTTTTGACACCATATTCATAGTAATTGCCTTCCATAGGCAAGGCAATAATTATAGTTCCACTTTATTTATTTATTTTTAGAGACAGTCTTTCTCTATTCCCCAGGTTGGAATGCTATGACATGATCATAGCTCACTGCAGCCTCTAACTTCTGGACTCAACCAATCTTCCTGTCTCAGTCTCCCCAAGTAGTTGAGATTACAGGTGTATGCCATCATGCCTGGATTTTTTTTTATTGTTTTAAGTAGAGATGAGGTCTTGCTATGTTGCCCAAGCTATTTTCAAACTCCTGGCCTCAAGCGATTCTCTCACCATGGCCTTTCAAAGTGCTGAGATTACAGGTGTGAGCCACTTTGCCCAGGCTATAGTCCATTTTAAAGATGGCAACACTGACAGACTTACAGGTTAAACATTTATAAGTCATAAAGCTGATAGGTATGAGAGGATGGTTGAGAAACTCAGATGCTATGGTCCTTGATTCATGTTTTAAATCAGGGCTTACACAAAGCAAATATTTGGTTTTCGTATTTGCAAATTATGCCATGTTTAAGTGGGGGCATTATTAAGACAGAGATTATTTGTCAGTTCCAAACACAGTTGCTTCAGAGAGTAACACTATAATTGCTACACTTAGTCTTTTTACAGCAATCATATTTGGGTACAGATATTCTTTTAAGAATGCAATATGTTTCTCTAAATATTGTGCAGATACTGATTTTTAAAAAATGTTTTTGCAAGAATATGTTTGGTCCAGACTTGTTCACATTAATGAGGACTCCAAAGATGGTAAGTTCTAGAGTTAACTTAAGATAGAAGCATGTGCATTGTTTGGATTATTTTGTGCATAATCATATCTAAGCCAAGACAGTGATCAGATTGCATTGGAGGTCCTTGCCACAGATGATATGATTGTTTACACAGAAAACTGAAAGTAATTGATAGACAAATTATTAGAAATTAAAAGAACTTCTAAAGGTTTTCTGAAATAATACATTCAGTAAAAGCTGTTTTATTTCTATCAATTTTAAAGGATCAATTTTATCAATTTTAAAGAATCAAAAAAATTTAACAGTGTTAGTTTCCAAGTGTGGTCACCATCAATATGCGTGCTACTCCTCACTTTAAAAACTGAATCTATTTCCCATTCCTTTGAGTCTTGCCTGTCCTTGCAATGGAATGTGGTAGCAGTGATGGTAGGTGGATTCCAGACCTGGCATTTAAGAGGACTGGCAGCTTGTTCTTTTTAATTCTTAGAAGCTGGCCACCATGTAGAAAGTCAAACAACTGTGACAACATCATGCTGTGAGGAAGCACAATCTACCCACATGGAGAGCGAGAGAGAGAGAGAGAGACAGAGAGACAGAGACAGAGGATGCCTAGTGACATCCCCACTATTCCATCATCCCTGCTGGGGCACGAGCTAAGGGAAGCAGGCATCTTGGACATTTGCTCTGGAAGAGAACTTACAAGGTGGAGGAACTGGCCGGCTGAGCCAAATCCAAATTGGAGAATTATTAAAAAATTATATATCTGTGTTTTAAACTGCTACATTTTGGGGTAGTAAGTTATGCAACAATAGATAACTGTAACAGAATGCGGAACCTACATGTAGGGTGTGGCCGTAACAGAAACCTAAAATGTGATCCTGATTTTGTTACTGAGCAGTGAGTGAAAGGAAGCATAACATTCAGTGAGGAAATTGTTACTGGAGGCTGGTGAAAAAGACAATCCATGTTAATGTAGTGGTGGAATGTCTGGCAGCACCATTGCCTACAGCTACATGGAAGAAAGCAAGTGAATCTAATGGACTGTGGGTTTGGCTAAGATTTCTAGCAGAATGTTGTAAACTGTCTATAATAGGTACACGAAGAGAGACAAAATAGTAAAGAAGCTGCTCAGTTTATACCAGATGTTAGGGGAAAAAGTCTAATCTTCTTAGATTAGATTTGCTAGTTTGGAAAATTAAGCTGTTTCTCATTTCCAGCCTTTTCAGCTGACAGAAGGCCCTCAGAGTAAGAAATGGCCTCAAGGGAAAGATCAAATGCAGGGAATTGTCAGTAAAATACTTACCTTAGTGTTAAAATCAAATCAGGTGCATGGCTATGAGATTGTTTCTGAAAACATTTCAAAGATTGGAGTAAGTGCCTCAAACACCTTCTGAGTCTGACAAAAAGGCTTCTAAGAACTTTAAATGTGTTGCCCCACAGCACTCTGACTTAAAGGGAGTATTTTGCCTAGACAGTATCTGTGGGTGAAACTTTTGTCTAATGGAGCCAAATGAAATAAAATTCATAGGAAATCCACCAAGCTTTTAAGAAAACTGTACTGAGGACAGCATCGCAAGATAGAATAAAAAGAGAGAGATTATACTAAAATGAAAAGCAGTTTTATGGCTCCCAACCTTATGTAAGCAGTAGGCAGAGTAACAAATCTATTCAGCAGCAAACATGGAATATTTACATGGGAAAGGAAGGATGATTCAGAGGGCAGAGCCACAGGCCATAAATATCTCAAGAGAGCAGAACTGGGGCCAAGTCCAGAAACATTTCTTGTTCTTGTAACATAGAGAACTGGGAGTATATGATTGGTTATGTTTCAGAATTGCTCTGGAACAGTAAAATTGCTATATGTTTCTTTTTCTACTTTATAAGGAGAAAGGACTAATGTATTTATTCTGTTTTTGCCTCACTATTATTTGTTGGGTGTTTAGGGGACAGATAATATATACTTTTAGTTCACAGGTCTCTACTCCTGAAGAACTGAATCTGAGGAGAATCATCTTCTCCCCCAAATAGTCCATATTTAGATGACAACATACTGGATTTCATATCTACATCTGATACCATAAGGAGATAAAATATGGGGGTCCCAAGTGAGGGTGAGTCTATTTAGCAATTGAGAGTGACGTGAGTTGTTTTGGCCCAAGGCTATCATCAATTCCTTTCCTTCTTATTTGCATATGTCACTCCTCCCATCAAGAAGTAGAGTCTATTTCTCTTTCCCTTGAAATTGGGATGTACTTGTGACTGAATTGGTCCAACATAACAGGGCAATAGTTACGTTGTGCCAATTCCAGGAACCTTTAAGGGACTAGGGGGCTTCTACTTCATTTCTCTTGGAAGCAGTCACCAAGCAAGAGGTTCAGCTATGCTGAGGCCATCATGCTGTGTGCAGACATAAGCATGTGACATGGGAAAGCTGCATAAGAGGGGGACACACTTATCCAGCTCCCAGTTGTTGCTTCCATTCCTGCAGAGACAACAGTCATATGGGTGAAAAAGATGTCTTGTACCATCTAGTTCTAGCAGATACCCTGTGTCTTTGTTAGTTTCTAGCAAAGAAACCACCCAGCCCAGATGCTAGAGTCAAGAGGAATAAAACATTGGTGGTTTCTAAGCTACTGAGTTTTGGTGTGGGTTATTTCTCAACAATAGGTAATCAATATATTAATTTAAAAGCATATTATTTACATTAGTAAAATAACAAAAAATAAGGTTTGAAATGACTTTTATGGGCAAGGTGTGGTGGCTCAGGCCTGTAATCCCAGTACTTTGGGAGGCTGAGGTGAGCAGATTACTTGAAGACAGGAGTTCAAGACCAGTCTGGACAATATGGCAAAACCCCATTTATACCAAAAATACAAAAAATTAGCTGGATGTGGTGGCACGTGCCTGTGGCCCCACCTACTTGGGAGGCTGAGGTAGGAGGATCCCTTGAACCCAGGAGGCAGAGGTTGTAGTGAGCTGAGATCATGCTACTACACTCCAGCTTGGGCGACAGAATGAGACCCTGTCTCAAAAAAATAAAATAAAATAAATAAAATGACTTTTATGTAGAAAGTAATAAGATTGTTACCGAAAGTCATTAAAGAAGACCTGAGTAAATGGTGAAATGTAGCATGTCTATAAAGAGGAAGATAGTAGCTTTATAATGTCAATTCTCCCCCTAATTAACCTATCATTTCAATGTAATGTTAATAAAATCATAATAAAACTTGAAAGAAGCTTTCCAAACAAATAGATTTGGAAGTAAAATGACCTCAAGTAACAAAGTCATTCCTGAAGAAAAAGAATCTGGGGAGGAGTTGGTCTTTTAAATATCAACTTATAATACAAATATAGTAATGAAGACAATAAATATCTGTAATTATATACAAATTGAATAGCAAAAATAGTGAATTTTGACACAGACTCACAAATACATGGTGGCTGTATTAGTGTCTTCACACTGCTGTAAAGATACTACCCGAGACTAGGTAATTTATAAAGGAAAGAGGTTTAATTGACTCATAGTTCCACATGATGGGGGAAGCCTCAGGAAACTTACAATATGGTAAAGGTGAAAGGGAAGCAAACTTGGACCTTCTCACATGGTGGCAGGAGAGAGAAGTGTGTGAGAGTGCAGAAAAAACCTCCATTTATGAAACCATCAGATCTCCTGAGAATTCACTCACTATCACCAGAACAGCATGGGGGAAACAACTCCCATAAACCATTCTCTTCCCACTAGGTCTCTCCCTCAACACTTGGGGATTACAGTTCAAGATGAGAGTTGGGTGGGGACACAAAGGCCAACCATATAAGTGGCCTAATTTATGACAAAGTTAGCATTGGAGACCCATAGGGAAAGCATGAAGAATTTAATCAACACTGCCAGAAAAATTGATTATTCATTTTGAAAAAAATACTTCAATGGATCTGTAGCTTCTGTCTCTCTCTCTTCCTCTCTCTCTCTCACACACACATGCACACACACACACACACAATTCCAGATGAACTGAACTTTAATGTCAATGACAAAACTTTACGACTTTTAATTGATAATATAAGAGAATATCTTCATGACCTTGGATGGTGAAGGATTTCTTAAATAAGTCTGAAAAAGTATAATTGTATAGGGAAAATTAATAAATTAATCTAGATTAAAATTAAGAATTTATGTTTATCAAAGACATCATGAAATAGTGACCAGGCAATTCATAAAGAAGATGTCTGAGTATATTAAACTAACACAAAGTTAGTGCCCTGAATATATACAGATCAACTATCAATCAGTAAGAAAAATAGTCCCTTTTAAAATACCCTTTAAAAAATGAATAAAAGACCTGAATGACCATTTTAGACAGGGACAAAATGATGGTCAACAGACCTGAAAATATCCTCAAGCTTACATGTTATAAAGGAAACACAATTGAAAACCACAGTGAGTTATTTCATTTCATATGCCCTATAGTGGTAACAATGAAAGTGCTTGACAGTGTCACTTGCTACCAAGAATGTGGAGCAATGGGGGCACTCACATATTGTTACTGGGTTTAAAAATTGGAACAACACTTTTGGGAACATACTGCATTTATCTTATAAAGATGACCATGACTATACCCCTTTGATTATCAAAATAACTCATAACTATGCATATTATGCACACCAGAGAACCTCTTATACAGTAGCCACTACCAGATTTGCATATGTACCAGAATATCCAGACTCAGTTAAATGATTACACAATTTGTGCTGTCTTCCTACAGTAGCATTCTCTATTGCAGTGGAAATTAATGAACTGCAGCTGCACACATCAATCTGGATGAATCTCTAAAACATGATTTTGAGAAAGAAATCTTAAAATGATACATATGGAATGATTATATGAATCCTAAAACAGCTGAAATCAAATAGTGGATTAAGAAAGCATATTTATGTGTCAGTGTGCTTGCACACTCACATATGTATATATGATAAAACTATAAAGGTAAGGAATGAAATCAAGTGAGGGCATGTACTGGGTGGGTAATACAATAATATTTTGATAAAGATGTCCTGGCGTGAATATTCCAGAGGAGTTAACTAAAACACTAGTGGGAAATGGGTGAAAAGGGAAGAAATATGTCAGTTTTCAAATTACTGTCAAAGAAAAAGTACTTTTGTGGACCAAAACAAATAGACAAACAACAAAATAAAATGAAACAACAATGACAACACACACATAATGTTTAAAAATACAAGTCACAAATATAAAATAGCAGAAGTAAATCCAAAATTATGTCAGAATAACAACGACAATTCTAATATAAAGAAAATAAAGTTAGTCCAGGTGCAGTGGCTCATGCCTGTAATCCCAGTACTTTGGGAGGCCGAGGTGGGTGGATCACCCGAGGTAGGAGTTTGAGGCCATCATGGCCAACATGGCAAAACCCCATCTCTACTAAAAATACAAAAATTAGCTGGGCATGGTGGCAGGTGCCTGTAATTCCAGCTACTCGAGAGGCTGAGGCAGGAGAATTGCTTGAACTTGGGAGGCGGAGGTTGCAATGAGCTGAGATTGTGCCACTGCACTCCAGCAAGACTCTGTCTCAGAAAAAAATAAAAAATAAAGTAAGTAAGTAAGTAAATAAATAAATAAATAAATAAATAAATAAATAAAGTTGCCTAATTTAAGGAACAACAGGAAGAAAGCAGATGACTAGATTTGTTAAAAACAAAACAAAGAAAAAATGTGAAACCCATCTCTACACAGAATGTAAGAGACCTACTTTCAAAAGTGACTTAGAAAGATGAAGGAAAAGGTGAGAATGTACGTTCAAATCAAATGAAATCAAAATTTCAGGGTTAGGAAAGATTATTTCATACAAATAAATGCACAGCAAGCAACGTTACATGGAAAAGAGAATGTTTAAGGAAATTGCCCACAATACAGGTAGTCCTGATCTTTTAGTATAAACAACAGGACAATATAACATTTTCATGTATGGATGTTGGAAAATCATCATACTAATGCAGTCTCTCAATTATGGTATCTCAGAAAAATTATCAAAGGGGTTAACTTATAGAATTGCCTTATTGGCAGGTTTTATATTAGAGTGGCTTTCTCTGCATCAGCCAACTTTAAGATTTATAATCTTAAAAACAAAAACATTTTACTTTGTAACCTGGAAAATAAGGGACCAAATTTCAAATCAAATGCAGTCATGTCTGCTGCTCTTTTGATCAATTTCATTGAAATTGACATTTTGGTGGGGGGTGGTTCAGACTAGTTTTCAGTGGTTTCTATCACTTGCAGTAAAAGGAATCCTAAGAAACGCATATAGCAGCTGGATATGGATATCTTGTTAATCAACTGGGTATGCACTTGCTGGGTAAAATACCCTAGGACATTGCAGTATCTACAACAGTTCTTAACAAAGGCTCAATATCTGAAATATAATCAAGTAAGTAAATTCAGGCAGTAATATATCAATTATTGGTAAAGGTATATTTTCAATATAGTATTTGTGTACAAGTTATGTGTTTGTTTTTGTCAGAGTGGTTGACGCTAATCATAATGATTACCCAGTTAATACTCCAGGAACTGATTTGTGAATCATTTTATTTCCAGATGAGTCCCTTGGTTGAATAGAAGACAACACAAACAATTCAAGGAAAGCAAAGTGCTTTTCAGAAAGAACTTAAAATGGTTCTTGGGATTTATACTATTAGAATAGCCAGTTGACAGAAATGTATAAAAATGTTATTAAAATGTTCACCAAAGAAGCAGAAGCATATGAAGGAGAGATAATATAATTGCAATTGGATTTGGTGATTTCAAGATCAGCTAGGAATTTTTTTAGATATTGGTGGGCAGTGGATGAAGATGTCCTAAGACATTTAACGAAGCGAGGTGTTTTTCATCCAGCCACTATACACAAATAGCGTAGTACATATACTATTTGTGCAGAAACTCACCTTTAATAGTAGGATAAGACATCACACAATGTGTTTGAAATACTTCTGCTGAATCTGTGGTAGGAATTTGCAGTCAGTTCTCATCTCACAGCTTGTAAAACTTGACTCTGCTTATCATAATAGCTTATTAGCCATAAATCCCAATGATGCACAGGCCATCACCATTCACTAAAGAACATTTTTAGTTAAGTGCTTTCATTCAGAACGGCAGTTACTACCTGTTCCAGCCTTGCACAGGCGATGATTATGAAGTTTTTCTATCTGCAGACATAACTTGATACATTCCCTCAGCTGACCGTAGCCACACATTGCAACCCGTTAGGTGTCAGTGTAGGGTTTGCATTTAGTTTTGCTGCCCTGAAACTGTTATCAAGTCACTCCTGATCATCAGTGTATTTAGTAAGCCAAATCCTTTTCCTACTAGCCCTGTAATTTACGTACTTTCTATGTCTAGGCATCTGCAGGACTCTTCAGAATCCTTTGGCTGGGACCCAACCTATCTCCCTAGACCTTTTCTCTGTGAGGGGAGACCAACTCTTTATAGCTCCAACTAATTCTGGCTTACTATTTCAATTCTAATGAACTGACTCCCTTACTCTGGCAACAAAATAGTCGTTCCCACCTGAGTATGCATTACTTTGTCAGAGTCTGTTGTCATATGCCAACCCATTAGCTTATACCCTTTACACATTTATGCCCATCAAAATCAGAGCTGAAAGCGTCAGGTTGTTTGTGAATTGGGAAGCTGGATACGTACAGCCATTAGTTTGAAACCTAGCCTCAGCCTTTTCTTCCTACTGTTCTCCATTGAACTGTTGTTGAAATCTAGACATGCTTTGAGGCCAATTATAAGATCTGATTCCACTGCTTTTGATGCCAAGTCTATGGCCTATATCTGTGATATTCTGACTATGAAATTAGCAGAAGACAAATGGGAAAATACTTCAGAAATTTGATGTTCTTTTGACACATTAATACTTTATTTAGAAAAATCAATGCAAAATTAGAATTGCAATGTTATTTTTTAAAGGTTGAATTGAATCAAAGAAGCTAGCTGCTAGCTTCCCTAAGATATAATTCATGTAATCTGTAATATACATTTATTAAAAAATAAAAAGATGAAGTATTCTGGAAATATGCAATCTTTGTCATGTTTTGGCTTCACAAATGGCAAGTGATATTAGTTCATTTCACCACCTCTTGAAGAAAAAGCCTTCCCTGGATTTGGAAGTTAAACAGTGCTTGCCTTTGACCTTAGAAAAGTTTTCAGAGCTTTCAAAGCCTGTGTCCCAATTTGTAGTGAATATGGGCCATTGTTTCTTACTTATGCTGCTTGTTCTCTCAACTTTTTTGATTTGGCTTTGGTACAATTAACCAAAAAGCCTCTGATTTCTTATTACTTACCAATAATTTATTATGGGGGGATAACTGATCATCAGGTACAAACTGATTAAGGAATTGGGTGCTATTAGAGGACTCAAAAATTCTGTAGTTTAACATTTACACTTTATACCAGTCACGAGCTGCTTTTGACATTGAAAAAATTAACCTCTACTTTTATTATGACACCAAATACTGCAGCACTAAAGTTCTTTGCTCAATATTTATTAAATTCTTATCCACAAGGCTAGAAGAGTTATTTAAAGCTCTGGGACTCATTTCTTATACATTTTAGTATCATTTCCACCTGTAAATTTTGATATTGAAAGAATTCTCTGATTTACTGCTTCTTGATGAACAAGTTGTACTGTTAAAAGAATGGAGATCAGTATTATCTAAGATCCTAAATTGGCTGTTGTGCCTATTAGAAATTCATTCTGCTGTAAGTAATAACCACCCAGCTTGTAGTGTCTTAAAAGAATTGGGTCTTATATTTGTTACATAACAAGAAGCCAGGAAGTAAATGACTACTGTCGTTGATTTAGGGCCTTGATAGTGGAAGGGCAAGAATCTTTTGACTTTTTCTTTATATTTGTTACTTTTGGTCCCAAAAGTGTCTTTCAATACAAACATAACATAGGTATTCAAGATAGAAAGAAGGTAGAAGGTGAACATGTTAGCGCCTTCTGTTTTTTTGTTTTTGTGTCTTTTTTCAGTAAAGGAAACATTTCCCAGTCACATCTCCATAAGTGTCATTTGCCAGAGATAGGTCACATGCCCAACACTAATTTCATGGAAAACTGAGAAATTGTTGACCAGATGGCTATGATTGGCTTAGTCCAATCAGGATCCATCACCGTGAGTGGCTAGTAAGAAAAAAGAGGAGAAGGATATTGCAGAGGGTGGGCTAATGACTAACACAATTGAGAAAACTGTCTCAGGAATTTCATCTGCTGATTATTGAATCAAAAATTATACCCTTTATAAGATAATCATCGAACAGTCATCAGTAGAAAGGGTGATCACTTATCTAATCTAATCTTAGCTTTACTACATGTCATATATTTAAAAAATCTTGATTTTTCAAATCTTGTTTTTCAAATATATGACATGAAGTAAAGCTAAATGTTTATCAGCTTGGAACAGGGTTTGATAGAAAAATAAATGGTACAGCTAAAAAATAAACCATTATTTCTCTATCGAATCCATTTCCCTAGGAGAAGAGACCAAAACCATCTTGGTTGATAATGCATATTTACTTTGCAAGATAATTTCAGGGACTGCATCTCAAAATGTCTCAAGTACTCTTAGTTGAGATATTCTGTTTCAAACATCTGCTGCTACATTTGCAATTCTGTTACACTTGCAACACAGACTTTGCTATTCACTATAAATTCTGATGGTGTGCCTTCCTCTCATTTCAGTTTAATGAATTTGTGAAAAGAAAGTATTTTTGCCTCCCCAGATAGACACAGTCTTTCCTTCCTTACCTTTTGTACACCTTATCAGAATAATAGCTAATATTTATCCAACACTTATATGCTTGAAATGATATTAACTAATTTCTTGTTCACAACAAATCCATATAGTAGACTCTTTTGATGCCTACTTTATCACTGATGTAACTGAGGCACAGAGATGTTAGGTAACTTTCCTGATTTATAGATTTACGCAGGTGGTAAAAGATGTAGCTGGCACTCTGGCTCTAAAGCCCAAGTTTTTTAACCACCAGCTAAGAGACACTTTTAATCATATATTACTTTGTTTTATTCTGTTTCCTAGTCTGTAAACTCCTTGAAGGTTATATACACTGTTTATGTATGTTAGGACCACTATTTTAAATGATTCCAATAGTAAACTTGTACCTAACTTTTAAAAGTGATTGACTTACACTTGGCAGATTTATTTTATTTATTTATTCTAAAACCTTTTTATTTGATATTATTTCAGACTTTGAAAAGGTTAGGAAAACAGTACAAAGAATTCCCATATGCTCTTCACTCAGACTTCCAAATGCTAACATTTTACTGCAATTGCTTTATCATTCTATTATCTATTTATCTATCTAATCTATCTGTCTGTCTCTCTCTGTCTCTCTGTCTATCCATCCATCCATCCCATCATCCATCCCATTGGCTAGAACTTAGCCACATGGTTAAACCAGGGAGATTAGAAAATCTAGCTGTTTTCTGGATGACCATGTGCTCTGCTAAATTTTGGGTGTTCTATTACTATAGGAAAGGAAGAAGGGGAGAATGACTATTTGGAATTCTCTGCCACAGTAGTATCCCTTTTACAATAGGTTTTCCTTTTGGATTAGGCAGGTGATATGTTCCAGGCACTGTGGAATTACATACACTGCACTTTTCACTTATTATGTGTCTAGTACATGTTAACTTTTATTATTTTCTTAATAAAGTACTGGTTTATCACAGGCTTTCTTGTTCTGCTTTGTCTTATTAGTGACCTCCACCTATCATTTTGGAGCATGATATTGATGTTTGAGGACCACAGAAATGAAAGTTTCTGTGCCAGGATATCCACTACTACCTTCACAGGGACCATAATTGAAAAGACTTAAGAGTTTTTCATGTCTCTGAAGTTCAACAAGAGGCAGCTTTTAAAGCTTGTCCGAACAATGTGATCTTAAGTAAATGTTACAAATTCCTTGTCCATCTTTATTCAAGCATTAGATCATACTTTGCAGAGGAGAGACCTTTATTTAACTTGTACATGTCATTCATAATGCAAATTGGCTTGAAGTAGCCCTTTTCCTCCAAATGTAGGACTTCTGGTTTTTGCAGTAGAGTTGGAGTACTGACCCTCAAATATGAAAGAGTGGCATGAGAAATTTTTAAAATTTGATGAACTGATAGATGCTACAATTTTGACCTTTTAAGATTTATTATTGCAGTAGTCAGCTCCAAATAGGGAGATAAAAAGTAAAGAAGGTCAAGATATATGACTACTTGAAAGAGAGAACTCATGGTGGATAAATATGAAAAATTCATTCATGAGTCTTCTGCGATACCTGTTGATATCCATTCTCCAAACTTCAGTTAAACAGATTTTATCAGCTCATTTCTAATCCAATATTTCCAATTGTCATGTGTCCACTGGTGTTCTTACAGATGTAAGTTATGAAACTGTGAAGCAAGTTATTCATACACACATACACACAAAAACATATATGTATAATTTCTAATTTTAAATATTAGAAACAGCGACTAAAATTTAAGTGTGTTTCATCTAATTAAGGACATGAATTCCTAGGGAATGTGAAACACTTTGGAGGGCTTTTGATGTGCTGAGAGTCTTTTACTGATAATTGCCTAAGGACATGGTTGCTTTATGAACATAGAAGAGATGAGGTGCTCTAGTTAAAAAGGAAATGGCAACTTTTATCCTTAAATGCATATTTTTATTAAATGGCTGGGGTTTTCCCCCTTGTAAATTTGAAAGAAGGTACAATGGTTATAGGAAGGTGCCTTTTCTAAAGAACTGGGGAGAAAGCAGTGATGGGGAAGAAAATATATAGACTTTGACCTTAAGTTGACTACAACTTGAGTTAGTGTGTGTGTGTAGCTCAGTTATTTATAACTCTAAGGCCTTGGGCAGTTTTTCTTACTTTCTCTGGGCCTCAGTTTTCTGCTCTTTCTATAAAAGGTTTATGCGAGACCATTCCTTGATAGCTTGTTTTGAAGCTATCAAAGAAATATATATATGTATATATATTCATATATGTTATGTATATATTATGTATAAATATATATGTTATATACTATGTTTTGAGGGGAAACACACACATATCTGTTTTGCTGTCTATTTTTATGTAAGAAACCATTCCAAAACTTAGTGGCTTAAAGAAACAGCAAAATTTACTTTGCTCATGAATTTGCAATTTGGGAAAATACTCAGTGAAGACAGCTTTCTTCTACTCCCCTCAGCATCAAAGGGTGGGCTAGAATCATCTGCATGCTCACTCATTCATGTATCTGGAGGTGGACGCTGTCTGTCAGCTGGATTCTCAGCTATGGCTGTGGTTGGAACACCTATTTGACCTCTCCATGTGACCTGAGTCAGATGTGTAATTGACCATAAACTCTGTGTATAGAATTTGTTCTCAACACAATGTCTTTATTTCAATGAGGAGAATTGCAAGAAAACTATTCATGTTTTTGGGTGTGCACACATACTCTCACACAGACATGCACACTTGGGGGGTGGGGGGATGGGAAGGCATAGGCTGTGTTGTCTTGCACAATATAGCTTGGAAAGACACATTCTATTTGTTAGAAGAAGGTCACTAAGACCCACCCATTTTCAAGGAGACAGGGAAGAGACTTTGTTTACACTTTGATTGGAGGAGTGTCAGAAACTTGTGGACATTTTTTAAAACAGCCACAATGGCACATTGCAAATAGCTCATTTCTTTCTCTTCAAATCTTCTTGCCAATCTGTTTTTGCTTAGGATAAATCTTTCAACCTATTACATAGTTTGAACCGTGAAGTACTGGGTATTTATTGGTGAATAAGATAGACAAATTCTATACTCATTGAGTTTATAGTCAAGTATACATATGAATAAAACTCTGTGCATTTATTCGGGTATTTCTAAACATTTCCTAAGCACCTACTATGAGAAAGGGCCTCTGGTGTGCACTTTGAAAGATGTTGCCATGAGGTGCAGTGTCCTCAGCTTTCCTCCAATCTAACAGGGGGAATGAAACATGTATAGTAACAATTGAAGTAATGTAGATTGTGATAGATATTATAAATGAGGATTAGCTAGGGGAGATCAGAGATGAAGAAATTATTAGGAACTGAGTGGTTCAGGCAAGACTTCATGGAAGAAGGTAGCAAGAGAGCTGTTATTAGAAAGATTTGAATGTGCACCATATGTGGAAAAGCTCTTCCAAACTTAGTCAACAGAGTTTTTTAACGTTTGTAAATAGTTTTACAGTTCACGAAAAGCTTGTGTAATTCATCTTATTTGACTTTCCAAATAATCATGTAATGTTGTATGCTATCATTTTATTATCAGCAGCATTTTAGCTATCTTATATATATAATATATATAGAATTATGTATATAAAATATATATGTAAAATCAATGGATGATGAAATTGAGACTCATGGGACTAAAATTACTTCCTCAAGGATGCACAGTTAGTAAATGAAACATGATGGGAAACAGGAATTTGCTTGCTGTTTTGGTTTGGGCTAAATCATAAACAGCCTTGAATGCCAAGACAAAGGTGCTCAGGTATTATTTAGTAACCAAAGCATGTTTATTGGGCAGCAGAGAGACATAAACAAGACTGTGTGTTGGGAAGCATATTCTGCAACTAGTGTCAAAAGTAGATTAGAATGTTAATTCTTAGAGGCATGAAGTGATGTTATAATAGAAATTTGTGTCAAGGGTAATGAGCTGCTGATGTGGTGGGGTTTTCATGAGGCTAGAAAAAAGAGGTGCATTTAGAAATATCATGGGGGAGGAACTGGTCACATTTCAGCAAGCAATAAGAAATGTCAAAGCTGAAGACAAGATTTTAAGTCTAAATGATTATGACATTGACGTTGATATTTGAGAAGGTTATAGCACACACAGCCTAAAAGAAGAGAAGGAAGTTTGTGTTGTGTGTATGTGTGTGTAAACATACAACCAGGGTGATGTAGTAGGTTTATTTTTATATATTGGATTCTAAAGTTTTGGAAAGATGAGCACATAAATGAGGATGTCTCCATATGTTGGGGGTTGGAGGGTGAAACCATTAGTGAGAAGTGCATCTCAATACATGGGCAGAGAGAAAAATATTTCCATTGTAGATCTAAAAGGGTATAAGAAATTATCTGTGATGCTAAAGAGAACAGCCTTAAGTTGACTGGCCTATCTCTTGGTTTAGAGGCACCATTGCATTATGAGAAAAGCATGGAGTCAAGATTTGAAGTCAAGATTTGAATTTAAATTCTAGCTCTGTTCTGTTTGAGCTAAATTAATTTAGACAAGTTGCCTAAACTCTGAGTCTCAGGTTTCTCATCTACAATAGAGGTTACTGATGCCCACTGTGTCAGAATAAGAGAAAGAATTAAGAATATATGAAGAGTACAAACTAAAGTGTTAGCACCAGTAAATGCTCAATAAGTTTTAATTCTAATGATTACATTGATAAGGCAAATATAAACTGAAAATGTTTTTTATCATTATCGTGTCTCAGAGGCTAAGAATTAGAAGATCCAAGCTCTAGAGAGCACTATGGAAATGAGCTTACTCCTTAAAGGACCCTGACACCTGGAAACCCAGGAAACCTACACACTGCTACTTTACTTGGCGATTGAGTACTGGCAAGCACTGGGAAGCTCGTCAAGAATGAAAATAGTGATTGTATTTTGTCATTGCCATTATTGTAGTAGTGTTGCTTAACAATTATTTTCATTCTACCTTTTTAATTATATAAGTATATATAGGTTCGTTGTGTATGTGTGTATGTGTGTGTGTATTCAGGAAATCAGGTAGGATATAGCAAAAGCACCAGATTTGTAAACCAAAATGCTGACGTTCACATCCTGGCTCTTCTACTTACTAGCTGCATTACTTTACCTCTGAACTTTCTCATTTGTTAAATAAAACTAAAATCAATCCTTAGTGTATTTATGAGCCTTGATTTAAGATATCTGAAAGCCCTTTATAAACTGTAAACTATAGTTGGAATAGTGTGATTTATTCAGTCATAAAATAATTTGCATTTATGTCATGTCCAACAGGATTTTACCTAGAGTGCCAATAACACATAGCCTGGAATTCTGCTTAGAGAATTCAAAGGCTGTCTGTATTTAGTTAAAAAAAAAAAAATAGCATGATTGCTTAGCAATGCTTAATGTGGTGTGGGAGGAAGAAATATCACATATTTTCTAGTCTTAATTTGTAAGTTGGTGTTCTTGCTTTTTGCTTCTTTTGATTCCTATCAACTAAAACATAAGGACCCAGAGTGTTTTATACACTTTTCTTAGCAGAGTATGGAGATACATGACTCACATATTGAAGCTCCATCCTGCTGGTAGGACTCTTCTGAGGCAGGCAAGAGGATGGTCATAAGAACAGCTCTTTGAGGAAAAAGCCTAAGACATTTTACCAGACTGAGATAACTAGATTTTTGGCCGTGAACTGCTCCTCATCTGTGCCTTATGTATCCATGGTATTGGACAATATGCGAAAACAAAGCCTCATCTCTTCTCATCCAAAGTTATGAACTTTGGTCTGCGAAACATCATTGAATAAAATCACATTGTTGATGAGTCCATTTTGACCAAAATTTAATTTCAATTTGACCTCTAAGATCATTAGGACCACTATGAACTTAACGACATCTAAAGCCTCCACTCCCTATCCCACCCTACCCCTCCCCTGTCCTCTGCTCCCCTCCCCTTTTTGTCCCATGCCTCCCATCCCCTCTTTACCCCACCCTACCCTCCTCTCTTCTTCTTACCTCACCTCATACTACCCCTCCCCTTCCCTCCCCTCTTCATCTTCACATCTGTAACATTAGTGAGCTCTGTCCATGCATTGCTCTAAATTCTCCATTGGATGGCTTCTGATCCAGTTCCTTACATTATATGCTCCTTGGCATTCCCCTTATATCCTTTTTATTTTCAACCTCTTTAAATGTCAAATAAGCCATGGCATGAAAACCAGTGAATGATGATATAGGTCATCTTGATAGCCTTTTAAAAAATGTACGTAAATCCCACCAAAACCCTATACATTTTAAGGCACAGCTGTTAATTCAAATATTATAATGATATTAATAGTGTCTCTTTTGATTGTTTAAAGGAGCTTCTCATTCAATATTTTGCCATGAGTTAAACTTTTAAAGATACTTACATATAATATAATTTAATTTTAGTAAGGTTAGATTTAGGTTAAGCCTGGTATAATATTTATAGTTAAATTATTGCAAGAAGAGATAGAATAACTTCCTTTTTTCATTCATTGTCTTAATTTGAACCTGAACTCAATTAACTGAAATACATTGAATATCTGGCCTTTCAGACAAGGAGTGGAAGTAAATTTTTCTCAGACGAATACATAATCAGTGACTTAAAAATTTTTTAAAAAGTGTAATAGGTCAGGTTGATGAACTAAATGCGTGTGTCTTCCTCTACACCAATTTCATTGAAATCACTAGAAGATACGTATAGGCCTATAAAACAATTTGTATATCTATCTATTATTCTTAATTATGATGGAAAGCAAGAAAAGATATAATCATTTCATATAATGAGAGATTTTGATGAATTGCCTAGAAGACAGAATACAGATGGGATCAGATTAATAGAAAATGTATCTCAAATCAGGCAGGAGAAAACTCCTACATAAGTAAAAGTATTTCCAGTGATGCTCCAAGGTCAGAGATAATAAACTAAAATACAGATTGGGTTGTCAGCAGGGCTGCATTCAGCCCTACACAGGTAGAGCCCTACTACTACTTTCATAATTAAAATGTATTACATGAGTTGATAAATAGCCACTACCATAATCCCCAGAAACAAAGGACCCTGGAACCTCCCTGCAACTTAGCATCCAAGGAGTTAACACTCAGTACACAAGTGGCCTTCAGGACCTCTCTGTCCTGAGTATTAAGTGACCAGTTGCTTATGTTAAATATCACACCCAGTGTGGCAGAATGTCCAGGGACATTACAAAAAAAGGCATTTGGGATGGCTGTCCTCCTCTTTTCTCTGGCCCACATCTTCAGGAAATGTCCTGAAGAACTTCTTTCTTCAGAGAGTGAATAGCCTGCCTGTGGACAACTACTAACTTGTATATTGAGCCTGAGAAAGAAGCAGAGTAGAGCCTGAAGTAGCTCTGGAGTCTTCTCAGAAGATATTGAAGAAGATAGATGAAAATAAAGTTTCTCAGGAGGATGAATAATACTTAGCACTTTCTGAATATTTACTGGGTCCCAGGATCTGTTCTATAAGATTTTATGTGTAAACTTATTCATTCCTTTCAACAACTCTGTGAGGAAGGTTCCTATTAGTACCCTCATTGCACAAATAAGGAAACTAAGGCTCAGGGAGGTATAGATTCTTAGCAGAGGTCTCAGAGCTAGTCAGTGGCAAAGCTGGGCTTCCAGTCCCACTCTAATCCGCTGCACAATCCTGCCTGTCAGGTTCATTGATGGGCTCCCCTCCTAGATGAAAACATCCAGGTTTCAACAATGAGGAGGCCTAGCTTGCTTGCTTCCTGATGACCGCTAATATCTTTTCAACAGATTCCCTATTGGCAAAAGTATACAGACTTGGTTTATGTTGCCTTTTACTTTTAATTGCATTTGTTATATAATAATAAAATAAGTGAACTAAAATAATAACTCAATAATCTAGGGTAAGTAATGAACCTGGATAAAACAAGCAAACAGAAGAAAGAAATTAGGTAGTATTTAATAAAATAAAATTTTAAATAATAACATTATCAAGAATTAATAAGCAGGAATTAATGCAATAAAAGCACTCAATAGTAGATTTGACCAATAAAAGCAAAAGATGGTTCTCTCAATAGACCACCACCAACAAAAAGGTCTAACTAAAAATAAGTAACTACCTAGTATCAGAAACAAGTGAGAAAACATAATTATAGCTATGGAGAAGATTTTGAAGATGTAAAAAATAGTACTTTGGATGGCTATATAAGAAACAATTTTTCCGACTATGTATATTACTTATTTTATGGAATATATAAATGGTCAAAACTGACAAAAGAAGAGATAAAAAGCTGAATATATAAATAAACAGAAAAAATGGAAAAGGCAGTCAATGACTTACCTTTAAAACAGTTTTAGGTACAAATTATTGTAGCTGATTTTGACAAACTTATCAGAGAAAAAGAATACTTACGTAATATTGTCTCAGTATTGAAATAGAAAGCATCTCAACTCATTCATAAATCTAGCATATCTCTGTTAGTAAATCAGTCAAGAATAATAAAAAATACTAATTTTATTTATGAGTCTACAGAAAGCTACATAAAATATATCCCAATCAAATTCAGTAACATCTTAAAAGAATCATGCCGAAGTTTTATTGAGCACGTATATGACTAATAAAATACTCAGTAAATACTGGCTAGAAATGCAAGCATCATTCAACACTAGAAAATCCATGATGAAACTTATTAAAGATTTTAATGTCATTCTCATAGTTAATACTTATTTGATAAAATTTAGTACTCTTTTCTGACAAAAACTCTTAATGAAATAGAAATAAAAGAAAATATTCATTATGAATAAAAGGTATATCCGTCAGGACTCTGTTGAGGAAACAAAAGCTATTCTAAGTATTTTAAATAAGAATTTAATATAGGAAGTTGGTTACTTTCAAAACTGAAGTACACTTTGCTGTATCTTATCTCAATAAAAGTTTCAGAAAAACATTAGTTGGCAGGACAAGAGAAGTGAAGGCCTCAGAAAGTCTACCATTAGATTTTAGGTTTTCTGGAGTTTTCAGGAAATTAGGAAGTTGCCACTAACACCCTGGTTAGGAACTGCAGGAAACCACAGCTTCTGGTAACAACTGGCCGCTGTGCTGAGTTGGTTGACTCAGGAGGAGATGACAGGGATTGCCGCAAAACCTCACTTCTGCAAAAGTTTGAGTATCTGTCCACTACTGCTGGAGGACAAATGATGATTTATTTTTCCCTCCTGCCTTCCAGATCTCAAACAAGTACATCTTAATGGTGGAATCTAAAACAGAAACTTGAGGGCAAAGGATTTAAGAAAATGTTGCCCTCAGGCTTCCAGCCCCTGTAGTACAGGAAGAGTATCAAAGGAAACTGGAATTCTGACAGTTTAACATAAACTGAAAACCTGTCACAATGAGGATTTGCAAACTTCTAGATAAATCTTAATTATCAATGATCGATAATTTTTAAGATTTTTTAAAATTAATTTTATTGTGTATATTTGAAATTTACCACATGATGTTATGGGAGGCAATTAGATACCTATAAATTGTACAATGATTGCTATAGTGAAACAAATCAACCTTTCTTTCATCTCGCATAGTTACTTCTTTTTGTAATAAGAATAGCTGAAATATACTTATTTAACAAAAGTCCCTAATACAATACAATTTTACTAACTTTAGTCCTCATATTGTACATTAAATCTCTAGGCTTTTTCATCCCTCATATCTGCTATTTTGTATTCTTTGAGCTACATCTCTCCATTTCCTCTCCCTCCTCACTCATAGTAACCACTGTTTCATTTTCTGTCTTTGTGTATTTGACTCTTTAAAATAATGTTCCACATGCAGGTAAAATTATGCAACATTTTTCTTTCTGTGTCTGGCTTATTGTATTTAGCACAATATCCTCCAAATTCATTAATGTTATGGCAAATGGCAGCATCTCTTTATAAGGAGACATATATATATATACATATATATATATGTAGTTGACCCTTCAACAATGTGAGGGTTAGGGGTACGAACCTTGCACAATAAACAATTTGCATATAGCTTTTGACTCCCCTACAACTTAACTAATAATAGCCTATTGTTGACCAGAGCCTTACTGGTGATAACATTTGATAAACTCATATTTTGTATTTATATTGTATTCTTATAATAAAGTAAGCTGGAGAGCATAATATTATTAAAAATGATTAAAAAGATAAAATATATTTACTGTTTATTAAGTGGAAGTGGATCACCAGAAAGGTCTTCATTCTCATCATCTTCATGTTGAGTAGCCTGAAGAGGAGGGGTTGGTCTTGCTGTTTCAGGGATAGCAGAGGCAGAGGAGGTGGAGGAAGTGAAAAAGGAGGCAGGAGACACAGGCACATTCTATGTAACATTATGGAAATAACATCATAATTTCTATCTGACTTTTTGGTTTTTCATTTCTTGAAACTGTTTCTTTTTTTTTTTTTTTTGAGACGGAGTCTCGCTCTGTCGCCCGGGCTGGAGTGCAGTGGCCAGATCTCAGCTCACTGCAAGCTCCGCCTCCCGGGTTTACGCCTATATGGTATCAATTCTTCTTCTACTATTTGCTTTAGTGTCAGTGCCTATATCATAGAAGGGTCTCTGTTGTGAAAGAACACAAAAGCAATCTTGAATAATTGGAGACTTTTTGCCAGATTGTCTGATGTCAATTTGTTTTCTGACTCCTGTCTCCTCATTGTCTTGCACTGGTTTGGAAGCATTCATCTCCATCACATCATCTACTTTTATGTCCTTTATTGGCTCTGTTGTAAACCTTGTGAAGTCATGTACAACATCTGGACACAGATTTCTCTGGCAGAAATTTATTGTTTCAGGCTTGATGGCTTTCACTGCTTTTTCTATAACAATGATGGCATCTTTGATGGTATCATCCTTCCTGACTTTCATAATGTTCTCTACGGAGAGTATCTTCCATAGCATTGACAATCCTTTGGTTAGAGTACCATATATAATGAGACTTAAAGGTCCTTACGACCCCCTGATCTAGAGGCTGAATTAAAGACTTGTTGAAGGACAGCAGACCACTTCAGTGCCTTTGGTGTTGAACTCATGGGGTTTTGAGTGGCCTGAGGCATTGTCCAACGTCAAAAAATCTTTAAAAGGCAGTTCATTACTGGCAAGGTGCTTCCTGACTTCAGGGACAAAGCATTAATGAAACTAATTCAGAAAAGGGTTTGTTCTTGTCCAGGCCTTTGTGTTGTACAACCAAAAAATTGTCAGCTTGTGTTTTTTTCCTTCAAGGCTCAGGAGTTAGCAGCTTTATAGATAAGGGCAGTCTTGATCATTAAACCCAACCACATTTGCACGAAATGGTTGAGTTAGCCTATCCCTTCCTGCCTTAACTCCTGGTGCTTACATCTCTTTTTTACTAATAAATGTCCTTTCTGGAAGTTTTTCTTTCTAGAACAGAGCACTTTCATCTGCTTTAGAAACCTGTTTAGGCAGATATTCTTTTTCCTCAATGATTTCTTTTAAATGACATCGTGGAACTCATCTGCTGCCTCTTGGTCAGCAGAAACTACTTCTCCTGTAATGTTGACATTTTAATAAACCAAAGCTCTTTATGAAATTATCAAACCATTCTTTGCTGGGGTTAAATTATCCAGGTTTAGATCTTTCCCTTTCTTTTGCTTTAAGTTGTCATATAATCACTTTTCTTGAGTCGTTTTGAGTCTATAAGAATGTCTTTCTTATATCAGTCCTATAACCACATAACAGCTGTATTTTAAGTATGAGATAAAAATATATTTCACAGAAAGTGCAAAGTTTTCATGTTTGCTGGTACAGTGGCACAAAAACCTCACAAATTTTATTTTTCTTTTCTTTTTTTCACAACGGTTCTTATTCTGAATTCATTTATCTTGAAATGCTGGAAAACTGCAGCTGTAGACCTCAATCTACAGTATCTCAAGTAATTCAACTGTTTCTTGTAATGCCATGGCTTTTCTCTCCTTCTTCAGAGCACATCCAGCATCACTAGTGGCACTTTGTAGGGGTCACATGGTGTTATTCAAAGTTTACTACATTGCACTAAACATGATGGGAAATACACAAGAACCCAAGGTATCACTTTTTATTGTGATGTGAAATTTACTGGAGACAAAATCCTCATCAGAAATGATTTGTGTCATATGGTTTAAGTGGATACTCACAGTACTTGGGATCACCACAGTAGTAACAGGAGGTGGCTACAAAGTTATTACAGTAGTACAGTATGTGCTTAATTTTATGCAGTTATGATTTAACACTGCATTTTTACATTTGCTTACGTTTCTCTTGACAGCAAATATCATATATGGTCTGTGCTTGTGTGCATAAGTTTGGATAAATGTTGGATTTTTATAATAGATTTGTGTATATTTTATAATTGTAATTGATAAAATAGTGTCTCCATATATTTTATGCATTCATAACATATCTACCTTTTTCTTATTTTTTTTTTTAAATATTTCTAGGCTATGTGGTTTGTCTGCAAGTTTTTTTTCAAATATTTGCAAATCTCCACACAATTTTCAACATATTTGTTGAAAAAAATTCTTATATTAGAGGACCTGTGCAGTTCACACTGTGTTGTTCAAGGACCAACTTTATGAATATGTATATATATCACATTTTCTTTATCCATTTGTACACCAATGGGCATTAAGTTGTTTTCATTTTTCGTATCTTGGCTATTGTGAATAATGCTTCAGTGAACATGGAAGTACAGATATCTTTATGAGGTGGTAATTTCATCTCCTTTCAGTGTATACCAGAAAAAGAATTGCTGGATTATAGATTAGTTTTTTTNTTATCCAGTTTTTAATCAGGCTATTTATTTTTCTGCTATTGAATTGAAAGAGTTCTTTATAAATTTTGGATACTAACCCCCATCAGATATGTGGTTTACAGTAATTTTTTCCTAGCCCATAGGCTGCCTATTCATTTGGTGATTGTTTCCTTTGTTGTACAGAAGCTTTTTAGCTTGATATAGTCCCATTTACTTATTTTTATTTTTGTAACCTGCGCTTTGAGTGTGATATTAGAAACATCATTGTCAAGGCCAATTCAAGGAGATTTTCTCTTATGCTTCTAGGAGTTTTATGACTTCAGGTCTTGCACATAGGTTTTTAAAAAATCTATTTTGAGTAGACTTTTGTATATGGTATAAGATAAGGGCCTAATTTCATTCTTTTGCATTCTACAATCCAGTTTTCCCAGCACCATTTATTGAAGAGACTGTTCTTTCTCCATTGTGTCTCAATGATGCAATATTAAATATATAGCTATTGAAGTTAGCAATAAAAGGAAGATATCCACTGATATTGCTACTTTCAAAATATAGTCCTAGGAAATAAAACTAGATAAGAAAAAGTATTAGAAGTGTTATACTTCTAACACTTATTAAGTGTTATACTAATTAATTATATTATATATAATATTTGAAATATATGCAATATTATCTGTTATGTATGTAATATAATTAATTTAATTATTTAATTAGCAAAGAGAACAATAAAATGGTCATACTTTATGGGAAATGGAAGATGTCATCTGAAAAATCCAAGAATTAGTAGTCAAAATATTTCAAGAATTTCTTCTAATTGATAAAATAAATCAAAACCCAAACAAGAAAATATAAAATATGAATTAGTAATTTATAGGAGAAATAAAAAGAATGAATGCAAATCTTAGTTATAACAGAGTTAAATTTTAAACAAAAATGATGCTAATCTTTGCCCTTAAAAGTGACAAATATTAAATACATTGACCTTTGCCCAGGATTTATTATATGTAAGAAAACACATATCCTTACACATTGTGATAGTTTTATAAGTAAGCCTTGTCTTTTCTGAGAGTAATTTGACTCTGTCTATAAAAATGTATGTATATATTCAGCAATTCTAGCTCTAACCTAATGGAAATTCATTCATGCAAAAATATGCACATAAGAAAATGATAATTGAAGCTGTGTTTTTAAGCATAAGACTGGGTAATTTATGAAGAAAAGAGGTTTAATTGACTCACAGTTCCTCAGGCTGTACAGGAAGCATGACTAGGAGGCCTCAGGAAACTTACAATCATGGCAGAAGGTGAAGGGAAAGCAAGCACGTCTTACCATGGCAGAGCAGGAGGTGGGAGAGGTGCCACACACTTTTAAATGATCAGATCTCATGAGAACTCACTGTCACAAGAATAGCAAGGGGGAAATCTGTCCCCATGATCCAGTCGTCTCCTGTCAGGTGCCTCCTCCAGTTTGACATGAAATTTGGGCTGTGGCACAAATATAAACTATATCATTCCACCCCGGCCCCTCCCAAATCTCATGTCCTTCTCACATTGCTAAATACAATAATCCCTTCTCAACAGTCTCCCAATCTTAACTCATTTCAGCATTAACTCAAAAGTCCACAGTACAAAATCTTATCTGAGACAAGGTAAGTCCCTTCTGCCTCTGAGCCTGTAAAATCAAAAACAAGTTAGTTACTTCCAAGATAAAATGAGGGTACAGGATACAAGATAAAATGAGGTATAGGCGTTGGGTAAATGCTTCAATTCCAAATTGGAGAAATTGGCCAAAACAAAGGGGCTACAGGCCCAGTGCAATTCGAGAACCCAGTAGGGCAATCATTAAATCTTAAAGCTCCAAAATAGTTTCCTTTGACTCCATGTCTCACATCCAGGGCATGCTGATGCAAAAGGTGGGCTCCCACAACCTTGGGCAGCTCTACCCTTGTGGCTCTGCAGGGTACAGCATCCACAGCTGCTTTCACAGGCTGGCATTGAGTGCCTGTGGCTTTTCCAGGTTCATGTTGCAAGCTGGAGTCTGGAGGATGGTGGCCCTTTCTTCACAGCTCCATTAGGCAGTGCCCCTGTGGGGACTCTGGGGGCTCCAACCCTACATTTCCTTTCCACACTACCCTAGTGGAGGTTCTCCATGAGGGCTCCCCACCAGTGCAGACTTTTTTCTGGACATCCAGGTGTTTCCGTATGTCCTCTGAGATATACTTGGAGGTTTCCAAACCTTGGTTCTTGCTTCTGCACACCTGCAGGCCTGACACCACATGGAAGCTGCCAAGGTTTGGGGCCCGCCCCTCTGAAGGTATGGCCCAAGCTGTACCTTGGACCCTTTTAGCCATGGATGGAGCTGGAGTGTCTGTGACACAGGGTGCCATGTCCTTAGGCTGCACAGAACAGCAGAGCCCTGCACCTGGCCCATGAAGCCATTTTTCCCTCCTAGGCCTTCAGGCCTGTGATGGGAAGGGCTGCCATGAAGATCTCTGAAATGCCCTGGAGACATTTTCCCTATTGTCTTGGCTGTTAACGTTAGTCTTCTCATTACTTATACAAATTTCTGCAGCCAGCTTGAATTTCTCCCCAGAAAATCAGTTTTAATTTTCTACCATATGGTCAGACTGCAAATTTTCCAAACTTTTAGGCTCTGCTTTCCTTTTAAATCTAAGTTCCAATTTCAGACCATCTATTTCTTCATGCATATGAACATACACTTTTAGAAATAGCCAGGTCACTTCTTGAATGCTTTGAGCTTAGAAATTTTTTCTACCAGATACCCTAAATCATATCTCTCAAGTTCAAAGACCCACAGATTTCTAGTGCGGGGCAAAATGCCACCAGTCTCTTTGCTAAAGCATAGCAAGAGTGACTTTTACTCCATTTCCCAATAAGTTCCTCAATTCCATCTGAGGCCTCCTCAGCCTGGACTTTACTGTCCATGTCATAAACATTTTGGTCAAAACCATTCAGCAAGTCTCTGGAAGTTTCCAGACTTTCCTGCGTCTTCGTATCTTCTTCTGAGACCTTCAAACTGTTCCAACCTCTACTCCTTACCTAGTTCCAAAGTTGCTTCCACATTTCAGGTACCTTTGTAGCAGTGTCCTACTCTCCAGGTACCAATTTTCTGTATTAGCCTGTTTTCACACAGCTATGAAGAACTACCTGACACTGGGTAATTTATGAAAAAAGGTTTAATTGATTCACAGTTCTGCAGGTTTAACAGGAAGCATGACTGGGAAGACTCAGGAAAGTTACAATCATGGTGGAGGGCAAAGGAGAAGCAAGCATGTTTGACCGTGGCACAGCAGGAGAAAGAGAGAGAGAGAGAAGGGGGAAGTGCCACATGCTTTCAAACAACCAGCTCTCATGAGAACTCACAATCACAAGACCAAGAAGGGGGATATCTTCTCTGATGATTCAGTCACCTCCCACCAGGCCCCTCCCCTGACACATGGAGATGAAAGTTTGAAATTAAATTTGGGTGAGGATAGGGAGCCAAACCATATCTCACACAAAATAGAAATTCTCTAAATTTCTATTGGTAAGGTAATGTTTAAATTAATAGAGACTTTGTGCATTACAAATGTACATTGTGATAGATTCTAGTCCAAGATGGCTGATTAGAAGCAGATGAGGTTCACAGCTCTCACAGAGAAGAAAGAAAATAGCAAGTGAATCCTACGTCTTCAGCTGAGGTATCCAGGTTCTCACACTGAGACTGACTAGAAAGTCAATGTGACCCCAAGAGCAAGGAAAAACAGGGTAGGGCATGGAATGAGGAAAACTCCTATCTCCAGCCAAGTGAGACAGAGTCACACAGTTACTCATTGCTTTTCCTTGCTTTTCTTACGGATCTTTGCAACCCATGGAGCAGGAGATCTCTTCATGAGCCCATGCCAGCAGGACCTTGAGTCTGAAGCACAGACACAGGCGTTGTTTGATTTCAGAAGTCTTTTCCTGTAAATGCCGGGTGGCATCTCTTACTCTCCCTGACTGGTTAGT
The DNA here is from genome assembly GCF_001698545.2 of Rhinopithecus bieti. NCBI lineage: Eukaryota > Metazoa > Chordata > Mammalia > Primates > Cercopithecidae > Rhinopithecus > Rhinopithecus bieti. The sequence goes on along the minus strand of NW_016813064.1, from coordinate 132,360 downwards.
GTAAAAACAACAGTCTTCCCCTAAGAAGTTGCAGGGTCCTACTTTCTCAGCAGTGAGGAGGTCTAGGCCTCGGCGGTTTTGGAGAGTCACTGCTGCCAAAGAGTCTATTTGGGATTGTAGAGTAAGGATAGATTCGTCATTTCTTGCAAACTGTCTGAGAAATCCTTTGAGAGTGTGTGGTAGTAGGATAATGAAGTAGAGAAACTGGCTATTTCCGTTACTGTAGCAGTAGCCATTCCTCACCCTATAAGTAGGAGCATTAGTTGTATGGCTCTGCGCTGATGGACTTGAGCTTTGAGGGGTACTGATTAACATTTCCTGGGGCAATGTTAATGTTGGGACTTAGAAAGACTAAGGTGCAGGTGCCTGTCCAGTTAGTGAGGAGGCAGATATAGGTTGACATTCCACATAAGAAGAATATACTTTGGCTGGGTAGACAGAACGGGTTTTGCATGTTAAAAAGGTGTGTGAATTTGTTGTTTTCATTTTCCCATACTCGTCGAGTACTTGCCAAGGTAGCTCCGGTGAGCAACTCTAAAGGGGTGTTGGGAGCAAACTGAGTGGCTACCAGTATTCTATTTTCCCATTGGAGAAAAAATCATTTTGTATCTACTGGGAACCATTCGAGAGAGTGATTGAAAGAGGGGATGAGAAAGCATTCATTAGTGGTGAGGGCACTGCTGCAGAGGGTCCAGGGGTGAATGGTCATGCAGGGAGTTTTTTGCCATTACAAAACCTGGACTATTTGTTAAGCAGGCAGGAGGTGATGATTTTTGGAGGCCCTGAGAAGCGGACAAGCCATCTGAATGGAGCTGTTTGGGTGAGTCGGAAGTTACTATGATCAGTTGGGGCTTGAAGTTGTAGGGTGTAATTACACTGATGGGGTAGTAAGTGCCCCAGGGGCAGACCTGATAACAGGTTGCATTGGATGCACAAAGGGGCTTGGAAAGTTAAGATGGTATTCATAGTTGCAGGGCCGTGTATGGGCTTTTCATTGCTTGTGTAATAGGTGAGGTTGAAATGTAAGAATGTAAAAGTTGGATTGCACATCCTGTTAGGGTATTCTTGGTCCTATCAGAGATGGGGAAGTTGGCTAATGATTGGATATTTAGAAGTCAGAAAAGGTCTTTTCCTTCATAATGAGGGTGGTAGGTTAAGTTGGTAAAGACCCAATTTTTTGCGGGAATGGGAGTGGCAACATAAGCAGAGGTCGATAGAGAGATACAAAGCCAATAGTCATTTGCCAGGGAAGGATTGGTTTTAAGTATTTTCCACTGGCTGGCTTCAGGTATAAGTAGCTTTCCTTCTTCTGTCATTAACGACCCCAAGGGGAGAAAACTATGCCCCCATGAAAGTCTCCATTCTGTTTTAGTTGGGGAGTACTGGGGTTTAATCTCTTGGAGGGGGTTGTTCCATACCAAGGGTCCTTCCATAGGTGTTTCTAATGGGAGGTTCCACCTGGCAGCAATTTTGGACTCACCATCTGCCTGACGGTTTCCTTCTGCCTTTTCTCCTTCACCTTTCTGATGGCGGTTTGGCACTGTAAGACTGCCACCTCCTTGGGTTTTTGCACTGCGTGCAATAACTCCATAATTTCCTTGAGGTATTTAATGGGGATTCCCCCAGAGGTTAGAAACTCCCTTTCTTTCCGTATTGCAGCATGGGCATGTAGGATTAGATAAGCATACTTGCTATCTATATACACATTTATTCTTTTTCCTTTTCCCAGTTCTAAGGCTCGGGTAAGTGCCACTAGTTCTGCTAACTCGGCACTGGTCCCTGAGGGAAGAGGCTTACTTTCAAGTATGGTTACATCACTAACTATGGCATAACCTGCCTTTCGTATCCCATTCTCCACAAATGAACTTCCATTGGCATATAGGTTAAGGTCAGGATTAGCTAAGGGGACTTCTAAGAGATCATCTCAGGTAACATAAGTCTGGACTATAATTTGTTGGCAGTCACACTTGATTGGTTCCCCATCCTCTGGGAGAAAAGTGGCAGGGTTGAGGGCTACGCACATATGTATTTGAAGCACTGGTCCCTCAAGGAGTGGTGCCTGGTATATAAGTAGGTGGTTGTCTGATATCCATAAACTTCCTTTGGCACCTAGTATGCCATTTACATCATGAGTAGTCCAGACAATGAAATTCTTTCCTCGTATTATTTTGATAGCCTCTGACACTAAGACAGCCACCACTGCAACTACCCATAAGCAGTGAGGCCAGCCTTTTGCTACTACATCAATTTCCTTACTTAGGTATGCCACTGGTTGTGGGATTGTCCCACGAGTCTGAATAAGGACTCCAAGAACTATCACTGCTCTCTCTGTGACACATGAAGAGTTTTGTTCTGTGGGAAAGCTTAAAGCTGGAGCTTGTACTAGGGCCTGCTTTAAGGTTTGAAGCTGTTTCTGCCTCTGGTTCCCATTCTACTAGTATTTGCCCTCTGGGTCTGCTTGATTAGAGTATAGAGGGGCCTGGCTGTCTTGCTGTATCTGGGGATCCATAGTTGGCAAAAGCTGGTGATTCCAAGGAACCCCCGCAACTGTTTTAATGTCTTAGGGTGAGGATAAGCCAGTATAGGCTGTATTCATTCCTTGCTGAGGGCCCTAGTCCTTCTGGCTAAGATTAGGCCTAGATATTTGACCTGCTGTAGGCAAAACTGGGCCTTCGACCTAGACGCCTTGTACCCTGGATTAGCTAGAAAGTTCAAGAGATCTAGAGTAGCCTGCTGGCATGAGGCTTCTGAACTAGTAGCCAAAAGTAAATCATCCACATACTGAAGGACCAGAGTGCCTGGACTTGAGAAGTGGCCTAGATCTTGGGCCAGTGCCTGACCAAACAGATGAGGGCTATTCCTAAACCCTTGGGGAAGACTGTCCACATAAGTTGGGATGTGTGGTCTGTGGGATACTCAAAGGCAAAAGAAACTGGGAGTCA
>NW_016813064.1:124500-127608 GCF_001698545.2 Rhinopithecus bieti | reverse complement strand
GATTAGCTAGAAAGTTCAAGAGATCTAGAGTAGCCTGCTGGCATGAGGCTTCTGAACTAGTAGCCAAAAGTAAATCATCCACATACTGAAGGACCAGAGTGCCTGGACTTGAGAAGTGGCCTAGATCTTGGGCCAGTGCCTGACCAAACAGATGAGGGCTATTCCTAAACCCTTGGGGGAAGACTGTCCACATAAGTTGGGATGTGTGGTCTGTGGGATACTCAAAGGCAAAAAGAAACTGGGAGTCAGAGTGCAGGGGAATACAGAAGAAGGCATCCTTGAGGTCCAGAAGAGTGAACCATTCTGCTTCCTCTGGTATTTGAGAGAGCAGGGTATAGGGGTTGGGTACAACTGGAGATAGAGGAATTACTGCTTCATTGATGACTCTAAGATCTTGCACTAGTCTCCACTGACCGTTCAGTTTTTGTAGTCCTAGAATTGGGGTGTTGCAGGGACTGCTGCATTTCCTTACTGAGCCTTGAGCTTTTAAATGTTTAACAATATCCAGTAATCCTTTATGAGCTTCAGGCCTTAAGGGATCTTGCCTTTGATAAGGAAAAGTGGTGGGGTCTTTTAACCTGATTGGGACTGGGGGGGCATTTTTTGCCCTTCCAAATTGTCCTTCCAGTGACCAGACTTCAGGGTTGATTCCCTCTTCAAGTTGGGGACAACAAATGGGTAACTTGTTCCCCATATTAAAGTAGACAATAGCTCCAGCTTTGGCTAATATATCCTTCCCTAATAAGGGTGTGGGGCTTTCAGGCATGATAAGAAAGGCATGTGAAAAGAGCAAAGTCTCCCAATTACAACTGAGGAGGTGCGAGAAATACCTGGTTACAGGCTGTCCCAGGATTTCTCCAATGGTAACGGACCTTGAGGACGGTCGTCTGGGACAGAAGATTAACACTGAGGTCACGCCAGTCCAGGAGGAAGTCAATTTCCTGGCCTTCAATGGTTAAATGTACCCAGAGCTCAGTGAGGGTGATGACATGAGCTGGCACTTGCCTGGGCATCCTCAGTCCTGTTATTGGATCATCTGGTTGGGGGCTTCTGGCCCAGAGAACGTTTGCCCTCTGGGGCAGTGTGCCTTCCAGTGATTACCTCAGCATAGTGGACATGGACAAGGGGGCGGCTTGCTTCTCATTGGACAATCTTTTTTAAGGTGTCCTTGCAAACCACACTGGTAACAAGCCCTGCTGGGTGATTGGCCTACTCCATTTCCTGTCCTCTCTGAACCACCAATGTTTGTTCATCTGAGGGCCATGACTAAGGCTGCGGCCTTTGTCTGATCTTGCTTTTCCTTTTGGGCCTGTTCCTCTTGGTCCCTATTGTAGAACACTGAGGATGCCAGGTTTAATAATGCCTCCAGATTTTGTTCAGGGTCCAGGGCTCGCTTTTGGAGCTTTCATCTGATATCTGTGGCTGATTGGGTAATAGACTTATCTTTTAGGATCAATTGATCCTCTAGGGAGTTGGGTGACAGGGAAGTATATTTTCTTAAGGCTTCCCGTAGCCACTCAAGGAAGGCAGAAGGATTTTCTTCCTTTCCCTGAATTATGGTGGATATCATTGAATAATTCATGGGCTTTCTCCTAATTCCCCTTAGTCTTTCTAGCACACAGGCCAACAGATGTTTATGACTGCAGTCCCCATGATCTGAGTCAAGGTCCCAGTGGGGATCCATACTGGGGACGGCTTGCTGACTGGTAGGGAATTTGTCCCTTTCTTCAGCTATCATTCTATCATGTACTTGACTAAGCTACCAGGTATCTCCAAAGTCTCAGGCTGCAGCTAAAGCTGCATTCTTTTCATTAAAGGCCAGAGTTTGATCTAACAATAGCATGCTATCTCTCCAAGTGAGATAGAAGGTTTGCCCTACACCCTGTAGGACATCTGTGTACCTATCAGGGTCATCTGGAAACTTCCGTAGCTCTGCCTTGATCTGATTTAAATCAGAGAGAAGGGGACATGTACCTGGGTTGGGCCAAATTCCCCTCCCCCTGCAGCTTGAAGGGGACATAACCGATAGCCTGAGGGTTTTTGGAGATTTCTTTGCTTGTGTCCTTCTGGGTGGGGAGATTAGAGGAGGCTTATCATTAATAGGAAGGGGAACTATAGGGAGGCTAGGATATGGAGGTAAGCTGAGAGGTCCTCCTGTGGGATGAAAATTGCAAGCTTTGCATAGTTGTGGATTATCCTTCAATGAAAAGAAAGCTTTGACATAAGGTATTTCACTCCATTTGACTTCTCTTTTACAGAAAAGGTCAAGCTGCAGGATAGTATTGTAATTTATACTTCCCTCAGGTGGCCATTTTTCCCCATCAGAGAGAGAATACTGGGGCCAGGCCATAGTGCAGAAAAAAATGAGCCACCTCTTTTTCAGGGTTTGCACGTCAAATTGGTCCCAATGGCTTAGGATGCATTTCAAGGGTGAGCCTGTTGATGCCTGAGTGTTTCCCATCTGAAAGACAAAACTGCCTGTGGTTTTGGTTTGTTTGTTTCTCCCCTTTCCCAAGAACCCACAACAGTCCCTGGAGCCTGCTGATCGGAATAGATGTGCTCACCAACGCAGCAACAGAAACACTAGTTTTCCTCCTAGACTAAAAGGAGGACCGAGAAAGGTTGGATTTAGTGGCCCTTACCGATGCATTCTCGAAAACCTTTTAGAATCCTAAGCATTCTCCTGTTAGTATTGGGACCTTACCGCTGTCCTATAAAGATAAGGATGTTATGCTCCAAAAATGAAGTGGAGGGCCATACACTGAGGGAGGGAAGGGATCTCCAGAGTTGGAAGAGTGATGCCTTTTGTCCTCACTTATATGAATAGGAAAGATAACATTTCTGAAGTTCCCCATATCCTAGCTTCAGGAATAACTTTTGTTAGGCCTGCTAGTCTGAGGAGGGATCCTAAAATTCCAGATAGTCCCCCCACCGCTGATGGGGCTTTGGGCAAAAATTATATCTTTCTGATTGGTGAGCCTGGGTGCCTAAAGAAGGGACTAGAGTCCTGGAATTTATACTAGAAATCATTCTTATAGGAGTAACTAGAAAAGCACCAGAGACAGGGAGTGTTTTTTTTTTTTTTTTTTTTTTTTTTTTTTTTTTTTT
>NW_016813064.1:114972-124260 GCF_001698545.2 Rhinopithecus bieti | reverse complement strand
GGCCAGATCTCAGCTCACTGCAAGCCCCGCCTCCCGGGTTTACGCCATTCTCCTGCCTCAGCCTCCCGAGTAGCTGGGACTACAGGCGCCTGCCACGTCGCCCGGCTCGTTTTTTGTATTTTTTGGTAGAGACGGGGTTTCACTGTGTTAGCCAGGATGGTTTTGATCTCCTGACCTCGTGATCCGCCCATCTCGGCCTCCCAAAGTGCTGGGATTACAGGCTTGAGCCACCGCGCCCGGCCAGGGAGTGGTTTTTAGAAGAAGGACTAGCCTCAGAGAAGAAAGGTGAGAGGAAGTTTGTCTGACAGGCATTAGGACCCAGGAGGCATTAGGACCCAGGAGGCAAGGGTCAGGATAGATAGGATAGATGAGCGAGTCTCACTTGAGTGACATGACTTTGAGAGTTCCACTCATGGCTGCAGGGTCAACCAACTTGTTTTTGGGACCCTGGAGCTGAATGGCTTTCCTCTCTGTTGACCCTCAGCTCAGCCCAGAAGTACAGGAAAGGCAGAAGCTGGTTCCAGGCAAACCAATGCTCCCAACTCGGAGGAGTTGGGAGTTGTTAGAGTGCCCTTTCCCAGAATGCTTGACACCCATGTCTTTAGTCCGGTGGCCGTGTTAGTCACTTTTAACTGGCCAACAGGTGCCTGGAATTTAGCCCCTGAACTCTAAGGAAAAATAGGACAGAATAGCAAGTGAAAGGGATCCAGTGGTACTCACCGCTTGGTGATTGTCCCTTCGTGGTCATCAAAATGTGTCTGAAGTTGGTTCCTTCTGGTGGATTCTTGGTCTTGCTGACTTCAAGAATGAAGCCGCAGACCCTCACGGTGAGTGTTATAGTTCTTAAAGGTGGTGTGTCCGGAGTTTGTTCCTTCAGATGTTCAGATGTGTCCAGAGTTTCTTCCTTCTGGTGGTTTTGTGGTCTTGCTGACTTCAGGAGTGAAGCCATAGACCTTTGCAGTGAGTGTTACAGCTCTTAAAGGTGGTGCATCTGGAGTTGTTTGTTCCTCCCAGTGGATTTGTGGTCTCGCTGACTTCAGGAGTGAAGCCACAGACCCTTGTGGTGAGTGTTACAGCTCATAAAGATAGTGTGGACCCAAAGAGTGAGCAACAGCAAGATATATTATGAAGAGTGAAAGAACAAAGCTTCCAGAGTGGAAGGAGACCCGAGCAGGTGGCCAGTTTTATTTCTTTATTTGGCCCCACCCACGTCCTACTGATTGGTCTGTTTTACAAAGTGCCGATTGTGCATTTACAAACCTTTAGCTAGACAGAAAAGTTTTCCAAGTCCCCACTCAACCCAGGAAGTCCAGCTGGCTTCACTTCTCACCTCCTCACTGTATGGGGCTTCCCTCTGGGAATTTCAACAACTCTAGCCAGGGTTTTACAAACAGATTCTGATCTCTCTCTGGGGTAGAGCCACCAGTGGGAGGGGTGGCCACTGTACCTGCAGCTTAGCTGACAGCCATTCCTGCCTGCTGGCTCTGGAAAGTCTGGGTGGTCTGGACATGGAGGATTCCCCCAACTGCAGCATACTCACTCTGCCAAGGCTCAGCCTGACACCTCTTTAAGCAGGACTCTGATCCCATTCCTTCTGATTGGGTGAGACCTCAAATAGGGATTTCCAGACACCTCCTACAGAAGAGTTCTGACTGGCATCAAGTTGGTGCCCCCCTGGGATGGAACTCTCAGAGGAAGGAGCAGGCTGCCATATTTGCTGTTTTGTGGTGTATGGGGTGGGGGATAAAATGGGACTTGTATTTCTTACTAATATATTTTTGACTTGTTTGAAGTTTCATAAGTGAGAATGTAATACTCATGCAGTCATTCAAAATAGAAAAAGACAAATTATATTTTCTCCACTGTATTTACTTTCTGCCTATAGCTTTTAACAACCTTTTGTTTTATTTTATAAAATTATTTATGTTTCAGTTGGACAATGTGACATACATTGTGAAATTGTTAACAGTCAAGTTAACTGAAATACCCGTCACTTCAGTTACCTTTTCTATGTGTGTGTGATTAGAATATTCAAGATCTAAAAGTTTTAGTTATGTAGAATGAATAAGTTCTAGAGATCTCATGTATGATGACTGTAGTGAATAATACTGTACTATATGCTTATGGATTGATAAGTGTTAATGCCTGTCTCACAGTACCAAAATCTGGAGCATAAAAGCCAGAGGCAGATGACTTTTTCTCCATCTGCTGCAACTGCTCTTGCCTGCCAGGGTCTGTCTTGGGTTTCTTATGCTCAAGTCCAGAACTTATGGTTCTAGCACTCTGTGAAGACTCTTATTGCAATTTTGAACTCAGTTTCCCATTCTCTCTAAGATTTTGTTGAGATAAGGCAATTCTTTCATTGTAGTGTCGATGCTTTTATTTGCCATATAATATAATTATCAATCTTTTAAAATTGACCTGTCATCATCATAGAATCTCCTTACAGAGAAAGAAACTGGGTCTCAGCGAGCTTGACTGACAAATGCATATGGCCCTATACGGCCTGTGTGATCTTGGAGCCTCTGTTTTCTCATCTATGAAATGAATAATTTGTAATTAGTGATGCACATGATCTTTTTCAACTTTATCCATTCATTGTACTTAATCATAGATAAAAATCTATTACTTTCAATGGCATACATACCCTAGATATAGGTAGATATGTTTTATTGTTTATTTTTTGCCACGTGTTATTGGTTACATACCAATTACCATCACAGCTTATGCTGGGTTATGGAAACAGAAAGACCCAATTAAGCAAACCTCTGAAGCCTCAAGACAGAAATTAATATTTTCCCAGAGAAAGCATGAATAAACACACACATGCACACACACATGCACTAAGTTGCTTAATAGACCAAACCAAAATGCTTTGTATTTGATTGCATTATAAAATAATTTCATATTAACATTTAATGATTTCTTAATATATAATTACAAAAGCATATTTACATATAAAAGACCAATACAATTGGCAAAACCTAATTTATGTAACCTTGAGCATCATGTTCATCTTACTTCACAAATTAGAATATATTTCTTATGGATTTTGTAGAGCAAAATCGATTATATTCTCAAATGATAAACTATGCATTAGCTGAATGAACATCTTAGATACAGAATGTTGACAAGCTAAATATATGAGAAAGAAGGAAGGAATATACCCAGAAAAGGAAAGAAAGACAAAAGCTAATGAATATTGTAGGCTACTGGCCTGTAAAGAAGTGTTTTTCACATTAACATTGTTATCTTCCTTGAAATACGAGATTTATACTAGAAAAGATTTTTTAGGACAGATCCCTAAGTTTCAAATCCAAGTTTCTACCATGGAGCTTGAAAATTTGACCCAGCAATCTCATTACTGGGTATACACTCAAAGGATTATAAATCATTCCACTGTAAAGACACATGCACACATGTGTTTATTGCAGTACTATTCACAATAGCAAAGATTTGGAACCAACCCAAATGCCCATCAATAATAGACTGGATAAAGAAAATGTGGCACATAAACATCATGGAATACTACACAGCCATACAAAGGATGAGTTCATGTCCTTTGCAGGGACATGGATGAAGCTGGAAGCATCACTATTAGCAGACTAACACAGGAACAGAAAACCAAACACTGCATGTTCTCACTGAACATGCAGTTGAGCAGTGAGAGCACATGGACACAGGGAGGGGAATATCACACACCAGGGCCTGTCAGGGGGTGGGGGACTAGGGGAGAAATAGCATTAGGAGAAATACCTAATGTAGATGATGGGTTGATGGGTGCAGCAAACTACCATGGCATGTGTATACCTATGTGACAAACCTGCACATTCTATACATGTATCTCAGATCTTAAAATATAATTTAAAAAAAATGACTACCCAGTTTTGATTTATTTGGAAGTTCTTTAACAGATCAGGTCATACTAAATATGCTGTGACTTCACCAGTTTGGGAATGAAGCCATCAAAGACAGTACGTATTTTATTTCTATCTGGCTGATAAACATTTATGTTATTTAGCCATTTAAGTTATTCACAAATTTAATACAATTCCAAATATAAGATTGAGTGCGTGCATGTATATTTTTGTGTATTAATAAGGATTTAATAATAATTCTCATATTTATGTGAAAAACTAGGAAGAAAAAAATACTTGAAGATTTTTAAGATGAGTGAGGAATGGGAACTTATACTGCCAGATTCTAAAGCCAATTCTAAAGTTAAAATAGTTATAGTGGAATTGTAGTAGTTCCAAAATAGATGGAAAATTTTAAATGAACAGAATTGAAAGCCAAGAAAGAGACCTAATATATAATAACCATGTTGTGTTAAGTCAGTGGTAAAAGATGAAATCGTTGATTAGTGGGTATGAAAATAGTTAAGATATTTTAAAAGTTATTAAAAATAAGCTTCAGAAGAACTAAAACTGTTAAGAATAAAACATTAATTTAGAGAAACTAGGTAAATGTCTTTATGATGCTAGACTATCAAAGGGCTTTGTAACATGAGATCAAAAGGAAAACCATAACTAAAAGAGAAAAAGAGTTTGACTTCTTACAGGATGTAAAAGACTTCTGTATATCAAAATACAACATAAACATTTAAAAGACAAGTAGCAAACTGGAAAATGTGTTTACATCATACACATTATCCTTAATAAAATAATAGTTATTTCTTGTTAGTTAAAACAACCAACAAAGAAACATAACCAACAATGCAGTAGATATTAGGCAAAGGAAAAGAATAGTAAAATCTTAATGAAGAGGTAAAAATGGCTAATAAATATTAAACACTTTGTTGATTGTTTAAGATAAAAGAAAATGACATAGAAAATGTTTTATTTACTTATTTATATTTTGCATTGTCCTAATAAGTATTAAGATATTTACAGAAATGTTTCAATATAAAAAATAGACATAAAAAGCTGAAAATATTGGCAAACACAAAAGCTAATAAAAAACAGCAGCAGCAGCAACAATAAAATAAACAAGAATAGATAATGAAGTCAGAGAAAAGATTACTATCTGTATTAGTCTGGGTTCTCCAGAGATACAGAACCAATAGGAAACATATGTATTTTATTGGAAATATGAAAAGAAAAATATATGTATGACTTTCTATTTGCTCTGAAAAAATGGAATGTCCATAGTCATACTGAGTGACTTATAGTTAGTAAATTACACAACTAGGCAGTATGATAATTAATTTTATATGTCAACTTGACTGGACTAGGAGGTTCCCAGATATTTGATTAAACATGATTTCTGGGTATGTCTGTGAGAGTGTTTTGAGATGAGGTTAACATTTGGATTGGTAGAATAAGTAAAGCAAATTGTCCTCCCCAGCGTGGATAGGTCTCATCCAATCTGTTGAAGGACAGAATAGAATAAAAGGTTGAGTAAGAAAGAATTATTTCTTATGCCTGACTGTCTTTAAACTGGGCCATTGGTCTTCTCCTGCCTTTGGATTTGAACTGGAACTTACCATCAGCTCACTTGATTCTCAGGCCTTTGGCCTTGGACTGGTACTATACCATTGGCTCTCCAGCATGCCAACTGCAGATCTTGGACTTCTTATAATCATGTGAGCCAATTCCTTATAGTAATCATATATATACACACACATATATACACACACACACATATATATACACACACCCATATAGATATACACGTATGTATGTGTATATGTGTATATATATAATTTTCATATAATGTTTTAAAAATATAAAAATAACCTAAATTTATAAGAGTCATGTAAGGAAGAAGTCATGTGTGGCCACCTGTTACTGTGTATTGTTACACTGACCCTTAAAAGTAAGTTCAGGAAATAAAAATGTGAATTCTAGAAGCTTTATGAGTTCATCTGTAACATTTTCTATGAAAATTATTCATAAAACTAAGATACTGATTTCTTAACTTTGGAAGATGCAGTACCTCTTCAACTTATATTTGCCTTCGACTTATATAGTGAAGGCAATGCTGTGTGCACACTTGGTGCTCAAAAATTTTTTAAGCATTAAGCATTTTTTCTTAATGCTTAAAACTTGTTGTTCTTCCATTTACAAACCTGAATTCATTTTAAGATATTGATTGCTCTAGTTTTGATACCATTTAGTGTATATATTAATGTTTATTTTTTGCTTAATGTCTGCATTTGGACAAACTTTGTAAGAAATTGCTTCTGGAAAAAAGTACAATAAGTTAAATGTGTGGTTTTATAACTGCGAAATGTTGATTAATCTTAGTAATTTAAAATTAAGCTCCTCCATTCCTGACACAACTGGTGTTACTCCTCCCTCTGCCTTCTCATGATGATCCAGAGATATTTAATGCCTTGAGTTGTGCTTGAATCTTTCTGTCACCCTCCTTGTCTTAAAGAATGAATCAGTTTTGATGTATGGTTCACAGAATAGAGACGGGACTGTCAGGGACTTTGTGTGCGGAATTGTTAATTTAAGGAATCCACTTTGTACCTAAGTATTAGGAGCACTGACAATGACTTCGTCCGTGAAATCACTGTTAGAAAGCATTTGGGGCCCTGAATTACCAGGTCAGTTATTGACATACGTTTTTCCTAATGATTGAGCCACATTTACATTATTATGAGCCATTATTATTTTGTGTTAGTCTTCTTAGTCCAGAAAACAGCTGTAGTATATATAGATTTCCTAGGCTGATCCAAAACTTGACTGGGTTTTTAGAGCATGGGTAAAAGAGTCGCCACCATAGGCAATATTAAAAATTATGTTAGTGTTTTAACAATATACAGGATCTGATTCCCCAAACTTACCTTTAACATGTTTGCTTTTTTGATAGCTAGCTATTCTCTCAGTCATCTGAGCCCTCTTTTGGAAATCTTTTACTCTTGCTTTGTTAAAGATGGCCCTGGGCTGAGTCCTGATTACTTCTTGTAATTCCACAAATAACAGCACATTAGTCAACCTGTGCTGGTAAACTCACTATCTGGGGGAAAAAAAGGTCTGATTTGTAGAGTTTGCTGATTTCTGTGGTGTAAATATTTCCCACCATGGCCAATTTCAGCTACAAACAGTGTATCAATCAGTTTACAATTTCCAGAATAAAAATCAGCTCTCTGTAAGCAAATACTAGCTTGAGCACAAGGCTGTGTGTGTGTGTGTGTGTGTGTGTGTGTGTGTGTGTCTGTGTGTGTGTCTGTGTGTAAATGACAGTCCATTTGGAAAAAGGGTTGAATCTATTTAGGATTCCGAGAGCTGAAAAGAAAAGATAAAGAGAGGCTCAGAATTACCCAGGGACTTGTTGCAAATTTACTTGCAGATTGTTAAAATTTATCCCTAATAATCACTCAGATCTTTACTGGAAAACTTAAAAGCTTTCCCATGAACTCTTGGCTGTGAAAATTCCATTTACATCCTTTTGGCCTCTGGAATACCTCTGCATTTAAATGTATCACCGGCTGCTTCTAACTTTTCTTATATAAGAGTGTCTGTAAATAGTGTCTTGATGCAAGGTCAGCTTAAATGATGGGTGACTTGAGATAAATATCTTTCATAGCTCTTGCTGCAAATGAGGTGGGAGAAGAGAGGATAGAATTTTTTTTTTTTTTTCATTTTGTTCTTTTTTTCCTTACTGTTGAGGGTTGTTCCATGCTTGGATAACAGAGGTTAGTGTAATGGATAGGAAGCCAGGTTATTAACTATCATTGAGCATTCATGAACATAGAAAAGCTGAGGTGAGGGTGTAAGGATGGGTACAAAGAGACAGAATTTTGCAGTCAAGGAAATTATAATATTGTTGGTCTGCAAGATAGATGCACATGTCTCTGGTTGCTAATTGGTAGTTGAAGTTTCCAGCATTAGGGCTAAATGGGATTTGGTAGAAATAAGGTTAGAACAAATGTTGACTGGTGTCAATTCTTAACCTCCGTGAATCAATAGGGACATTTTAAATTTATGTATCAGACTGGCTTGAAGCGTTAGAGATAGAGTAGACCCCAGTAAATACTTTTATTTACTGACATTCGTCACTTTTCAGTAATAGCCAAGAACAGTGACTAACACTTAATGAGTACTTACTGTGTCAGGCACGCTGTTAAACACTATACAGCATTATTTTATATAATTCTCACAACAACTCCATGGAAGATATATTAGTATTGTTTTATAATTAGGAAAACGAGGGCTTAAAGAAGTTGAATGTTTGATTCAACTTAAAACTATGTATTTCTAAATCCATTTGTCAATGTATAAATTTATGTGTATTTTATTCGCAAGTTATGGAAAGAAAGTGGTAAGGAAATTAACAATATTTAGCAGATGTGTGTCCTAAGTTTAGAATGGCATGATTTAAGCTGCCTGCCAGATTTTATGTGCGTGAGGGGTTCCTTCATTAGTTTGAGGTACTGCCTGGTGGTCAGGTCCATAGCATGTGGCATTACCCTCATCATAATGCACAGTGATTGCTTGGCCAGCAGTCACAAAATCCTTTTCAGTTACTATGTATACCCTTCAAGTATCCTGAGATTATGCCTTATGGAGTCCTGTGTCCATCTCAAGTAAAAATCGTGACTAAAAAAAATACAATGTGAGCCAGAAGGCCCACAGAAAAGAAATAGAAAAGGCTGACACCAATGGAGTAAAATCTAGGCTCTCAGATGCATTTAAAAAAGTGAATTAATGAGCATTATGGGTTTTATCTTTCACCTTGATGTGCAACACTTTGTATGCGGTAATTCCCAGTGGCTTCATGCCTTATGTCTATTGTAGATCTATTGGACAGTCTCAGGAACTCTGTTTCTGTTCATGAATAAACATTTTTAATATGTTCACATATTTACATAAAGTGTTTATTTACAGTTCATATTGATGTGATACAGAAAAAAAAGGGGAACATAAACTTGTTTTTTTAACCTACCAAAATATATCTCCTTTTTTATTATGTCAAATTTAAGTTTAAGTGTTTTTGAATCACTTGCCACTTTCCAAGAACGTAACCAACATGTACATTGAGAGATGTTAACATATATGTCACTGAGTTGTTTTTAAAGAATCAAAGCCTCACAAAAAGAAAAAGGAAACATACAAAATAGGAGGTATTACCACTCAGAGTCAGGAGAATCTAGGGCAACAAGTAAAATGTCGTTAGATAATTCTTATTACTCTTGGAAAGAAGTGTTTTGATTTTTAAGAAAAGGTGGCATTTTCTCAGTGAATTCATATCACAACTGACCTTATAAAAGGAACATTGAACAACATAGTATTTTTATCTATATCTTTACATCACACAGATAGGTGGTTTTCAAATGAG
>NW_016813064.1:103311-114648 GCF_001698545.2 Rhinopithecus bieti | reverse complement strand
TTTTTTTTTTTTTTTTTTTTTTTTTTTTTTTTTTTTTTTTTTTATGTCTACCCTCAATAACAATCCCAGGACATAAATAAGTGAAGGTAGTTCTGTTGGAAGTAGGTTGACCTAATGAGCATAAAAATGATAAAGTATTTGGAAATGCTGAAAATTCTGTGGGGTGGTGAACAATGAATTGTGGTGGGCAGTTAATGAAAACTTCATAGAGGAGAAGGCATGAAAATACCGATGATAGTGATGGTGGTGACCATGGTTATGCTGGTTACTAAATGTGAGCCAACAAAAAAGCCTATGAAATAGATGCTATTACTGTCTGCAGCTGATTCAGAGAAGATGAATAGTTTGGCAACAATCACAAAGCTAATAAAAAGTGAAACTGAGGTTTAGACTCACATGTATCCCATTTCAAAGATTACAATCTAATTCTAAAAATAAGACATATATTTGAAATAAATGGATAACAATAGCAGACAATACATAGGGACAAATGAGGACTCTGAACCATGAGTATAAGAGAAGATCTAAAGGAGATAGAGTTTCTGCTGTTGAGGTTAGGCCAGGCTTCCTGGAGAGACAGCAAAGTAGTGTGCCTCCTATTCTTTACTCAGTCACAACCTCACATTGTGTGAGCTTTCCACAATTGTATGACCAACCTGAAGACCTCAGGGAATGCTCTCAAACAGCTCACAAGGGGAAAGAGGCATTTTTCTCTATAAATAAATTGTCTGCCATGTTGGGTCAAATGTTTCCACTCGCTTATATGAAAACAAAACTCATCTCTATTAAAGAGCAAGTTATATTTTGCATTCTGTGATTTCCTACACAATCCTCTTCTCAAGAAAGATTAGGTTATTATTGAATCATCTCTAGTCTGAGGTACTATGGTGTACACTCACTGGAATGGATCATTTATTTTAGGAGCCGGAACGTAGAAACCAAAGGTCATAGGTATTTGGCTTCATTTATTTTCTGGACTTAAAATCTATTAATGACATATTCTAAATTCAAACAACTGCAGGGAAGAAATGCTTTCCACTTTCAGATTTTTAAAATGTGTTTTAGTAGATTATCTCATTTTCTGTTGTGGGAATAACATGTGTTTTGGAGTTGTAATTATGTATAATTTTGTCAATTTCCATGTTTTATGCAGTATTGTGCCCTAAATATCTAATACAAGTGTAATATGAATGATTAATTCATTAATGTTTCATACTAGCAGAAGACAGCACTTTGCCAACATGTTTGCCATGACAGTAGGTGAACCTTTATTGCAGATTTTAACTGGGGTCACAAACTATACCCTGCAGGCCTGATTGGGTCCACTGTCTGATTTTTATAAAGTTTCCCAAGTTTTATTGGAACACAGCCATGCTTATTCCATCACATATTTTCTGTGGCTGCTTTCACAGAATAATGGCAGATTTGAGTAGACCATATGGTCCACAAAGCCTAAAATATTTACTATCTGGTCCTCTACAGCAAAAGTTTGCCAAGCCCTAGATTATAACATCGTGACTCAGGAAATGCTGTATTTTAATCTTTCTTTGCCTATTCCCAAACCCAGAAAGGACTTGAAGTTTTCATAAGTAGAGCTGATAAAACTCTAGCAGTTGGTGCAAAATGATGAGAAAAGCACAGCTAGTGAAGACAGAAAGGCTTGTCTTGAGTCTTGGTTTAACTCTTCTTTACCTGTGCTGCCTTACGCAAACTATTCATTCTTGCTATACCTCAGCTTTCTTATTGGTGACACACACATATATATGTCACCAATATATATGTATGAATATATATGTCACCATATATATGAATATATATATTCACAGATTATTTTCAATAACATATTTAAAGTCAATACTATTATTTTTGTAGCTAAAACATTTCTTATTTCTGTTCTAACACGTAATAGCTTATTTTAGAGTTGCCTTGGTTCAGATTAGTGATTTATTTTTCAATCATGTTTTGGTGACATCTTAAGTAATGTTTGGGAATCTCAAAGCTGGTTGTATAGTTTACTAAGTAATTATAATTCAATTTTATAGTATCCTATGTTACTATATGGTCAGTTAAAGTATTTCCAAGAACACATTGAAAACAATAAAAATTTGTGGAAGGCATTATGTTAGACCCTGAGCATATAAAGATAAGTAAGACTTTGATGTAAAGAAGTTCTAAACTGGGAGGCAGAAGTTGGAACAGGGACACGTGATTAACACACAAGGAATTGGACAGCGGTACAAGGAAGACACTAATGAAATTCTTAGAGTAGAATGTACTCACAATATGCTAGGTATCAGATGTAATATGAAAAATCAAATGAAGACTTTATAGAAGTAAAGAAATTTGAGATGAGCTAAGAGAAGGGAAAGCGGTACATTCCATGGAAAGGGGATACCAGGGAAGAAACCGAGAAATAGGGAAGCAGAGGGGTGTTCTGATAACAGGGAGGAGTGTTTTGACTGTGGCATACATACATGTGTAATACTAGTGGGAGGCACTATCAGAAGAGAACACTAGGGCCAATGCACTTGAGGGCCATTAAGCCAGAACATACTGCAATTATCAGTGTGAGTTCCAATAAAGGCTTAAATTGTGTAATGACACTGTAAGTGAGAAAAATCATTTTAACAGTTGATGCAGCTTTTTCTGAGTGCTTACAGATGCTTGTATATTCTCACTTTCATCTGGTCCTCATAACCTTCCTGCAGTAAGTAGTAAATTATAATTCTATAATTTAGAATTATGAAGAAAAACTGGCTTAAGAGGAGAAGAGGATATATTTGACTTAGATCTTGTGGCATTTGAAGGTGTGATGAGTGATCCAGTGGACCGCGCTTAGAAGAATGTTGGAAATATAGCTGCGGGGTCAGATGGCCCATGCAGAAACCTTTCTCCTTCTCTGCAAGATTAGTAAGCTTTATTGGCATCCCTGTGCTGCCCCTTCTCTTCCCATGTCATTCTGGGCTGTTTCAATTGCTTGATTGTCCTCCCACTGACTGAGGGGCCACAGAGCTTTAGAAAAAAGAGAAATAAGGAGCAGAATGGTAATTACACCTTCTAGGGCCATGAGCTTCTATCTTCATCTCCCTTTTGGAGTTCGGGGAGAGTGTCTTGGATTTTATGTGAACCCAACTGTACTTTCCTTGGACAGCCTTGGACTTGGGATTGATGGGCAGGAGTCAAGTTGTGAATCCTGCTGTCTTGATGTTATCAGAGGTTTGTTATCTTTTTCATTTCAAGACGTACCAGAAGAACCTGGGGGTACCTGTGAAAATACCTGGGGAAGTAGAATTTAAACACTAGATATATGGTAAGTAAATATAGGCAATTTTTCTTAAAATAAATGAATTGATCACACAGTGGAAAGCTTCCTGATTTATTCTACAATGTAAGGGTGGACACCTAATAGCTTAGCAGTTCTCTGAATATTTTGCTAGGCAAATCTTCTTGGACAAAGTATTTATTCTATGGAGAACAACATTAGATCAAGAGCTGAGAGATATAGGTTTTTTTCTAACCTGGTTCTGAGGCAAACTAGATGAGTAATTATTTATAAGTTCATTTTCTGTAAAATGTGACCAAGTACCCTGAGTTGTTAAGAAAAAAAAAAAAAGCAAATGTTATAATAAACACTAAAGTACACTCTGAAGAAGCTCTACAAAGGAGGAGCTCGTCTTCCCTTTGTTTTGACATCTCCTTACATTCTTTTACTCTCCTAATCCCTTTCATTTCTGTTACCCTTTTTTGGTCTCTCAAACCTCTGCCAGTTCTTCCAATCATGAGCCAAGAAGTAAACTTAGCAAAATGTATTCTTCCATCATCACTGCCTCTCAACTGCCTGAAAGGGTCAAAAGTGATATGACAACAATGTGCTTTTGAACCTGCAAAGTTCTTTAAATAAAAGGCAGAATCCTAATATAATCCTACAGCATTGACATAGGAGAAAATTACTATAATTATGCAAATTAAAATAAGTCAACAAGTTTCAGAACACAATGCACGATAAGTAATGTTTTTAAAAATAACAGTAACTGAGCCAGGTCATTTGCACTTGATAATAGGCTCAGGAGGGAGCCTAGTGTCTGAGAAGAAACAGCTGTGGTAATAGATATATTGTGACTTTGATAGGTTCTCTCTAGTAGTTTTATTTCTGTATTTGCTTCAGATTATAGAAAGCTCCCAGAGTGCCCTGCTATTGAGATTCCCATCATTCCCAGGGCTTTAATTAAGTCATTGGATTTGACAGAAGTTGAATTGAGGAGGCCTACCACCATGTCAGTTCATGCCAGGGTGATATTATCAGGACCCTGGCAACTATGTGCTCAGGCTTTAACTTACGTATGGAGCTGTCTCACTGTGAAACATAAGGCACACATGCCTCCATGTGATTTTAAAAGGCATTGAATGTGGTCTGTTATGGCAGTAAGGTCTTCAAAGAATCCAGAAGACAGGATGATACAAAGTGGATATTTTGGCATCATGGAGCAATGAGCTTTGAAATCAGAAGTACGCAGGCTTAAATCTCATACCTACCATTCATTAGTGGGGTCATCTCAGGAAGTGATCTAAATTTTCAGAGCCATGAATTTCTCTTTTCAAAAATGAGAATAATCCCAGCTATCATGGGAGTAATGTGAAAGTTAAATGTTAAAAGGTCAATAAACCCTGAGCCTAGCAGGTATGTGGTAGGAGTTTAATAAATATTATTTCCTTTTTATTCACTGTAGGAGTGTCCTTCCATTTCTTTCCACTGGTGAATCTTTGAGATATAGGTGCTATTTCTTGGTTTTAGAACAAATTTGGCCCTGAGAGCCCAAGGTTGGCTAGGGTTGTAACCACTTTCATTTAATTTTGGAAATAAATAAAACGCCATTTGCAGTATGTTGGCGTTGTGGCTTCCCTCTCATGGCTTCATCCATCCGACATATACCTTGCTGAATAACAGGTGTCAATGTTTTATCCCAGCAAAACTGGAAGCAGCTGCAGCAACATGCTAGCGGAATCGCAAGTGTTCATCATGTATAGTGATTTATGGTTTTTGTCTCTCTTTAGGAAGCCTCTTGATGCAAACCAGCTTCCATTTCCAGAGAAACAGGAAACACACCCATTTCACAATGAGTAATAGAACTTACTTTAGTCCAAACCAAATCTAAGACTAAAGTTTGGGTATACAGAAAGTGTGTGATTTAGCACACGTTGTTCATAGCACAAGCACCTTAAGATCAAAAGTTTCCTTTCTGGCCGGGCGCAGTGGCTCATGCCTGTAATCCCGGCACTTTGGGAGGCCGAGGTGGGCGAATCACAAGGTCAGGAGATCGAGACCATCCTGGCTAACTCGGTGAAACCCCGTCTCTACTAAAAATACAAAAAATTAGCCGGGCGCGGTGGCAGGCACCTGTAGTCCCAGCTACTCAGGAGGCTGAGGCAGGAGAATGGCGTGAACCTGGGAGGTGGAGCTTGCAGTGAGCCAAGATCGCGCCACTGCACTCCAGCCTGGGCGACAGAGCGAGACTCCATCTCTTAAAAAAAAAAAAGTTTCCTTTCTTTCATATTTGTTACTTTTTTCTATGCAAGCACAGGACTTTTCCATGGGTTTCATTATTGTTCAAGGAAAAAAAATTAACATGCTGGATCAATGAAAACTTTTGTCTACTAACGAGAAAAATAGGAAAGGAGTGGGTAGGTCAGGCCTAGTTGGGCCATACACCCTCTACAAAGCCAGTTGCTCCCTTTCAGCCCCTAAGAAGAGTGTCCAGCCTTGTTGAACATTAAACTTCTTCCTAGTATTTATTCATCTGGATAGAGGCTTTGTCTACAAAGCCAGCAGACAAAGTTGCTCCCTTTCAACCCCTAAGGAGAATATCCAGCCTTGTTGAACATTAAGCTTCTTCCTAGTATTTATTCATCTGGAAAGAGGTACATTATCCTGACAGGTTAGAGCCAGTCCTGGCCAAAATTGGGATATAGAAAAGCTTGATCCTCTCAGGGTATTTTTCTCACATTGTGGCTTTCCTTCCTTTTTCCTCGCTACCCAGTCATGGAATTCTCTCCTTAGCAGGACCCAGACTTATATTTTTCCTCTTTCCTCTATCTTGCTCCTCTTATAAAAGTTTGATATCTGTCGTCATCAATGTTAATGACTGCCAAACTTCTTCTAGAGACATTCATATATGAACAGAGATAATTCTCTGAACATATTTCCTAAAGTTGGATCTTAAGTAACAAATATATGTGAATAAAATGTTTTCAGGCAGGGACCCAGTCTTTCTCCATTATTCAAATTATATCACATGAGATAATAAGATGCCCCAGAAAAATGGGACAGGAGCTAGTTCTTTTACGAACTTGCACTTAAGTTGCATCAGTTTAAACTATGATGTATGTTCAGTTAAAAGATCATTAAAGTAGATTCTGAAGTGCATGATGTATTAGGTTGTGGTAGAACAACACTCCCACTGAGAACAACAGAAAAATGGAAGAAAATATAAAAAGGATGTATTTGAAGAATTTGGTGAACAGTTGAGGTAACTTAGGGGCCAAGTTACTAGGAAAGAAGGTAATTACTGAGAGATGAGTTGATATTTTGTGAGCCGCTTTCCTTCAAGAGATATTTATCATTCTTGGCCAGTGGAGAGAGTCTAAAAATCCTAGAGGAGGTTGCAGCTAAGAGGCAGAGAAGCCAGCAGAACTTCTGATAAATTCACACTGCAGAGACAACAACAATTGAAACTCAGGGTTATGAAGGCTCCTAGGACTTGAGGGACCAAGATGCCAGAGAGAGGGGAGATGCTGGAGGGACCAAGATGCTAGAGATCCCCAACCTTTACAGATCTTCCCTTGAGTTTTTGTGGAATTCTTAAGTTGGGCAGAGCAGGAAGTTAAGAAGCAAACCAGAAAGTCATACTCTGACAAGCAGAGTGGGGCATCTTTGGGCAGTCTCATGGAGATAAAGAGACAAAGAATTGGAGTCATGACCTGTTAAGCAGAAAGAGCTTACTAGTCTCTCAGTAACGACCCCTGGAGGGTTCACATCGGAGGGGTGAACCAGAGTTGGATGAAGGTTTACAAAAATGTAACCCAGCCATGATCTACTTAAGTCTCTACTGGACTGTGGTGATCTGCCCCTAGCTCCTAATGGGAATCTCAAAATGCATACAATCTTTATGGAAAAAAATTTACCAGTTGCTTTTGATTTTTAGTAAAACCAGAACATTTGGCTTAAATGGTAAGAGAAACTATTTTGATTGGGCATAAAGATGAATCTATATTTCGAGGGTCTTAAAGCTTAACCTACACCCTTCAAGAGCCTTTTAGTGTTGGGAATGATGATGCTGGTCTGAGCTGGTCTGAAGGCAGTAGGATAAACTTGTTCATCTTTAAGTGTCTAGAGTTTCATGATTTAATATAATTTATTACCTATATCTAGGTAACAATATTCTCTCCTCCCAACCCTATTCTCATTGCAATGTGAAAAGACATTTTAGATGTGGAATCTAGAGATCACAAAAATTAACATCAACTTATTTGTGTTTCAGCTTCTTCTTCTGTACTTCAGGTCTCACTCTCACCACAGGTAGGGGATAACTGCAAAACATATGAGGTAAGACACAGAGGGCTTTATGATACTTGGAAAAGGCCAGGACCTTAGTAAAGATCAAGAGTTCTTATCATTGTATTAGAGAGTAGAGCAAATTTAGACCTGTTTTGCACACAACTTATACACCACAGTGAATAGGCAAGGATCTCATTTGGGTGACTGAGCCAGAGATTTAATGTATACCAAAAAGAAAAAAGGGCTGTAATTGTGGCCATTTGGTTAACTATATAAAACTAGAAACCTACCACTTAAGAGGTATGGTCTAAGTAGAGCAGTGATACCTGTGGGCATCAGATAGATGCAAAATCTGGATGGAACAATTGTGTAGCTTATCTAGGCAATAAGATTGTCCGGATCTTGTATTTTTAACACATATGTGATAGTAATTTCTAAAATAAAATTAAAACTCCATTTTCAGTTAAAAATATTTAATGTACAATGTAGAAATCAGCTCTAAGCAAGACATTGGTTGTGGAATTTTCTTGAGAAGTCCAGAATTCAATGCATGAATCTGCAGTGAAATAATCATCCCATAATTCTTCAGGGGCAGTTCAGTCTGGGACAGGTGTGTATATCTGTGTATTGTCCAGGCATATGGATAGTTTCCTTCCAAATAATAAAATTTAAAGATGAGATAAACCATTATGCATTAGCATGAGACAGTTTAACTGGAATTAAGGTGTAAGCTCCTCCCACCCACTCATTCACTACTATGAAGAGAATGTTGCAATAAGAACAAAAAATCATGGGGCATAAAATAACACTCTACCCAGGCCTCAGGATATCCTGTTTGTTCCAAACTCTTTTATTTTAGTCCCTGCACATTATGTAAATGATGTAAGCAAGTGTTAATGATATTTTTAATAGAATTGATTCAGAAGGATTATAAGCCAAATACTTTAGAAATGAGTCATGGCAATTTAATAGGTTCAGGTACCGGTCATTTATTTTCCAGAACTGTGTTGCTCATTCCAGTGGGAATAGTATCAGAGAAGAACAGTCTATAAATCCTTTTATTTATTATCTTCCTCCTCCTAACTTTTTTGTGTGTGTATGTTGTGAAGAGTAAAAATTGTGACCTTGGAAATGAGCTCTTCTTGAAGAGAGTCTTGTTTGTTTCAATACATAGGGCTCATGAGAATGGTTTTGGCCATATTATTATCCTGTGTCTGGGATGGTGTCTGGCACAGAGTTAATACTCAGTGACTATTTCCTTATCTTTTGTTGACTGACCAAATAAAAACTGGAAAGACTGACTGAATGCCAAGGACTTAGTCAAGGTAGCTAGGGCAAAACAGGGAGTGAAACCAGCTTCCAGATGGCAGGCCAAGAAGACAAGGATGCGAAATCCCAACACCTATAAGATGGCTTAGAGAAATTTTAAAATAGAAAATAGAGTTCCTTATATTCTCCCTGCCAAAGGGCAAAAATTGTCTATGTTAAGGGGGATACTGAATGTAGTAATTGGGAGAATTAGGGACCTCACTGAGAGTGAGAGCAAGTGGAATGAAGGAGAGAGAAATATCACCAAGTAAAACTGTGATTTGGTTTATAAGGTACTCCTAAGTGAAAATTCAACCTAGACAGGGTTTTCCTGTTATAATTTTTTGAAGTTTCGAATCACTCTCCATCTAACAGAAAATGGCAAGTAAAAAATGAAGAACAAATTTTTCTGCACCATTTGAGGGTAAGTTGCTGATCTCATGTCCCATCAACTCTGAATACTTTAGCGTGTATTTCCTACCATCATGACATTCCCCCACATAACCACAACACAATCATCAAAATCAGGAAATTGACATTGATACATAACTACTGTATAATTCTCAAACCCTATTTAAGTCTTACAATTTTCTCAGTAATGTCTCTTTAGAGCAAAATTATCTTGTTCAGAATCATATCTTTCATTTTGTTGTTGCATTTTTTTTGTATCCTTCAATCTGCAACAGTTACTTCATCTTTTTTTGACTTTCATGAACTCAATACTTTTGAAAATTGTAGGCTAGTTATTTCGTAGGTTGTCCCTCTATTTGGGTTGGCCTGATGTTTCCTAATGAATACAGTCAAGTCATGCATCTTTGGCAGAAATATCCCAGAAGCAACATTGTGTTCTCACTGTTTCCTATCAGGTGCATACAATTTGTATTTGTCCTATTACAGATGCTATTACTTTGATTACTTGATAAAATCTTCACCACTGAAATGTTACTCTTTTTCCCCTTTGTAATTTGTAAGTATGATGGATGGATATTTTGATACTGTATAAATATCCTATTCCTCATAAAATTGGTGTCATTCATTCATTCTTTTCCCCATCAAGCTTTCAACTTATTCATTCATTTATTTGTATCAGTAAGGATTTGTGGTTTCCTAGTCAAGTGATTATAATTTGTAATTTTCATTATGTTTGAATTATCCCCAATTTGTCCAGATTTTCTCCTTCAAGCCAGTTTCTGTATCTTTTAGATGTATCACTATTATTTTCTGAGCACTCCTTTGCTTTCTGGTATTAAAAAGGCATTCCAGACTGATTGTACACTTTTTTGCCTTGGTCCCAAAATGAACCATTTCTCCAAGGGTTCTGGCTCCATTTAGTGGTACATAGTACTTAGAAAATAGTTTCTGTGTGCTTATTGCTATTGAGGTGTCACTGTTCCCAGGCCCTCTCATTTACATTTATTTCTCTATATACACTTATATGTTTATATCTCTATATATCTATTTATTTATATCTCTACCCGTCTATCTATATATAAAAAATCATGAGCTCAGGCTGGCCGTGGTGGCTCATGCCTGTAATCCCATCAGTTTGGGAGGCCAAGATGGGTAGATCATGATGTCAGGAGATTGAGAC
Organism: Rhinopithecus bieti; assembly: GCF_001698545.2. NCBI lineage: Eukaryota > Metazoa > Chordata > Mammalia > Primates > Cercopithecidae > Rhinopithecus > Rhinopithecus bieti. Next base: position 104,197 of record NW_016813064.1, on the reverse strand, counting down.
CATCCTGGCCAACATGGTGAAACCCCATCTCTACTAAAAATACAAAAATTAGCTGGGCATGGTGATGCTTGCCTGTAATCCCAGCTACTCGGGAGGCTGAGGAAGGAGAATTGCTTGAATCAGGGAGTTGGAGTTTGCAGTGAGCTCAGATCATGCCACTGCGCTCCAGCCTGGCGACACACTGAGACTCCATAAAATAAATAAATAAATAAATAAATAAATAAATAAATAAATAAATAAAAAACAAAATAAAAAATATGAGCTCATACCAACACCTCTCACTGTGAGATGCCTGGTTCCCATTATCCTTGAAGTATTTGCTTATTTAACCAATCTTCATCTTTGTAATCAATTTTCAAGTAATACCAATCCCCCAGTCCTTACAAATGTCTCCTCACTCTGCTTGGGCTTTGACACCGTTTTCTGCCACCCCACACGTAAATACACTTCTCATCCTACCCATCTCCGGTTCATAATTCCAAACCACTGCTGCCACTGGTTTGGGGTGTGGAGGTGGCAGGGCTGGTGGGAGGGCTTCTGACCCCACTCAAGAGTTTACACTATGCTCTGGACCATGTATCCTCCACTCTGGGTGAGGACATTTACCTTACCTAACTCTCACAAATGGTTTTAGAACTGAATTGTCCTAGAAGGGAATGAAAGAAAAGAGAAAATAAAAAGGAAGAAAACTTTTTACACATCCTAAAAATAAAAATGTCAGCTTTCTCATTATTGAAACATCTTATCTATTTGATATTTTTGAACCAATATAAATTTAAAAAACATATAGTCCCTCTGTGTTTCTAGGATTTGAGGGATGAGCATCTATTTTGGGCTTCACTTTGTAGATTTGGGGGCTTGGGTTTTGTTGATCCTTTCTGTGTTT
>NW_016813064.1:90998-102926 GCF_001698545.2 Rhinopithecus bieti | reverse complement strand
TTTTCTTCCAGTATTTTTATTGTGCTTTATTATTTTCATAATAATTGTAAGCATAACTTATATATAATTACCCTCAACGATCAGGTTTCTAAATATATGTTTTCTGAGATCTCAATTTAAACAAAGTATGAAGCAGTTTTCATTTATTAATTATTTTTTTCACTAAAATATGAAGCTCCTAGACTGTCCTCATTGATCTGAATTCTGGTGGGAGAAGCGACTGATCTCAAGTGTGGGAAGCATTCAAGACGCAGAGTGCTGTGGGAGCTTGTGATGGGCAGAATGCTGTGGGAGCTTGTGATGGGCAGACTTTACTTATTCTGGGGCGGGGCAGGAGTAGGCAAGAATCAGTGAATACTTTTGGTGAAGAAACATGTAAGGGGAGATATAAAGGTCAGTTAGCTGGTGAAAGGTGAGGAGCTGGGAAGGAGAAATGATTTCCAAACACAGAATGCAGCCTTTGCAACATCCCTGTGGTAGGAAGAAGTAGGGTGTGTTCAAGGAGCCAAAAGAAATCCAGCATGGTGGAAGCGTGGAAAACTAAGTGCTACAAGATGATATGAGAGAGATAGTTAGGGTGCAACTCAGCTATTTTAAAGATTTGGTCTTTATCTTAAGTGGAATGGGAATCACTAGAAGGATTGAAAACAAGGAAGTCACATGATCAAATCTGAGTTTTATAAACAAATCTCTGGATGTTTTATAAAGAATGAATGTGGGTTGGTGAGAGAGGATGCATCTCAACTAGATAGGAGGCTACTGACTATGTGATAGATGCCAATGATTTGGACTAGAGTACAGTCATTTGGGTAAAGGGGTAAGGAACAAATGTCTAAGACATAGACAACTCAGAATTAGGTGACTGATTTAATGTGGGAGTGAGGGCAAGTGGAATGTGCCAACCTCCCCAAAAGGCCTTCACGTAGAAGAATCTGCTGCCCAATGTTGACCACTTGCCCCTTGTGGATAGGAGGTTGGGGTCTCTCTGGGATACTGTGGTTGAGGGAATCAGCACATCTCTTTCACCCCTGTGGCCACAGTGATTACTACACAGATAGGCACACCTCTCTTTGGCCCATCACACCCAACAAGTTTCAATTCTGGGACTTTTGTTTACACTATCAAGGAAGTGGACTCATTCTTTTTCATGACTTTCAAGGTTCAGAGGACTTAGGGACTACAATTGTTGTCCAGACTTGTCACTTTTTGGTTGATACAAAAGTACAGCTGAAATGAGATATACTGAAAATATGACATTATTTGAAACCTGAATCAAGCTGTGTCCTTCCTCCACACATTTTATATGTAAAAGTCAAATATACTGTTTCTTATATGACCACTTTGGGATGAGTTTCCTATAATTTGCAACTGAAAGTGTCCTCCCTGATATGCAACTGAAATGGAATCCTCCATTTAATGTAAACTCATGTTAACAATTTAATTTTATTATAAGACTTTCTTCCGAAGATATATTTAAACAAAGTTGATATCATATACCTATTTTGATTTGATACTCTATACTGCTCCCTTTGGGTCTTGGTTTGCATTCTTTCAGAAATAAACCATAAGACAAGGATATAATTGCAAATAATTTATTTGAAAAGTTGTCCCAAGAAACCCCAGCAAGGAATTAAGATAAAGAAGAGAAGGAGGTCAATAAAATAAGAAGGTTACCATTTCAGGTAGCTGGAACTTAATTCAGCAGGGGAGTGTCTGGGAGACAGTGTAGAACATACCTCAGTGTCATCATAACAAAGGGGAGAAGAAGTTAATGAGTTTATTCATAACTTCTTTACCCATCATAGGTTGAAAATTGCTTGAAGGAAATTAACTCTTTGATACATTCAGTTTGCTGTACATATAGGCCAACATAGTTCCTGTGTCAAAAAAAAAAAAAAAAAAAAAAAATAGTGCTGGGGCAGTTGTAGGTATTTCCAGTAATCAGCCTTTAGTAAGTGGAGAAGCAGAGTGCTTTAGTAAGCAGAAGAGAGTGGGCAGAGCGCTAATAGTATCTGTTATCCACTCCTCAGCCCCTAAGAGACTCAGATATTTTATCATTCAGTTCTTATTTTCAGTACCATACATATTGCACTTTTCTGTTATAACCATACTTCTGAATATTTCTTACCAGCACACTTAATTTTCAGAAATCTCCCACCTAAAAGACAGTTTCTATATTTCCCTCCAGTTATTTTGTTATTTACCATCACTGTTTCACATCAAAACTTTTCAAAAGAGTTGTATATAGTTGCAGTTTCTACTTCCTGACACCTGTTTTCTCATTAACCCAATCTATCCTTGTCACCACACTGAAACTGCTCTTATGAAACTCACTGGTAATTTTCATGATCCTAAAATAAGTGATTATTTCTCTATGTTCATCTCACTCAACCTTTCAGCATAATTCAAGAAAGATGTGACTCTTTCCTAAATAATGTTTCCTTCTTTTGATTTAGTAAAAATGTGTTTTCCTACCTAATTGAAAGGAAACTTCTCAGTTTCTTTTAATAGCTCACTTTCTTGTGCCACCTGTGATTGTGTCAAAGTTCCATCCACCTATATATGCCCCTCTACTTAACTCATTTAATACTCTTGGCCACTTTACTGAGCTCTGGACAACATAGACAACTATTTGCTCTACTTGGCATTTGGCATATCTAGCAGGTATCTTAACAAGTCCACAACAAAACTCTTATTTTTCATCAAAACCTCTTCATTCACTCATCTTTTCCATTTCAGAGAATGTCTGTTACTTCCCTAGCTGCCCAGACAAAAATTTTTCAGCCATTCCTGATTTCATTTTTCTTTACCTCCCGCATCTGACTCCATGAGCAAGTTCTTCTGTCTCCAACTCAAAAGTAAGCCCCGAATGTGCCAGTTTCTCCATATCCATCTCTACCATCCTAATACAACACATTATTATCTTTCCCCAACCTACTTAGAATAGCCTCCTAACTGGTCTATATCTCCATTCCTATACCCTTATAATCCACTTTTATACAGCAAGTCAAGTGATATTTTAAAAATCATATATTATGTTACTTCCTTCTTAGAATCATCTAATGATTTCCCATAATACTTAATAACAACAACAACAGAAACAACACAATCTGGCTCCTCTCTACCACCCTGATTCATTCATTTCTACTGCTTTCTTCTCTGCCCTCTGTTTACTAGCCACCACACTTGTCTTCCTATTTTAGTGGTTCTTAACAGGGGCAATACCACACCCTGGAGGTGTTTTTGTAGTTTATGGGCGCATCTTTGCATGCTATGACATTTGGTATGATTACTGACAGTGTGTGGATCAGTAATTCCACATTTCCTGCCATGTGTAGGGCAGACCCATGAGAGGAAGCACAGTTCTGTATCCTGCATGGCTTTCAAATATCCTGATAGGTATTCGTGCAGGTAAAAAATTTACTTGTAATTATTTGGACCTAAAACCTAATTCCACTTTACATACAAGCAAAAAGTATTTTTGCATAATTTTAATATACACTAACATTTCTAGAAATGCAAGTACATTGTAAATTGAGGGAAGAGTGTAATTTGTTTTGTTAGAAACTCTATCAAGAGTTGCTCACCATTTCAGAAAATCACATCACCAATGGCAACGCCATTTGCAGTATTTGAGTTGCCAATGTAACACACCTGTACCCGACTCCATTTGTAGTTGTCACATTCATGCTGATTCTAAGTATAGACACAAACATCTGACTATTTCATATGGCTTCTTGTTATAATACCTGAACATTTTCATATAGAAATAGGTATCATTTTAATATAAATTATCTTCCTATTCTCTTTATATTGATGGCATTATGTTAATATTTTTGTAAATTATTTGTGTAAATATATTTGAGTTTAATTTCAGGGCAATAAAGGGGATCTTACATTCTGGGCCTTATAGGTTTAGCTTGCTGCTCTAACATTTTAAGCTTGATAGACCCAAAGTAGTCCAGGTGCTGGTTACATTCACCATAGTCCTGAACAATGGACAAATTCCTTCCATAGATATATAGCAGGAAGGTAGGATGATGTGCCAGTTTCTGAGAAAATTCTTTTGTCTGTCTGGAATTAGTCTAGTACTGTACTGTCAGAGGCAGAGACTGTCAGCTGTTTAATAAAACATTTTTATTCTTTGTCACCAGCTAGACTGTATTCTCCAGCATCCTTTACCACCAGATGTGGCCAAATGACTGGGGAAATAGAAAAATTTTATTTGCAGCATGTACTATTTTCAGAGTTCTTTTTGTCTTTGTGTAACTCTTACTTCTGGGGATCAGAATTTCAAAGGTACAATGTGCATTGACATTTTCACCCTCCTTTCTTCCCAATTATTTCCTGTGAAAGGATTAGAAAGATTGTAGGGTACAAGGGTATGTTACAAAAACAGCACTCTGATTACCCAAGAAAGGGGTGTAATACAGAAGTGGTGGCACCTTTTTTATTTTATTGTTTTGTCTTTAGGTGTTACTTTTACTGGGTCAAATGCAGAGAGTGGCATTGGAAGTTAGTGGTGTAGAACAATTTTAAATGAAGATCAACTGTATTTCTTTAACATACCAGATAATAGCCTGTGCAGTCATCTCAGGCTTATGTTGATCCATAGAGAAATGTTAATGGACAGAAGAATGTAAGTCCTGTATTTTATATAAAGGCTATAACGTATGAAGCATTTAGAGGGGATGAAAAGCCATATTGCCCTTTGATGGAGCAAGTTTCAATGGACTTCAGGTTTCCACAATGATGACCCACTGTCAATGAGATCACTTGGCTGGAGTGCGAATATGAGCAAGTATTTTGGGAACTTCTCTTTGCCATTCTCATTGGGATTTTCTTTCCTTCTGGCTATTCTCGACTGCTCAGGACACTTGGAGTATTTGCATACCTTCCAAATGCAGGCAACTTTTCAGGATATCTGTGAAATCGTATTGAGAGGGTAAAAAATGTCAACTCCCCGCTGTCAATTTCTCAGGGGCAACCTTCCTTCTAGGAGGCTCAGAGTTTAGAGTTACACAATCTATTCTTAGGAAGTAAAGCACCTTATTGTTCTTCAATGTTGTTATCAATCTTCAAGCTCAATTACCATGGCTATGTATTAAGTATTGGAGTTATGACTGATTCTCTGTTCCAGTAGTACTAACTAGTACTATAACTATTTGCTAAGAAGATTCAGGGCAATACTATAATGACAGCTGAGGGACTGTTAGCTAGACCTTCATAAAACTTATTTTCAGAGGAGCCACCTATTAGAAAACATCACTGACATGCTGGATACCATCAGATAGCACTCTAAGATAGCACAGGACTAAATCAAATATTTGTTCTTCTGTGAAATTTTTATCTGTCTACTTTGGCAGGTCCAGTTAATCCTTCCTCCAAAAATAATTTGTTCATACTTTATAGCACTGATATTGAATTATTATTATTACTAATAGTAATAGCAGCAGTTAGTTGGCAGGTCCTGTCCCTTATTATCCTATATATCCTCATGGTTCAGTTCAATGCCAAGCATATGGTAATTCCTCTTCAAATATTTGTTGTAATGAATTCCTGAATGCATCCGTGTATTCATAAATCAATGAATGCACCAGCTTGAATGAAGACTGAATATGGTTTCTCCCACATCATGAGTGGAGTAGATCACTAGTCCTATTGAAATGGGAGAATAGTGACCTTCCCATGACAACAATGATTTTAGATTTTATTGGTGAAAGGAATGTAGCCTGATGTTATTTCATAGTATCCAGCTTTCTGAAAGAGGGATACAAACTAAAGATTAAATTTTAAAGTATCAGGAAAAAAGTGTTAAGGTAAGAAATTATAATATAGCATAAAATGCTAAATGAACATAAGAACAAAGATTTGATCTTCTTTTAGATGTAATTATTTAATTTAAAAAGCACAGCAAATTGAAGATTTTTTTTTCTCTTTCTTCCTTGGGGCTGCTGCTTTCTATGGGCAAGGGAACTCCAAACTCTAAAGATCTTGAGCGCAGGGTCAGGATGTGTATTTACTTACCCTTACATCACCAGTTCTCCACACAGAAGTAAGAATATATTAGATTCTTAGTAATATTTGTCAAATAAATGGATCAATAAATGAAACATATTAATTTGACTGTAGTTTTCTTATCAGCAGATTTATAGGCACGGAGCCAGTTTCTACGGAAAGTTAGTTATAATAACTTTCATAGTTTCACGCACAACCTTGGTTTTCCAATCTGATGTTTTCATTAAAGACTTATTATTTAGAAATGTGAATTCTCTTGGCAAAGGTTTCTACCACAACAAATTGTTTTTGACTCCAGCTGCCTGGTGCTTAAGCTTAAAAGTTATTTCAAGTGGTTCCCTAGCACTTTGTCCACAGCACTACTGTAGCACTTTTCACACATAACTGCATTTATAAAAAGCCCTTGCCAAATTCAGTTTCTCTTTCATGAAATTGTACATCTGTGAATTTACTTTTGTACACTTTTCCACAATCAGGAAAATCTTGCTTTGATTACATGCACACCTGTTGGGGATAATTTGAAAAAGAGGGAGTAAGGAGTTGCAAATTTGAAAAGGCAAAAAAGAAGTAAAGCAGGTGGCAGAGCAGGAGAATGATTTTTAAAATGCAGCTTTGGGAGAAATAAAGGTGGCTGAAGCAAAGTTAGAATTGCATCCCATTGGCTGGAAGAAGGAGAGGTGCATGTGTTCTAGCCCCATATTTTCTTAAGCAGAGTGAAAGTTCTATGAGTGGGTAGAAGGAAAACCTAAGAGGTAATTTTTTGATGTGCTTAGTAACTGAAATAAAAGTTGCCTAAGGCTTTTTCCAACCAAGTTACTGTACTTCTTTGGGGTCACTGTGTGATCCAAGAGACAGGAGTCAAGGAGTCATTCACCCACCCACAAAGCCTTTCAACTTATGTAGAGTATAATATGTACAGGGCAGGGCTGAGGCATATTGTCTACCATAAGGCATAATAAATAAACAGGTATGTTGTTGAAAATGCTGGGGAGATGTTTTAATATGCTATTCTTTATTGCTTTTTTTCAATAAAGAAAAAAAAAGATATTTATAAAAACTTTCATAGCTTAATCCACAACCTTGATGGGCTAGGCTTAACGTTCTCTTAAAAGCTTATTTATTTTTACTTTTTTCTGGAAATGTGAATTCTCCTGACACAGGGATTTTTGGAGCTGAACCCTTTTATTGGAGAGAAAAAATATATGTTTGTGTAGCAATGTACAAATTGCATGAGTCACAAAGATGCAAAAATATTACTTTCTTTATGTTTCTGTAACTAGATAATTTTTTTAATTTTACATTAAATTCTAGGATACATGTGTAGAATTGTGCAGGTTTGTTACATAGGTATACATGTGCCATGGTAGTTTGCTGCACCTATCAACCCATCATCAACGTTTTAAGCCCTGCACACATTAGGTATTTGTCCTAAAGCTTTCTCTTCCCTTGCCCCCAACCCCACAACAGGGCCTGGTGTGTGTTGTTCCCCTCTTTGTGTCCATGTGTTCTCATTGTTCAACTCCCACTTATGAGTGAGACCATGCAGTGTTTTGTTTTCTGTTCCTGTGTTAGTGTGCTGAGGATGATGTCTTCCAGCTTCATCCATGTCCTTTCTAAAACATAATTTCATTCTTTTCATGGCTGTGTAGTATTCCATGGTGTATATGTACCACATTTTCTTTATCTAGTCTATCATTGATGGGCATTTGGGTTGGTTCCATGTCTTTGCTATTGTAAATAGGGTTGCACTAAACATATGTGTGCATGTGTCTTTACAGCAGAAGGATTTATATTCCTTTGGTTATACACCCAGGAGTGAGATTGCTGGGTCAAATGGTATTTCTGGATCCAGATCCTTGAGGAATCACCACACTGTCTTCCACAATGGTTGAACTAATTTACATTCCCACCAACAGTGTAAAAGTGTTCCTGTTTCTCTACGGCCTTGCCAGCATCTATTCTTTCCTGAATTTTAATAATCGCCATTCTCTTTGGTGTGGGATGGTATCTCATTGTGGTTTTGATTTTCATTTTCTAATGATCAGTGATGATGAACTTTTTTTCATGTATTTGTTGGCTGCATAAATGCCTTCTTTTGAGAAGCGTCTGTTCATATACTTTGCCCACTTTTGATGGGGTTCTTTCTGTCTTGTAAATTTGTTTAAGTTCCTTGTAGATTCTGGATATTAGACCATTGTCAGATGGGTAGACTGCAAAATTTTCTCCCATTCTGTAGCATGCCTGTTCATTCTGATGCTAGTTTATTTTGCTGTGCAGAAGCTCTTTAGTTGAATTAGATCTCACCTGGCAATTTTGGCTTTTGTTGCAATTCCTTTTGCGTTTTCATCATGAAGTCTTTGCCCATGCCTGTGTCCTGAATGGTATTCCTTAGGTTTTCTTCTAGGGTTTTAATAGTTTTGGGCTTGACACTTAAGTCTTTAATCCATCTTGAGTTAATTTTGGTATAAGGTGTAAGGAAGGGGCCCAATTTCAGTTTTCCACATATGGCTAGCCAGTTTCCCCAGCACCATTTATTAAATAGGGAATCCATTCCCCTTTGCTTGTTTTATCAGGTTTGTTGAAGATCAGATGGTTGTAGATGTGTGGTGTTATTTCTGAGGTCTCTGTTCTGTTCCATTGGTCTGTATGCCTCTTTTGGTACCAGTAACATGCTGTTTTGGTTACTGTAGCCTTGTAGTATAGTTTCAAGTCAGGTAGCATGATCCCTCCAGCTTTGTTCTTTTTGCTTAGGATTGTCTTGGCTATATGGGCTCTTTTTCAGTTCCATATGAAATTCAAAGTAGTTTTTTCTAATTCTGTGAAGAAAGTCAATGGTACTTTGATGGAAAAGCATTGAATCTATTAGGTATTTGTCCTAAAGCTTTCTCTTCCCTTGCCCCCAACCCCACAACAGGGCCTGGTGTGTGTTGTTCCCCTCTTTGTGTCCATGTGTTCTCATTGTTCAACTCCCACTTATGAGTGAGACCATGCAGTGTTTTGTTTTCTGTTCCTGTGTTAGTGTGCTGAGGATGATGTCTTCCAGCTTCATCCATGTCCTTTCTAAAAACATAATTTCATTCTTTTTCATGGCTGTGTAGTATTCCATGGTGTATATGTACCACATTTTCTTTATCTAGTCTATCATTGATGGGCATTTGGGTTGGTTCCATGTCTTTGCTATTGTAAATAGGGTTGCACTAAACATATGTGTGCATGTGTCTTTACAGCAGAAGGATTTATATTCCTTTGGTTATACACCCAGGAGTGAGATTGCTGGGTCAAATGGTATTTCTGGATCCAGATCCTTGAGGAATCACCACACTGTCTTCCACAATGGTTGAACTAATTTACATTCCCACCAACAGTGTAAAAGTGTTCCTGTTTCTCTACGGCCTTGCCAGCATCTATTCTTTCCTGAATTTTTAATAATCGCCATTCTCTTTGGTGTGGGATGGTATCTCATTGTGGTTTTGATTTTCATTTTTCTAATGATCAGTGATGATGAACTTTTTTTCATGTATTTGTTGGCTGCATAAATGCCTTCTTTTGAGAAGCGTCTGTTCATATACTTTGCCCACTTTTTGATGGGGTTCTTTCTGTCTTGTAAATTTGTTTAAGTTCCTTGTAGATTCTGGATATTAGACCATTGTCAGATGGGTAGACTGCAAAAATTTTCTCCCATTCTGTAGCATGCCTGTTCATTCTGATGCTAGTTTATTTTGCTGTGCAGAAGCTCTTTAGTTGAATTAGATCTCACCTGGCAATTTTGGCTTTTGTTGCAATTCCTTTTTGCGTTTTCATCATGAAGTCTTTGCCCATGCCTGTGTCCTGAATGGTATTCCTTAGGTTTTCTTCTAGGGTTTTTAATAGTTTTGGGCTTGACACTTAAGTCTTTAATCCATCTTGAGTTAATTTTGGTATAAGGTGTAAGGAAGGGGCCCAATTTCAGTTTTCCACATATGGCTAGCCAGTTTCCCCAGCACCATTTATTAAATAGGGAATCCATTCCCCTTTGCTTGTTTTTATCAGGTTTGTTGAAGATCAGATGGTTGTAGATGTGTGGTGTTATTTCTGAGGTCTCTGTTCTGTTCCATTGGTCTGTATGCCTCTTTTGGTACCAGTAACATGCTGTTTTGGTTACTGTAGCCTTGTAGTATAGTTTCAAGTCAGGTAGCATGATCCCTCCAGCTTTGTTCTTTTGCTTAGGATTGTCTTGGCTATATGGGCTCTTTTCAGTTCCATATGAAATTCAAAGTAGTTTTTTCTAATTCTGTGAAGAAAGTCAATGGTACTTTGATGGAAAAGCATTGAATCTATAAATTACTTTGGGCGTATGGCCATTTTCACGATACTGATTCTTCCTATCCATGAGCATGGCATGTTTTTCCATTTGTTTGTGTCCTCTCTTATTTCCTTGAGCAGTGGTTTGTAGTTCTTGAAGAGGTCCTTCATGTCTCTTGTAAGCTGTATTCCTAGGTATTTTATTTTCCTTGTAGCAATTGTGAATAAGGATTGATTCACGATTTGGCTCTCTGCTTGTCTATTGTTGGTGTATAGGCATGCTTGTGATTTTTGCATATTGATTTTATATCCTGAGACTTTCCAGAAGTTTCTTATCAGCTTAAGGAGTTTTGGGGCTGAGATGATGGGGTTTTCTAAATATACAATCATGTCTTCTGCAAACAAAGACAATTTGACTTCCTCTCTTCTTATTTGAACACGTTTATTTCTTTCTCTTTCCTGATTGCCCTGGCCAGAACTTCCCATACTATGTTGAATAGGAGCGGTGAGAGAGGTTATGCTTGTCTTGTGCTGGTTTTCAAAGTGACTATTTCCAGCTTTTGCCCATTCAGTATGATTTTGGCTATGGGTTTGTCATAAATAGCTCTTATTACTTTGAGATTTGCTCCATCAATACCTAGTTTATTGAGAGTTTTTAACATGAAGGGATGTTGAATTTTATTGAAGGCCTTTTCTCCATCTATTGAGATAATCATGTCGTTTTTGTCATTGGTTCTGTTTATGTGATGGATTACGTTTATTGATTTGCATATGTTGAACCAGCCTTGCATCTCAGGGATGAAGCCGACTTGATCCTGGTGGATAAGCTTTTTCATGTGCTGCTGGATTTGACTTGCCAGTATTTTATTGAGAATTTTTGCATCATTGTTTATCAGGGATATTGGCCTGAAGTTTTCTTTTTTTGTTATGTCTCTGCCAGGTTGTGGTATCAGGATGATGCTGGCCTCATAGAATGAGTTAGGGAGGAGTCCTTTTCAATTGTTTGGAATAGTCTCAGAAAAAAATGGTACCAGCTCCTCTTTGTACCTCTGGTAGAATTCAACTGTTAACTAGTCAATTTTCATCTTGAGCCCCCTTTTCAGTCTGAAGCAGAAAATTTCATTTAGCTACTTACAGTTTTAGTGGTTTTGCAGTGATTTTGATTTTAAATCCAATCAAATTGAAGACTTCTTCCCCCTCTGATTTCTCTTGGGGCTAATGTAAATCATAAACTATGCCAAGATGTAGCATTTTTGGAGATGGCATTCACTCCCCCATGTTGATCTACTCTGTGCTGACTCTAACTGAGATCATAATCCTGTCAAATGCTTTTGTTGTCTGCATGTCTGGCATTTAAGGACACTCTAAACTGTTTTTCTTACAGAAGGAGCCCCATCCCCTTTTCAGACTGAAATTTTATAATTTATACTGTAGCAACTTACTCTCCCTATGACCCACCAGAAACCTCCCTTCCTGTTGGCTTTGTATTATATCTATGAAATTCTTTGCCATATTAGAAAATATTGGATAATCCTCGATTCTGACTGGATCCTTCTATGATTCTGCAGATAAAACCATTATGAATTCATCCATCCATCCATCCACCCACCCACCCACCCCCCCATCCAT
>NW_016813064.1:42342-90984 GCF_001698545.2 Rhinopithecus bieti | reverse complement strand
ACCCACCCACCCATCCATCCGTCAATCCATCCAGTGGGGCAGCTAACAAACATTTATTAAGTGTCAGGTGCTAACTAGGCACTGATAGTAGAAGGTTCCTTCCTGAAGGATTTTACTTTTTGGTAGTATATAAGAACCAAAATCAGTGGCCTGATGCTCCACAAAGCTTAGACACAGAAAACTAAGACCATTTCCTCCTCACAACTTACTGTCTGCATTAACATAACTTACGTTTTCTATGAAACTCTTGCCCAGGCTGTTGGGTTTAACTTTTCATGGAAAGCATCAACATACAGTTTGCATCCTCAAATTATTTGAATCCTTTATCTCAAAAATCCTTGCCTTGCTGTTTCATGATCTTCACCAAATCCTAACCACGCCCACCTTTCTTGTACTACCATCTCCAACCTCCAAATTGAAAGACCTACCTTACCCCAAACTTCCAATTCCCAGTAAATTGGGACACTGCCAAAGCACTGTTGTAGGGGAAGGGCATCCTGCCTTACGTTGTAAGCAATGAACTCAGCTTTGCCTAATCAACAGTTGTGTGGTTGTATTTGGGAAGCCAGCACTCAACAGTGGTGTCATCATAATTCAGTTGCAAGCCCTGCTTTTCAGAGGAAGATTAGTTAGTACATAAAATTAGCCTCATTAGCTGTGAAAGATTATTTTAAATACATGTTTATGCATGATCAAAAGTCAGGCCTTTCATTGCTAATTCATGATATGGTTTGGATACCCAACAGAGATTTCTTCTCAATGGATATTTAAAATGTGATCTTTTTTGGCCGGGCACAGTGGCTCATGCCTGTAATCCCAGCACTTTGGGAGGCCAAGGCAGGCAGATTACCTGAAGTCAGGAGTTCGAGACCAGCCTGGCCAACATGGTGAAACCCCGTCTCTACTAAAAATACAAAAATTACCCGGGCATGGTGGCACACACCTGTAATCCCAGCTACTCAGGAGGCTGAGGCAGAAGAATTGCTTGAGCCCAGGAGATGGAGGTTGCAGTGAGATGAGATCATTACACTACACTCTAACCTAGCCAACAGAGTGAGACACTGTCTCTAAATAAATAAATACATATATGCATAAAAAAATAAAATAAAATGTGATTTTTCTTTCTTTCTTTTTTTCTTGAAATGGGGTGTTGCTCTGTCACCCAGGCTGGAGTGTAGTGGTGCGATGTCAACTCACTGCATCCTCCATCTCCCAGGTTCAAGTGATTCTTCTTGTGCCTCAGCATCAAGTAGCTGGGATTACTGGTAAGCACCACCATGCCCATCTAATTATTTTTTCATATTTTTTAGTAGAGACAGGGTTTCACCATGTTGATCAGTCTGGTCTCAAACTCCTAGCTTGGCTCAAGTGATCCACCCACCTCGGCCTCCCAAAGTGCTGGGATTACAGTCGTTAGCCACCGTGCCCAGCCTAAAATGTGATCTTTTTAATCACCATATTAAGTTTTACAAATGCAGATGTTAGTCATGCCTCAGGTATTGAGGTTAGGTCCTCTGGACAATGCTAGATGCTGAGAACTCTTTGCCTGTGCTGCAGTCAGACTCCAGTCACTTGCTGCTGTGATTGGGTTCCTAAAATATATGACACAGGAGACACTATTTAAATATACTCCTTATTTTTGACTAAGGCTTTAGCTAAGTCTTGTCCCTTCTGTCTGCTGGCCTTTCTAGGTGAAGTGGGCTCAACAATAAAAATAGTCTCTAAGACATCTTTGCTAAGTATATGTATGAGCAACATTGGCCAGGTTCTTAGTTGTAGGCAACAGAATCTGACCTAACAAGTGTAGTTGGAAAGGGATTTATAATAGTTCACAAAATTATTGGGAAAGTTAAAAGTACAGACTCTAGGTTGAGCTTCTGGGAACAATGCCCAGAACCACACTGAAAAGCTGGCTTGCTAAGGAAGTTGCTGCTGCCATTGGCCTCAGAACCCCAGTGCTTCTGCCACAATCAGAAGGATGTTGCATTGGGAAAGTGTTGTCACTGCTGTTGGCCTCAGAAGAACCAAACACCCCGCCATGATGCTGTTTGAGAGCAGTTTTCAAAGTGTGGTCCCTGAGGTAGCAGCATCAGCATCACCTGGTAACTTGTTAGAAATGCAAATTCTCTTACCCAGCTCCAGACCTATGTAATCAGACACTCTGGGCATGAGGCCTAATGATGTGTGTTTCTGATTCAGGCTAAAGTTTGAAAACTACTGCTATGTGAGATTGTTCAGTTTATTTCTGAAGTCTTGCACACATGCAGGTGTATCTGCTTGGCAGAACATAGGTCATGCAAAGAACTCTATGACAGAGGATACTGGGAAAAGAAGTCTGTAGCAGTCCTTCCCAAAATTTAATATGTATCTAAATCACCTGGAGATCTTGTTATAATGCAGATTCTGATTATTAGGTCTGTAGAACAGTGCCAACAAGATCACAGGTGATAACAATACTCTTGATATGTGGACCACAATTTGCATACAGAGAGCCTGTAGAATAGAAACAATGCTAGAAGAGAGGTTGGGGGATTGCAACTCTCCCAATATGCAATATCTTCTACCCAACCTGTCTTTTAATAAAAACCTATAACCTCCAAAATTTGCAAGAGGAAGAGATCCTCCACATGGGGAAGGGACTGATTAATCATCACATATTTCGCTGCCTTTACTTGAATTAGGAATCCATTATCTCCTTTCTTGGAAAACTTTGAGGTATCTGGGTATTGTATTTTAGAAGAAAGGTTGGATATTTTTAAAGCCTAAATTAAGCCAGACTTGGCGCATAGTTCTCTACCTTTTTCACTGAATCTCTTCAGTCTTAGAAGACTGCATCTTAATCAGAAAATAAGCCCTATACACTCAACAACATGGTCTTGCCCAGGCTCCTGTTGTGACTGCCGCTATTGAGTGCCCACCTGCCAAGAGAGCCTAAAGTCAAGTACTGATATGGGAGCAATTCCTGAAGGCTTCATCTGTCTACCTGGTAGCCAGTTGATTACATTTGATCTCTTCCTTCATGGCTAAAGGAGTGCTTTATTTTCTTAGGAATATTCTCACATTTCAGGTACAGGTTTTTCTTTCTTGCCTAGAGGACTTCAGCCAGCATTACCACTTTTTTGACTTACATTTCTGCCTTGTCATGATATCCCACCCAACATTACCTCCAACCAGAGAACCTTTTCCAGAAAAGAAGTGTCACTGGTCTTATGATATGCCCATTATGTGAAACCATGGCTGTGCTCTAGAAAGGAATGTCAATGAGGACAAAGAAAACTATATTTGGAGCCCAGAAAATTCACTAGGTTATCTCTAAGTATTTTCTTGCTCAATCATCCTGGTCAATGGAAAACCATGAAAACCCGATAAAGATCACGAAGAACTCATATTTCCCAGTAATGATGATTTGGGTCACCTCACTATCTAAAGAGCCCTGTATAATTGAGGTGCTTACATAGGATAAGGGAAGAGAGAATAGATAGTGGCAACTATGATTACTAGCACTGATCTTGTGACCAGCTGTAGAAGCAGCAACTGTAGCAATTCTGTTTTATGTTAGTGATATAGTTTGGCTCCGTGTCCCCACCCAAATCTCATGTCAAATTGTAATCCCCGTGTCAGGGGAGGTGCCTAGTAGGGGGTGATTGAATAATGGGGGTGGACTTCCTCCTTGCTGTTCTTGTGCTGGAGTTCTCATGAGATGTGGTTGTTTGAAAGATTGTAGTATTTCCCCCTTTGCTGTCGCTCTTGCTCTCTCTTGCTCTCCTGCTCTACCATGGTAAGATGTGCTTACTTTCCCTTTGCCTTCTGCCATGATCGTAAGTTTCCTGAGGCCTCCCAGCCATGCTTCATGTGCAGCCTGTGGAACTATGAGTCAATTAAACCTTTTTTCATCATAAATTATCTGGTCTCAGGTAATTCTTCATAGCAGTGTTAGAACAGACTAACACAGTTAATTAATTTGCTTCTTTCTCCCTTTCTTTACTACCTCCCCAACTACTTTCTGTGGAAAAAAAAAAAAAAAAAACTGACAATGGCTTATAATTTAGGTTTCAGGTAATAACATGGTCATGATAAGTAGCTCATGGGACTTTGTTGGGGAGACTGACTTCTTGTCTGAATAAAGGATCAAAGTGGATGTAGGAGTGAACTAATTGCCTTTGCTAGGTATCTTTTTGTTGTTTCTCCAGATGAACTCTCCTCCTCCTTTCACCTCTGTGCCTAAGAAGATTGGCCAGGAAGAATTATGTCATCTTTCTTCTCTTCTAGTTTCTCACTCTGTTCATGCAATGGGGAGCACTAGCATGAGTTCTAAAGAAAAGTAAAGTTGGGAAACTTACTTTCCTGATTCCCCATGGGTTTTCTGGGTAGTAGCTACTACCTAAGCCATAAGCATACTTTCATAAGCTACTTCCATAAGCCTGTCAGATGGCCCACTCCACACCACTCTCTTGCCCCTGCAGGCCTGATAGGTAATGCACCCACTGCACCTAGCTCTGGAATACTGTGTGCTCCTTTATGTTTTCTTAAACCTTTCTAACCCAGGAATAACTAACTCCTTTATTAACTTCCCTTAAATCACTCATTTCAAGAGTGGCATCTGCGTACTGCCAGGACCCTTTCTAATTCTGGGGTGAGGTTTGACAGTTCCCTGCTAAAATGACCAAGATTTGAATTCTACTATCTCCTTTTGTGGCTGTAGAATAATTAAATTTACTTTCAAATTATTCCGGGTAACATTTAGTCATGTAGAATATATTGTTTCAAATATTCTACCATTTTGGCCTGAATAGGAGTTGTATGGAGCTAGTTTTCAGTAGACTAAAACAAGTGACAGTCTCTAACACAAAGAGTACCATCAGCTTATGCTATCACCATCCAATGTGCCTTGAGTGACTTTACATGCTTACTAACCAGTGGTTTCTAGCTTTATGTCAACATAGTCCCTTTTCAGATTTCAACTGTAAGGGGAAACAATACGTTTTCCATGTATTTTCTTATTAGATCACATTTTCTTTCTTTTATGTTCTTAATTCTAACATTTTAATTTTGTTGGAAATTAAGTTGTAATAATATGTATATTTGCTTGTGTGACTTGCTACAAAACTATACTGAGTTTCCTGACAGGATAGAAACCATACCTATTTTGCTTATTCTTAAATATCCACATAGAAGACACAATAAATCTTCGTTTGGCAAATAAATCAAACCCATTTTTGCATAGAAAAAAAAATATAGAGGTTCTAATTTGGTTTATATTACTGAGAAAGTCTGTACATAGTCAGACAACCTATGTTATTTTCACCACAAAACCAACATTTTCAGTAATATTATATATGCTCTTCTCTTGGTGTCACAATTGAAATTATAAAAATTTATTTTTTAATTGGGAGTAAAATGGCTCCTAAATCAGTTGTTTGCATGGACCTGCTTGAAAGTGAATGAACAATGAATAAAAGAGCAAATGAAAATGAATAAACGGATACTGGCCCTAAGATGAAAACACATAAGAGAGACAAGTTGCAGCAGTATTGTGGCCTGGGAAGTGTGGGGGAATGAAGGCATCGAATTCATCAGCCACAATCTTTTAAGGTAAAGCATACAGAGAATGTTTCATTCATTTCACTTATCTACTCACTTTTATTTGTTGCTATCATTAGTAAATATTGTATATGAGGTCCTATGCGCCAGACATTTTTTAGGTACTGGGCATGTATCAGATAGTGGAACAGACATGGCCCTGCTTTCTTTTAGTGTCCTGTCAGAAGATATTCTTTAGACTTAAAACAGTACTTCCTGTGCTATCCTTGTTTTGTCTCAACTTCGGATTGATTGATAATGTCTTCTGCTAAGACTTGTAGAAGCAGGGGCTAGCAATTCTTTTGTGAGCATGAGAGAAAAAAGGAAAATAGGGGTTTGTAGAGGGGAGCTGGATCCTAAAAAGCAATTCTATACAATTGATTTGAAAAGCATTGGTGAACTAAGGAAAAAAACTGAGCCCATGAGCCAGCTAAGATGCTCTTGGCTTCCTGATGGGCAGGGTGTCATTATTTCTTGGTAAATAAAAGCACTGAGATTATTTGGTCAAATTGATAGAGAATTTTTGAAGAGGAATTATAGTAATTCCCCCTTATCTGTGGGATATACATCCCAGTACCCCTAGTGGGTGTCTGAAACTACACATAGCACTGAACTGAATATATGTTATATTTTTTTCTTTTTGATAACTGAAATGGCTATGAAGTGTCTAACAGGCAATTCAAGGGGTAGAACCTAATCTCCCTCTCCATGAATGTGAATGGATTTAAGGCCTCACATCTAATAAGTTAAATAAAGTAGAAGTAATGGTATACAACTTCTGACTAGGGCACCAAAAGCACTGGGACTTCCTCATTACTTTTTTCTTTTTCTTGGATCTTCTGCTCTGAGGGAAGCTGGTTGCCATGTGGTGAGGACATTTTAGTAGGCTTATGAATAGTTCATGGAGGGAGTTACCAAGGCCTCTTGTCAACCTGTAATAAACTAAGGCTCCATTCAATAGTTATGCCATTGAGGCTTCTTGGAAATGAAGCCCTTAGCCCAGGCAAGTCCTCAGATGACTGCACCCCCAGCTGCCATCTTGACTACCACCTCAGGAGAGCCCCTGATAGCTAAGATGCTCTTAGCATGATGATAGTGTAAATCATCATCATGTAGTCATTCCCTGGAGTTCAATGATCATCTCTCCCCAGATCACTTTCATGTACCTTTTTCTCCAATCACCTGACTGCTTGCTAATGGTTCAGTCTCACCAAGTGGCCAGAGAATCCTGAGTGTCTAGTTTGTACCTTAAATTCAACAGATACTACATTAGTATAATATTTTCTTCTGAAACTGTGTTATTCACCAGTTACTCAGATCAAAACCTTGGTATTATCTTTGAATCGACTTTCCTCCTAGGTACCTTGACCAATGGAATTCATTTCTGTAAGGTGGAGTCCCCTACTACAACTCGGCCTCTTACTATTTTTACCTAGAGAGTTGGATTAAATAATTTACCCACCTTCAGCCACTCCTTGTGTTAACCCAATTTAATACAACTGCCAGGCCAATTTATTTTATTTTAAAGCACTTCAGTTTATTTTAAAGCACAGCTTAACCTTGGCGACTCCTTATTACCTGTGGAATACAGTTCACATTCCACGTGGTATTCAAGACCAACCTATCCCTCTAAGTTCCTAAACTTCTGCAAGCAGAACCAACTGCTTTCAAAAGTACATATTATAGTGTTCTTATCTGCATGTCTTATGTTCCATTTCCCTGGAACGCCCCATTTCCCAATTTCAAAGTGTTGTAGTTTTTTATCTATTGTTTGCCCTTTACAATTGCCACTTCTTTGAAGACATCTCCCTTGATATACCTTTTTAAAACTAATCCCTCTGCCTTCCATAATACCTTTGATTTCCCTTCTTTTATCTTAGATAAATATGTGTTTATTATATCATCTGGTAGATTATAAGTAGTGTAGTTAAATGTTTAAATTTCATTTTGTTATTATAGTATATTTTTAGAAATCATCTCAATACTGTGTTTTTAGTTTTATTTTGATATATAGGATTTGGGAGTCTGATCCTACCTCTACCACTATTTTGTTTTGCATTTTTTATCTTCTGTTTCCTCATCTGTAGAAAAGAGGTAGCAATAGTGTATATTCCATAGTTTTGTTTGGTGAGGCTCAAATGAGACTCTAATCAAACTCTTAGAGAGTGCCTCATCCACCAAAAGCTCGACAAATGTTGGCTATTGGTATACAATGACTGAGATAGAGGGAGGTTAATAATTAGTTTGTACCCCGAATATATTTATGTCCTAGTCTACAGCCTTAATTACCTGGGATTCCTAAATAATCCTAATGAGGTAGTTGTTGTCTATGAGCAACTACCTCATCAGGATCATAATCCAAGAAAGGCCAAGCAAACACAAATATGACTCCTCCTTGTACACAAAGTGTTTCCTCTCCTCCATGCCTTTCTGTGAATTACCTCACAAAATTCATTCACCTCCCAAAGATGACTCGGATTTGATCCTGTCCTTTGAAAGGTTTATAATCTAGTCGGAAGAGATAGTTCTATATACACATAACTGTCATACAAAGTAGACTGTAATTTCAAAGAGACATGGCCTTAAAGGATGAGGATGATTTCAGTGAAGTAGAAGACATTGGAGAAGGTCATCTGTAATAAAAACTCTTGAGAACACGGCAAAGGCAGAGTGGTGGAAAAGTTCACCCTGTCTTTGGAGATTATTGTTTGAATATTTTATTCTTCTTCTACTTACCTCTCAGATAAACTTAAAACTTCTAAGGTAGAGAAAATGAAGGAGTAAGCTATCCAGGAAGAAAGCCACTCAAAGGAACTCTCTATATAGTCAGGAGTTTCACTTCTGTAGTAAAAGAACAAGTGAGGCAGCATCCTCCAGTCATGTTCTCTAAATTCTGCTGTATGAAGTAGTTATAATGATGGCAAACTTGGATAGTACAAATAGAGAAAGGATAATACTATGTGTTTGTTGTCAATAACATATGCTAATTACCATTCATGAAAACAAAATGAGTCAATCACAGCAAGTATCAATATCTTCTCCAATAATTGGAAAAATGCATTATAAACAACCTATAATAAAGTTTCAGGTAGGGTTTAGGTATCTTTCTTTCAAATATATATATTACAAGTCTGTGTGTTTACTGTAACCAATTGTGGATGTAATAAAATGATTGTGACATTAATTTGTAAGCTATGCTTCCTTTCCTCTTAAAGTGCTTATAATATTTCATTCTCCTTTATTGACCCAATTTCTTAGAGAGAAGGGTCTCAAGAGGCCTTTTTTTTATAACGCTTATAGAGAAAGTGGGCATTTTCTTTTAAAATCATATTAAAATAGGAAAAAGTACTTTGCCAGCATGATATATTAACATAAAACACGTGGAAAGTGCTGCTGTCACAAAATAGCTTAGACTTTTTTTCCATGAATCCAATTTGTCATGGTGTTCTGAATTTTAGCATAACTTTTCAGTAAAATGACTCTTCACTCATCTATGTGAACAAATGGGACTTTAGGCATAGCATCACAAGAGGATTTCCTATGCTATGTTAAGACCCCAATATAGGGACATTCCATTGTGAATATAAATAACCCCAGTCCCTCTAAACATGCCTCTCCATATGCTTTTGCTTAACAATGCAGCAGATGCCGTGGATGGAAACCACCTCTTTAGCTATAGGCAGGCCAGCAAGCTTCTGTCACTGTGTTCTCACTGGTAGGTCATTGGATGTGAATGCCAATCGGGCAAGTCTCTTGGCAGTCAAACTTGCAGGCGGCTTGCAGGCTTGGGGATATTTTAGGGCTGCTCTACCTTAAAAGCCTGACAGGTTTGTTCTTTTGTCCTGTGAGGCCATATCAATTTCTTTTCTAGGTCTGATGCTTCAGAGAAATCTCTTGGGACTGAAAAGGAAGAAAGACCTAGATGAAGACATAAATACAAATTGGCATTCATTTTTTTCCAATGCATTTCATAAAATGAGCATTGAGAATCTGTGCATTTTCTGTGAATGTTCCCCAATTAACCCCTCTCATCATATATTCATAGAGGCTATGGAAATTGTTTCCTAGATGTTGAAAATTTATTATAAAATTTATTAAGAGGCTGAGAGATTTCTGGATTTAAACAACCCCTAAAATTTAAACTCTTCTGGGAAAACCCCTGATGCCAGGAGCTAACTCTTAATGAGGTATTAGTGATGTTTGCTTTACCATAACCTAGGCTATGAAGAGAGAGGATGCTGCCTTCCTCCTCAGCCTGTCTCTTTTACTCAAGGCTCTATTGTAGGCATCTATTTCTGTTGATCCTTTTTGATGATTGTTTCCTGCTTCTTCACATGCTGCCAAATCCTCTCTCCCTACACTGTAATAAAGACTTAAGAGCATGGATTTTAATATGCTTATTTACTTGTTTTACTAAAAATAGAATTCTTGGCATTCAAAATCCTGTTGTTTTACTTATGTAACTGTGTCTTCCATTACCTTTTGTTGGGATTGGTTTAGATGATATGTATACCTCTTTAAAAAGTAAACATAAATTTTACAGAAATTAAAACTAGAATTAACCACCTTAAACTTATGGTTTTAAAATGGCAGCACAGAAGCAAGCTGGCTTCACTTCTGCTCCCCACACAAAACCAAAAGCAAGTATACAGTGCCAAGATTTCATTGATTACAATGCAGGACTCAAATGTGGCCTCAGGGATAGAACCTGGGGCCACAGGGAAATGAAAAAGTTCTGAGCAGACGGTAGGATAATTGGACTTCACATCTTCAATATCCCCCTGATATGGTTTGGCTGTGTCCCCACCCAAATTTCATCTTGAATTGTAACTCCCACAATTGCCACATGTCATGGGAGGAACCTGGTTGGAGGTGATTGAATTATGGGGGTGGGTCTTTTCTGCACTGTTCTCATCATAGTGAATGAGTGTCATGAGATCTGATGGTTTTAAAAATGAGAGTTTCCCTGCACAAACTTTCTCTTTGCCTGCTGTCATCCATGTAAGACATGACTTGCTCCTCTTTGTCTTTTACCTTCTGCCATGTTTGTGAGGCCTCCCCAGAACCTCTTTCTTTTGTAAATTTCCCAGTCTTGAGTATGTCTTTGTCAGCAGCATGAAGATGGACTAATACAGTAAATTGGTACAAGGAGTGGGGTGTTGCTGAAAAGATACTCAAAAATATAGAAGCAACTCGGGAACTGGGTAACAGGCAGAGGTTAGAACAGTTTGGAGGGCTCAGAAAAAGACAGAAAATGTGAGAAAGTTTGGAACTATCTAGAGACTTGTTGAATGGCTTTGATTAAAATGCTGATAGCGATATGAACAACAAACTCCAGGGTGAGATGGTCTCAGATGGAAATAAGGAACTTGTTGGGAACTGGAGCAAAGGTGACTCTTGTTATGTTTTAGCAAAAGACTGGTGGCATTTTGCCTCTTCTAGAGATTTGGGGAACTTTGAACTTGAGAGAGATGATTTAGGGTATCTGGTGGAAAAAATTTCTAAATAACAAAGCATTCAATAGAAGACATTTGGTTTTATAAGGGAAGCAGAGCAAAAAAAAGTTGGAAAATTTGCAGCCTGACAATGTGATAGAAAAGAAAACCCTATTTTTCTGAGGAGAAATTCAAGCTAGTTGCAGAAATTTGCATAAATAATGAGGAGCTGGATTTTAATCTCAAGATGATGGGGAAAATGTCTCCAGAGCAGGTTAGAGGTCTTCACAGCAGCCCCTCCCATCACAGGCCCAGAGTCCTAGGAGAAAAAAAAATGGTTTCGTGGACTAGGCCTTGGGTCCCTGTGCTGTGTGCAGTCTAGAGACTTGGTGCCCTGTATTCCAGCTACCCTAGGCATGACTATAAGGGGCCAAGGTACAGCTTGGACCATGGCTTCAGAGGGTGCAACCCCAAGGCCTTGGCAGCTTCCATGTGGTATTGAGCCTGCGAGTGCACAGAAGTCAAGAATTGAGGTTTGGGTACCACTGCCTAGATTTCAGAGGATGTATGGAAACACCCGGATGTTCAGGCAGAAGTTTGTTGCAGGGGTGGGGCTCTTATGGAGAACCTTTGCTAGGGCAGTATGGAAGGGAAATGTGGGGTCAGAGCCCCCACACAGAGTCCCTACTAGGGTACCACCTAGTGGACCTGTGAGAAGAGAGGCACCATCCTCCAGACTGCAGAATGGTAGATTCACTGACAACCTGCACTGTGTGCCTGGAAAAGCCACAGACACTCAACACTAGCCTGTGAAAGCAGCCAGGAGGAAGGCTGTACCCTGCAAAGCCACAGGGGTGGAGCTACCCAAGGCCATGGGAACCCACCTCTTGCATCAGCGTGACCCAGATGTGAGACATGGATTCAAAGAAGATCATTTTGGAGTTTTAAGATTTAACTGCCCTGATGGATTTCGGACTTGCATGGGGACTGTAGGCCCTTTGTTTTGGCCAGTTTCTCCCATTTGAAATGGCCGTGTTTAACCAATGCCTGCACCCTCATTGTATCTAGGAAGTAATTAACTTGCTTTTGATTTTGCAGGCTCATAGGCAGAAGAGACTTGCCTTGTCTCAGATGAAATGTTGGACTATGGTCTTCTGAGTTAATGCTGAAATGAGTTAAGACTTTGGGGGACTGTTAGGAAGGCATGATTGATTTTGAAATGTGAGGATATGAAATTTGGGAGGGGCCCGAGGGGTAATGATATGGTTTGGCTGTGTCCCCACCCAAATTTCAATCTCATCTTGAATTATAATTCCCAGAATTCCCACGTGTCTTGGGAGGAACCTGGTTGGAGGTGATTGAATTATGGGGGTGGGTATTTCCTGTGTTCTCATGATAGTGAATGAGTCTCACGAGATCTGATGGTTTTAAAAATGGGAGTTTCCTTGCACAAACTTTCTCTCTGTCTGCCACCATCCATGTAAGATGTGACTTGCTCCTCTTTGCTTTTCAGCTTCTGCCATGATTGTGAGGCCTCCCATGCCACATGGAACTGTAAGTCCAATAAACCTCTTTCTTTTATAAATTACCCAGTCTCTGGTAGGTCTTTATCAGCAGTGTGAAAATAGACTAATCTACCAACTTCCATTCTGCCTGGCAAGAAGCATGCAGAAAATCTTTCCCCAACTTATGTTTTCTATAGTAAAAATAGTGAGATTGAGGTGGTCAATGAATTTTCCCATAATGTTGGGTTCCCTGGCAGGACATCTGTTCTTTCCGGAACCCAAAGGAAATATAATGACTGCCTGAAGAGAGAAATATCCCTGAGGACTGGTAGAGACAAAGGGGAGGTTGGGCTACCATCCCTAGTCCTATAAACTCTTTTTTATAACTTGACCAAAGGAGACACCAAATCAAAATGGCTATTCAGAAGCACCACACTGTAAGAGGTATATTTCATAGATCCCTTGGCAATAACTCCTAGGCAGCTTTCCCACACTGCTGGGATAATTCTTTTGAGATTGCTGCCTTTTGGGAGGGTGGAACTCCAATCATTTACTGAAGCCAAGGTGAAACTGGGCTTAAGGTACCACCTACAGCCAAAAAGGAGGCAGCTACCTAACAGTAAAGATTTGCTAAGCAAATAGAGCCAATAAAAAACAAAACAAGCCAGGGAGAGAAAATGGAAATAAGTAAGTAACCCTTCAATGCAAATACATACAAGTAATAATAGCAAACAGGGAACTATGATTTAGCCAAAAGGAAAAAGCAAGTTTCCAATGACTGACCTTAGTGAGACAACAATTTATGAACTCTCTGACCAAGAATCCAAAATAGCAGTTTTAAGGAACCTCAGTGATATCCAAGATAATACAGAAAAGCAATTCAGAAATTTATTAGAGAAAATTAAGAGATTAAAATAATTTTAAAAATCGAGAAATACATTTGCTGACATGAAGAACTTATTAGAGGCTCTCACCAGCAGAATGGACCAAGCAGAGGAAAAAATGGTGAGCTTGAAGACCATATATTTATAAACACACATTCAGTGGCAAAAGAAAAGAATGAAAAATGAAGACCACCTATGAGATACAGAAATTACCCCAAAAGACAAAATCTAAGAATTACTCTTTTTCAAGAGGGAGCTTAGTGATAGCAAGGGTTAGAAACCTTATTCAAATAAATAATAGCAGAAAACTTTCCAAAACTTGAGAAAGATATAAATATTCAGGTACAGAAATATCTGAGAACACCAAACAGATTCAACCCAAATTCTATCCAGCACATATAATAATAAAACTCTCAAAAGTCAAGGACAAAGAGATGATCCTAAAAGCAGCAAGGGAAAATAAGCAAATCACATGTAGAGGATCTCCAATTTGGCAACAAAGCTCTCAACAGAAACTGTACAGTCCAGGAAGGAGTGGAATGACATTCTCAAAGTACTCAAAGAAAAAAACTGCCATTTGAGAATACTGTAACCAGCAAAATTATCCTTCAAAAATGAAGGAGAGATGAAGTATTTCCCAGAGAAACAAAATTGAGAGAATTTACCACCACTAGACCCATCTTACAAGAAATGGTAAAAGGAGTTCTTCAATCTGAAAGAAAAGAAACCACTAACATGCAAAAAGAAAACTTTTCAAGGTACAAAACCCACTGGTAAACTTAAGTACATGAATAAAGCCAGAATACTCTATTACTGTAACTGTGGTTTGCAATCTGCTTATAACTCTGGTATGAAGCCCAAAAGACAAATCTATCAGAAACAATAATAGCTACAACAACTGTTAAGAGATAGGTAATATAAAAATATGTATATTGAGACAACTCAACATCAAAATGTGGGGGGAGATGGAGTTAAAGTGTGCATTTTTTGTTGTTGTTGCTTTTGTTTCTGTTCTTTTCTTTGTGATCCAACTTGTCGTCTCTTTAGAATAACTTGTTATATCTATAAGAATTTTTTTGTAAGCTTCGTGGTAACCACAGCACAAAAACCTATAATAGATTCACTAAAATAAAAGCAACAAATTAAAACATACTACGAGAGAAAATCACTTAACCACAAAGGAAGACAGTAAAAAAGGAAGAAAGGAGTCTCAGAGCAACCAGAAAACAGGCAACAAAATGGCTGTAGTGTGTCCTTATCTATCAAAAAATAACACTGAATGCAAATGGTCTCAATTCGCTAATTAAAGGTCACAGAATGATCAAATGGATAAAGAAGCAGAACCTTCAAGAAACCCACTTCACCTATAAAAACACATGTAAACTAAAAGCAAAGGGGTTGAAAATGATATTGCATGCAACTGGAAGCCAAAGTAGTAGCTATACTTATATCAGGCAAAGTAGATTACAAATCTAAGATTGTAAAAAAAGATAAAGAAGGTCAGTATATAATGATAAAAGAGTCAATTCAGCAAGATAATATAACAATTATAAATAGCTATGCACCCAACACTGGAGCTCCCAAGTAAATAGATCTAAAGGGAGGATAGATTAGAGTACAGTAATAGTTGGGGACTTTTAACATCCCACTGTCAGTAATGGACAGATAACCTGGACAGAAAATCAACAAAGGAACAGTGGAGTTAAACTACACACTAGATCAAATAGACCTAACTGACATTTACAGAATATTTCAACCAACTGCTGCAGAATACACAGTTTTTTCATCAGCACATGAAACATTCTGCAGGATATTCTATATCTTAGGCTACAAAATAAGTCTGAATAAAAATTTTAAAAATCATATCAAGTATCTTTTCTAACCACAATAAAATAAAACTAGAAAGCAATAACAAGAGGAACCTTGAAAAAAAATACATATACATATGGAAATTAAACCACATGCCCCTGAATGCCCAACAGGTTAATGTACAAATGAAAAATAAAATTAATAAATTTCTTGAAACAAATGAAAATACAACATATCAGAATCAATGGGATATGGCAAAAGCAGTACTAAAAGGGAAGTTTACAACAATAAATGTCTATATCAAAAAAGTAGAAAGACTTCAAATAAACAACCTAACAATGCACCTCAAGGAACTAGAAGATTAAGAACAAGACAAACTCAAGATTTGTGGAAAGAAAGAAATAATAAAGATCACAGTAGAAATAAAATTGAGAGGAAAAAATACAGAGGATCAATGAGACAGAAAGTTACTCTTTTGAAAAGATAAACAAAATAAATAAATCTTTAGCTAGATTAAGAATAAAGAGAGAAGACCGAAATAAACAAAATCAGATATGACAAAGGAGACATAACAACTGAGACCTCAGAAATACAAAGAATCATTAGAGACAATTACAAACAACTATACATCAACAAATTGGAAAACCTAGAGGAAATGGATAAATTCTGGAATACCTAAAACCCACCAAGATTAAATCATCCTGAGATTAAAAGAAAGAAAGAAAAAAACCTCAACAAAACAAAAATATCAACCAAGATCAAAGACTTAATAAAAGTCTCCCATCAGAAAAGCCCAGGACCTGATTGCTTCACTGTAGAATTCTGCCAAACTTTTAAAGAATTAATATCAATCCTACTCAAACACTTGAAAATATTTTAAGAATAGGAAATACTTGCAAACTTATTCTCTGAGGCCAGCATTATTCTGATATCAAAACCAAACAAAAACACAACAACAACAAAAAATAAAACTACAAGCCAATATCACTGATGAGCATTGATGCAAAAATCCTCAACACAATACTAGCAAACTGAATTCAACAGCACATGAAAAAGATCATACACATGATCAAGTGGAATTCATTCAGGAATTCAAAGATGGTTCAACATATAACAAATCAATAAACAGAATCCACAACATTAACAGATTCAAGAACATAAACATTATTTCAATAGATGCTGAAAACACATTTGACAAAATTCAATATCACTTTTTAATAAAACCCCTTATCAAAATGAGTAGAGACCCAGGTAACCAACCTGCATGTGTACCTCCTCTATCTAAATGAAAGTTGAAATAAAAAAATGGGTATAGAAGTAGCATACGTCAAAATAATAAATGCTGTATGTGACAAACCCACAACTAACATCACACTGAATGGAAAAATTGAAAGCTTTTCCTCTAAGGACTGGAACAAGACAAGGATGGCCCACTTACATCGCTTTTATTTAACACTGGAAGTCCTGGACAAAGTAATTAATTAGGCAAGAAAAAAAGGCATCCAAACTGAAAAGGAAGAAGTCAAATTAGCCTTGTGTACAGGCGACATAATCTTATACCTAGAAAAACATAAAGGCTCCACCAGAAAAACTCTTAGAACTGAACAAATTAGAACAAAATCAGTAAAGTTGCAGAATACAAAATCAACATACAAAACTTAGTAACATTTATATATGCCAACAGCAAACAACCTGGAAAAGAAATCAAGAAAACAATCCCATTTAGAACGGCTACAAAAAATAGAAAATACTTAAGAACAAATCTAACAAAAGTAGTCAAAGATCTATACAAAGAAAACTATAAAACTCAGATGAAAGAAATTGAAGAGGACACAATAAAATAGAAAGATGTTCCATGCTCATGGATTAGTGAATCAATATTATTAAAATGACAGTTTTGCACACAGTAATTTACAGATTCAATGCAATCCCTATCAAAATGCCAATGACATTCTTCACAGTAATAGAAAATACAATTCTCAAATTTATATGAAACCATAAAAGACCCCAAATAACCCTTGCAGTCCTGAGTGAAAAAAGAATAAAGCTAGAGGCATGCCACTACCTGTCTTCAAAATTTACTACAAAGCTGTAGTAACCCAAACAGCATGGTACTGCTGTAAAAACAGACACATAAAACAATGGAACAGAATAGAGAATCCAGATATAAACCCCCATATTTACAGCAAACTCATCTTTGACAAAGATGCCAAGAACATACATTGGGGAAAGGACAATCCTTTCAATAAATGGTGCTGGAAAAACTGAATAACTTTATAAAGAAGAATGAAACTATACTCTTCACACTATATACAAGAATCAAGTAAAAACGGATTAAAGACTTAGATCTAAGACCTGGAGCAATGAAAACACCAGAAGAAACCATTGCAGTAACACTCTAGGACAGTGGTCTGAACAAAGATTTTTGTGTATATGACCCCAAGAGTACAGGCAACAAAAGCAAAAATAGACAAATGGGATTATACCAAGCTAAAAAGCTACTGCACAGCAAAGGAAACAATCAGCAAAGCAAAGCTACAACACCTAGAATGGTAGAAAATATTTGCAAACCACCCATTTGACCAAAGATTAATAACAAGAATATGTAGGGAACTCAAATAACTCGACAGTAAAAAATAATAATAATAATAATCCCATTAAAAAGTGGGCAAATGATCTAAATAAAAATTTCTCAAAAAAAAAAAAAAAAATACCAGAGACCACCAATCTACACTCTATTTTCATGATATCCACTTTTTTGGAGTGGGAAGGGAGAAGATGAAGGAAGAACCAAAAGAATATAAATATTTATTGCTATTGAAGTGTACACTTAAATTGATAAAGATGGTAAATTTTATATGCATCTTTTACCTCAAAATAAAATAAAAGTAAATATTAAACATATTTCATGTTTTTGATAATTCTTTATAATTCAATACTATTTGTAAGTTTAAATTTCTTACTTGTCCCTAATTAAACTTATGGTAAATGTTGGGAATATGTTACCAGTGCCCTAGAGACGAGGAGGCTAAACTGAGAAAAATTAAGTGATATGTCCAAGGTCAGAAATCTGTAAAAAGTAAACAGAGGATATGAACACAGAGCTTCTGGCTCTTAGACAAGAAGTATCAAACTTTTATGTGAATCAGAATCACCTGCAAGACTTCTTAAAACACAGATTGCTAGGCTCTATTCCAAGTTTCTGGGATTCAGTAGCTCTGAGATGAGACTTGAGAATTGGCATTTCTAACAGGTTTTCAGGGACTACCCTTTGAAAACTGCTATTCTAGACTAGTACCTTTCCAATTTGTATTTTTAATGTCCTTTTTTATCTCTACGTGGCTCTGTTGCATTAGTAAGTTTGGTGGGATGTATATTTGAAAAAATCTTGCATTATAAGCTTGAGCTAGATTTACTAACAGCTAGGATACTGTCGATGAGTGAGGGAGAAGTTGGCTACTTAGTATGAATAGTGGGTTGTCTTAGTCTGTTTGTGCTGCTATAGAGGAATACCTGAGGCTGGATAATTTACAAAGAGAAGAAGTTTATTCGGCTTACTGTTCTGCAGGCTGTATGAGAAACATGGTGCCAGCATCTGGGTCTGGTGAGGGCCTCAGGAAGTTTCTACTCATGGCGGAAATTGAATGGGAGCAGAAGGGGAGGTGACATGCAGAGATCACATAGCAAGAGTGCAGAAGCAAGAGGAAGGGGAGGGAGGTGCCAGGCTCTTTTTAACAGTCAGTTTTTGCAAGAACTAACCGAGTAAGAACTCACTTATTACTGCATTCATGAAGGATCCACCCCACAACTCAAACACTGCCTACCAGGCCCCATCTCCAATATTGGAGATCACATTTCAACATGAGACCAGGCAGGGTCAAACAAACCTTATCCAAACCATAGTATGGGTTAAAATCATAAAAATATATTCAATTGAGGTAAAAATGATCAGGAAAGTTAGTCTGCCATGTACAATACATTTGCTACCTTTTTTTCCCCAATCCTTGGCTTTTTTTTTTTTTCTGTTGAGACAGAGTCTAGCTCTGTCACCCAGGCTGGAGTGTGCAGTGGCGCGATCTTGGCTCACTGCCACCTCCACCTCCCAGGTTCAAGCGATTCTCCTGCCTCAGCCTCCCAAGTAGCTGGGACTATAGGTGCGTGCCACCACTCCCAGCTAATTTTTTTTTGTATTTTAGTAGAGATAGTGTTTCACTGTGTTGGCCAGGATAGTCTCAGTCTCCTGACCTCATGATCTACCCACCTCGGCCTCCCAAAGTGTTTGGATTACAGGCATGAACCACTGTGCTTGGCCTATTATATTTACTGTTATAATTACATAGTTTATAGGTAGATATTATATATTTGAACAGTTATCTGATAATATCTGATAACAATTCATAGGCTATAAGTCTCCTTCTGCATGTTACATTCTTCTCTCACCTTAGAACAGTATTTCCCTGAATGTGCTCCTGAATGAAAAACTATTTATGCTAAAATTACTTAGGAATGGATTGTATGGTCATACTTGGGGAGGTCCTATGACATTAAATGGGGTACTTTATCTTCAGGACTTCTCAAAACTCTCAATATGTTAATGTACATTATGACTCTGCAAGAGGGGGAAAGTGATTTTTCTGTTTCCAACTTTATATGGCCTTAGTGCTTTCTTTTAAATGAAGGATATTGAATGACTAGTATCACACTTACAGCACTGGGGAAACACTTGCATAAAATTAAAAAAAATCCTTTCTGAGAAATAGTAGCTCTTTTAAATGTCTTTCTTCACCTGTAAGTCAATTCCCATGTTTAGGAGAATATCATTCTCTGATTACTCTTAGTCAATCAGACTAAAATATTTGACTTAAAAATATTTTCTATGTATTTCCCTTACATAAATGGAGCTGATCCCAATAATAGGAACTTACAGAAATACTTTTTTATAACTCAGTTTTCCCATTATTTACCCCCATTTAATTACCCCATTTAATGGCATACGACTTCCCAAAGTATAACTACTCTCTTCTTCAGTAAAAAAGTCAGTCTTTTCCTTCAAAGGGATATATTTAATAGATAATGGCTTTGTAAGATAGCATGGCTCTAGCTTCTTGTTTGCCTCTACCTAGCAACTTATATCAAACACAGAAATAAAGAAACGCCAATGGGTTTATCCAGTGAGTTTCTTAGAATATATTTTTAGAAAGCCCGTGGTTCTAGTAGGGGAAAAAAAAACCACAACAATTTAAGAAAAGCTTAATTGATGATTTAAGTATTATTATCCCTATTTTCCTCTTTCATTTAGAAAAATTTAAAGTGATTTCTCACATCTGAAGATGAATCTACCTGGTTCCACTTATTTTGTTTACCATATTTAACTCTAAAATACAAGATTTGGACTCATGATTCTTGGTCCTGGAGTCTATATACTTTCTTTCACTAGACATCCCCTGAGTTGTGAGGAAACCAAGGGAAACAGCAGTCACATTCTGCTGAAAGTATCTTATTTCGAGTAGAAAACCTATGACATTTAGCTTAACTGCTACTATTTTGTCTTATTTAAATTTTCCAAAATATTTATTTACCAGTTCTTGACAAAAATGATTAGTTTCTGCATACTTTAACATCTTTAATAATATTGAGTGTCTTCTCTGTGTCTGAATTGTACTAGGTGTTTTACGTTTACCATCTTTAATTTTTGCCACAAACTGAAAGGTACACAGCAAAATCTGAGATCCAGTGAGTTTACCTAACTTGGGCTGAATCCTAGAAAACAGCTAAATTGGGTTGAGACTATAGTTTCCTTTTTCTCTATAGTTCAAATCCTTTTCACTATA
Source organism: Rhinopithecus bieti (assembly GCF_001698545.2). NCBI lineage: Eukaryota > Metazoa > Chordata > Mammalia > Primates > Cercopithecidae > Rhinopithecus > Rhinopithecus bieti. Next base: position 69,940 of record NW_016813064.1, on the reverse strand, counting down.
CCTTGCTTTCTCTAAGCTGTTCATCTGTAGACTACATATGAGACTATTTTACTATCTAGCTTTCTCTATTGGATTTTATATTTTTTGGAAATGGAGAGTATTTTTTCCGTATAGAAGGCCTATTGCCTAGTTTACTCTTACACTGTCAGTGGCTAATGATTTATTGACTCTGGAATTAATAAAACATTGTCCCACACCTGCATTAACTTCAAGCCTTTCATATCAACCAGAAGGGTTTACTTTTCTGTGAACATGGGGCACCATGTTCACAGAATTGAGTTTCTGTCCTGATCTCCGTTCCCAGGAATTTGGATGATGTTAGAAATGCCCAAAGTCTAACTTGAACACTTGGACAAGACCTCCTGCTATCCTGTGAGAGTTCCCCAAGGAAGATCATACAACAGAACTAAGGGATCAATGTATTATTAGGTGCAGCTTTGACATAATTACAGAAAACTGAGCTGGACTTTCAAGAGAATTCTTTTTACAGATTAAAAGGCTAAAGTGTGTGTTGCCCTGCACTCAACCCAAAATCTCTAGAGTTACATGTTTATTAGACAAACAAGGGCTCAAACCTTTTGATATCAACTAGCCAAATAGAATGTTGCTTCTCTAGGCATTTCCAAGGTTTAAAGTGAACTGACAATTTTATGCTTCTGAGAGAAATGGCATACAAGAAGAGGCAAAGTGACCTTCTGTCCGTATGGCTTTTGATATATTCTAAGTTTTATTCTTCATTGAGCTTTTACCAGAAAGTTTATATGAAATTTGTAATTTTCTATTAGGCAAGAGGTTAGATGCTTAATATGATTTGTTTCGTATTATGTTCATATATATGTTCAGACTTTGAACATATATATCCCCAACATCTAAGTCTTGCGTTCACTTAGTATCGCATGTCAGGTTTCATCATTATGTCCTCTGTTTTATTGAGCCTCAATATAAGAAGTAGTAATGTAAAGAATATTTGTTTTTTAATTCTTTGTAAAATCATCATAAAAATTTTATTTGTTACCTTTTGATTGTGCCTTAATTTGGTTTGAGAAAAAAGCTGTATCTCTTAAAGAACGAATGTTTCTTTTATTATGATGAATAGGAAAGTTTTTGTTTGTTTGTTTGTTGCTATTTGTTGTTTGTTGTTTTTGCTTTGCTTCTAGGAAACTCAAGACTCAAAACTAAAATTTAAAGCTTAATGCATGGAAATTGTTTCTAAGGGGTTGATATGTTTTCTTTCATTATAGCTGAAAAATTTCTTTTTATATTGATAGTTTTCTATTATAAGTCTAAAATCCACATTAAAGGAGGATTAAATTATAAACAACTAATAGAGATCCAAAATCAAAGCCTATATTTTTAAAATGAGACTTTTCAAATGTACCATCTATTTACCTATCTATGTTGTTCTTACCCCATATTGTTTTGTTTCAGATTTTGAAAGCTGAATTTATTGTTACAGCAAAAGTCTTAAGCATTACTCTTTCAAAGCTTGAATTGAATATTTATTTAAGGAAAAGCTTGCAACATTCTTCTAAAGGACAGAACTTACTAATTAGATTTTGGTTTAAAAATGATGAAATGCCAAGTCTTAGTTCACAGTTTATTTTAAATTTTATGAGAGTTTGCACTTGCCTTCTTTTCTCCTCCTGTCCTTCCCTGAAACATTCCAGTCATTATCACATCATATTTATAGCAGTCTTTCCTCTGAAAATGTGTTCATGGAACACTGACCATGTTTCATATATAAAAATGAATCCAAAGTAAATTGATTGAAAATATGCATATTGTGTTTGAGTTAAGATGATGTCAAAGCAACCGGGTGACTTGGTTACCTTGGCACTTTAGATGTTCAACAAATAGCATTATTTGGCCAAGTCTGTGCTAAAATGAGTCCAGGTAGTTACTTGGCATTTTGGAAAACACAAAATTGACTAAAATTTGCATTTTCAACTAGTTCTGTTGGTGCCCCTAGGATAATTAGCTTCAGGTGTTTTCAACAGCATGGTCTTTTGGCTTGACACAATTTGCTTTCCTGATTGCATAGGGAAAATGATATCGTATGCCCTAAATCCCAAATATATGAACCAAACATTGCTAACTTTTACAGTTCTGCTCTTTTAATTAACCTGTATGCATTTACAAATATGCACATCTACCCTCTAATACTTGCACATACTTTGTGTATTTAATTGGCTATACGCATGAATACCACTTACTTATACTGACTTCTTTTCCTTGTTGAGTTTCAGAAGACATTTTCTGCATTATCAGGGATCTTAGAAGAGATGCAGGAGAAAATGTTATTAAACCTGTAACAAGATAACCTAATTTGTCAAATCTGAGACTATTGGAACTGACAGATTGAATGTTAACTTTCAGGACAAATGTTGAAAATAGCCCTGGAACAAAATCTTTGGAGAGAAGCTGTTAATAAATTGCCAAAGTACTTGAATTATGATAAAATGGGAAGAAATAATATCATTTCTTCCTGTTTATGATTAAATAGCTCATAGATTTGAAAAGAACAAAGAATAATTTATGTATTCTAATTAAAGCTGAGTTCCAGGTTTGGTGATGCTTGTTCTGGATTTCACTTTTCCCAAGTGTGTTGTGAGTAGCTGGATCAAGATGATTCCCTAATATATATAACTTCTACGACTAAATGACTGTATCTTTAGTATTCTGATGCTTAAAAGTGGCAGTATAAAATAAATACATTCAGAATTATGAAGTTTACTGGCTATGCTGTCACTGTTATATTTATTAGCAGGTTATATTTATTAGCATAGATTATAAAGTGAAATGGGCATTTGGCAATTTTATGGTCTATTGATCAAGGTAGGCTGCATAGAAAGATAATTTAGGACATAAAGTGAACTGGTTAGCTGGACTGTAAGTATTGATCGAATATTCAGATAATTAAGAGCTCATACTTCACCTTCTTGCTGTCTGCATAATCCCTGAATATATGACCAAGACAGATAAAATACTTACCCATCACTGGTATGTTATTTTATATGACACAAACCAAATTGACACAAGTCCCTCCTTCCTCCCTTTTATATTTGAATTATGAGGCATGACGAAAAGTTTTCCACTCTGCCTCCATGGTGCCTCTAATGGCATCTTTAGCCCTGGACTCCCCTGAACTTCAGGAGCGAGGATGCCCCTTTGACCAGCTGCAGGGTGGCCTGCTCAGCTGAGTTCTGTATTGAGGGCAAGGAATCTCTTTTGTTTCACACTCTTCAAGCCTTTTCTGGCCGGTGTTAATTTGGCAGGAGTGCACACTTGGGCTCTTGGGCTGCTGCCAGTCACTTGGTCCTGAAACTGGAGTTAGTAGTATCTTGCCAAAGATTAGACTGAGAAATCTGGATGCAGGCTGGCAATCCAAGCAAGCAACCCCAGCCAAATTGGCACAGTTGGGAAAACCTTGGAGAATCACAATTATTTTAGACAAAATACAAAGTTTGTGAGCTTTCTAAACATTATGTAAATTAGCCTTGATTCCTAATTCACAGAAGCACAAAAGTCCATCACTTTTGGCGTATATGTAAATGTATTAGTGCCCTGATTCATGTCAAATCGAACTTTGGTTTGCAAAGAGGAAATTAAATTGTGCTGCTGTAAAGATGCTTCAGTACCTGCATCAGCAGACAGAAAACTCTGGTGCCTCAAAGCATTCCTCAGAATTCTGGTTCTCATCTCCCTTATGCAGCAGGGGCTGCCCATCTGAGAGTGTGCATTTGTATTGAGGACCCTGATATGGAATATTAATAGTACCATTGATGGAGAACCTACTCTTCATGCCTCATGTACTGTCTCATCATTAAGTTAATCCTCACAATGGTCTTGTGAAGCAAGCACTGTTATTGCTCCTGTTTTCATCTCAGAGAGCTGCAGTTCAAACCTGGTTTCCCAAGTGCCAAAGGTTGTAATTTTATCCTAATGGATATTTTGTAGTACTTTTCAAAGTTTGGTGTACCTAGAAATCCCCAGGGGAGCTTTAAAATGCTGATTCCCAGATCCTGAGCATAGCAATTCTGATTTCATAGGTCAGGTCTGGTGCGGGACCCTAGATGTCCTATGTAACAAGTGGCACAGGTGATTCTGAGTCACAGTGGAAGGGCCAACCTTTGAGAAACACTGCTCTGTAATATCTTCATCGCACCCAGGTGTGTAAACTGGTGTTGAAGTAAGGTATCTTTTATTTATTTTATTTTATTTTTTGTGACGGAGTCTTGTTCTGTCACCAGGCTGGAGTGCAGTGGCGGGAGCTTGGCTCACTGCAACCTCTGCCTCCTGGGTTCAAACAATTCTCCTGCCTCAGCCTCTTGAGTAGCTGGGACTACAGGCATGTGCCATCACGCCCAGCTAATTTTTTATGTTTTAGTAGAGAAGAGTTTTCACCATGTTCGCCAGAATGGTCTCGATCTCCTGACCTTGTGATCCACCTACATTGGCCTCCCAAAGTTCTGGGATTTCAGGTGTGAGCCACACTGCACCTGGCCTGGATATGTTTTCTCCCCAGATTACTTGTTATATGATGCTCAGAATCCCCAGCTGCAATCCATTCTGTGGTGTTGCACTGACTTTACTTAGCAATACGCCAAACTCTTCTTTTACTCTTCTACAGGCCTCTTCCTCCTTAGTTTACCCCATAGTGCTTAGGTTGCTGCATTCAGAGTATCACTGAAACATATCTACTTAGAAACCTCCAAAGTAATCTGAAGCATAAAAGTTTTATTTGCAGACAAACTTTACGTACCAAACATGCTTACAAGTCCTATAGCAAAACAGATAAATTCATTTCCTCTAACTACTTGTTTCAAAGTTCTGGGTTCATAATGCTTTCCCTCTCTCAAAAGAAAATAATTCTCTTACCACACCATACAGTCGTTTGAGATCTTAAAAAAAATTTTATAATTGCTTACATATCTTAATCTACAGCTCTGAAAATAGGAGCAATTTTTTGTGACAAATAATCTGGAAATCTGCAGTCTTTAATATATCATAAAGCACACTTGTGTCTTTATTTATTTCGTTGAACACATTGTGTTTCTTGTTTAGCAGAAAAAAATGCTTTAGTAAAGTTCAGGACTCTTGCCTCAAAGACGGGACAGAATTTGATTGGAAATGTGAGAGTTTTAAAATATAAACAGAAAATAAACAAATAAAAAGAAACATTTAATGAGCTTCAAGAATAGTTTCCTTAAGGNGGTTACCTTGGCACTTTAGATGTTCAACAAATAGCATTATTTGGCCAAGTCTGTGCTAAAATGAGTCCAGGTAGTTACTTGGCATTTTGGAAAACACAAAAATTGACTAAAATTTGCATTTTTCAACTAGTTCTGTTGGTGCCCCCTAGGATAATTAGCTTCAGGTGTTTTCAACAGCATGGTCTTTTGGCTTGACACAATTTGCTTTCCTGATTGCATAGGGAAAATGATATCGTATGCCCTAAATCCCAAATATATGAACCAAACATTGCTAACTTTTACAGTTCTGCTCTTTTAATTAACCTGTATGCATTTACAAATATGCACATCTACCCTCTAATACTTGCACATACTTTGTGTATTTAATTGGCTATACGCATGAATACCACTTACTTATACTGACTTCTTTTCCTTGTTGAGTTTCAGAAGACATTTTTCTGCATTATCAGGGATCTTAGAAGAGATGCAGGAGAAAATGTTATTAAACCTGTAACAAGATAACCTAATTTGTCAAATCTGAGACTATTGGAACTGACAGATTGAATGTTAACTTTCAGGACAAATGTTGAAAATAGCCCTGGAACAAAATCTTTGGAGAGAAGCTGTTAATAAATTGCCAAAGTACTTGAATTATGATAAAATGGGAAGAAATAATATCATTTCTTCCTGTTTATGATTAAATAGCTCATAGATTTGAAAAGAACAAAGAATAATTTATGTATTCTAATTAAAGCTGAGTTCCAGGTTTGGTGATGCTTGTTCTGGATTTCACTTTTCCCAAGTGTGTTGTGAGTAGCTGGATCAAGATGATTCCCTAATATATATAACTTCTACGACTAAATGACTGTATCTTTAGTATTCTGATGCTTAAAAGTGGCAGTATAAAATAAATACATTCAGAATTATGAAGTTTACTGGCTATGCTGTCACTGTTATATTTATTAGCAGGTTATATTTATTAGCATAGATTATAAAGTGAAATGGGCATTTGGCAATTTTATGGTCTATTGATCAAGGTAGGCTGCATAGAAAGATAATTTAGGACATAAAGTGAACTGGTTAGCTGGACTGTAAGTATTGATCGAATATTCAGATAATTAAGAGCTCATACTTCACCTTCTTGCTGTCTGCATAATCCCTGAATATATGACCAAGACAGATAAAATACTTACCCATCACTGGTATGTTATTTTATATGACACAAACCAAATTGACACAAGTCCCTCCTTCCTCCCTTTTTATATTTGAATTATGAGGCATGACGAAAAGTTTTCCACTCTGCCTCCATGGTGCCTCTAATGGCATCTTTAGCCCTGGACTCCCCTGAACTTCAGGAGCGAGGATGCCCCTTTGACCAGCTGCAGGGTGGCCTGCTCAGCTGAGTTCTGTATTGAGGGCAAGGAATCTCTTTTGTTTCACACTCTTCAAGCCTTTTCTGGCCGGTGTTAATTTGGCAGGAGTGCACACTTGGGCTCTTGGGCTGCTGCCAGTCACTTGGTCCTGAAACTGGAGTTAGTAGTATCTTGCCAAAGATTAGACTGAGAAATCTGGATGCAGGCTGGCAATCCAAGCAAGCAACCCCAGCCAAATTGGCACAGTTGGGAAAACCTTGGAGAATCACAATTATTTTAGACAAAATACAAAGTTTGTGAGCTTTCTAAACATTATGTAAATTAGCCTTGATTCCTAATTCACAGAAGCACAAAAGTCCATCACTTTTGGCGTATATGTAAATGTATTAGTGCCCTGATTCATGTCAAATCGAACTTTGGTTTGCAAAGAGGAAATTAAATTGTGCTGCTGTAAAGATGCTTCAGTACCTGCATCAGCAGACAGAAAACTCTGGTGCCTCAAAGCATTCCTCAGAATTCTGGTTCTCATCTCCCTTATGCAGCAGGGGCTGCCCATCTGAGAGTGTGCATTTGTATTGAGGACCCTGATATGGAATATTAATAGTACCATTGATGGAGAACCTACTCTTCATGCCTCATGTACTGTCTCATCATTAAGTTAATCCTCACAATGGTCTTGTGAAGCAAGCACTGTTATTGCTCCTGTTTTCATCTCAGAGAGCTGCAGTTCAAACCTGGTTTCCCAAGTGCCAAAGGTTGTAATTTTATCCTAATGGATATTTTGTAGTACTTTTCAAAGTTTGGTGTACCTAGAAATCCCCAGGGGAGCTTTAAAAATGCTGATTCCCAGATCCTGAGCATAGCAATTCTGATTTCATAGGTCAGGTCTGGTGCGGGACCCTAGATGTCCTATGTAACAAGTGGCACAGGTGATTCTGAGTCACAGTGGAAGGGCCAACCTTTGAGAAACACTGCTCTGTAATATCTTCATCGCACCCAGGTGTGTAAACTGGTGTTGAAGTAAGGTATCTTTTATTTATTTTTATTTTTATTTTTTGTGACGGAGTCTTGTTCTGTCACCAGGCTGGAGTGCAGTGGCGGGAGCTTGGCTCACTGCAACCTCTGCCTCCTGGGTTCAAACAATTCTCCTGCCTCAGCCTCTTGAGTAGCTGGGACTACAGGCATGTGCCATCACGCCCAGCTAATTTTTTATGTTTTAGTAGAGAAGAGTTTTCACCATGTTCGCCAGAATGGTCTCGATCTCCTGACCTTGTGATCCACCTACATTGGCCTCCCAAAGTTCTGGGATTTCAGGTGTGAGCCACACTGCACCTGGCCTGGATATGTTTTTCTCCCCAGATTACTTGTTATATGATGCTCAGAATCCCCAGCTGCAATCCATTCTGTGGTGTTGCACTGACTTTACTTAGCAATACGCCAAACTCTTCTTTTTACTCTTCTACAGGCCTCTTCCTCCTTAGTTTACCCCATAGTGCTTAGGTTGCTGCATTCAGAGTATCACTGAAACATATCTACTTAGAAACCTCCAAAGTAATCTGAAGCATAAAAGTTTTATTTGCAGACAAACTTTACGTACCAAACATGCTTACAAGTCCTATAGCAAAACAGATAAATTCATTTCCTCTAACTACTTGTTTCAAAGTTCTGGGTTCATAATGCTTTCCCTCTCTCAAAAGAAAATAATTCTCTTACCACACCATACAGTCGTTTGAGATCTTAAAAAAAATTTTTATAATTGCTTACATATCTTAATCTACAGCTCTGAAAAATAGGAGCAATTTTTTGTGACAAATAATCTGGAAATCTGCAGTCTTTAATATATCATAAAGCACACTTGTGTCTTTATTTATTTCGTTGAACACATTGTGTTTCTTGTTTAGCAGAAAAAAATGCTTTAGTAAAGTTCAGGACTCTTGCCTCAAAGACGGGACAGAATTTGATTGGAAATGTGAGAGTTTTAAAAATATAAACAGAAAATAAACAAATAAAAAGAAACATTTAATGAGCTTCAAGAATAGTTTCCTTAAGGCAAAAAGAGAATTTCCATATTTATTCTGTATTTTGCCCAAATACAGATTGATAGTAATATAAAGTTATACTCAAAAGATAATTCAATTTTAGAATTTTGTTGCTTATAAAACAACTTAATGGTATGATGTCAACTTATGACTTTAAGATAAAATGATTTCTTTTGAACCAGAGTCTCTTATTTTATAAGCAAAATTTCCTATAAAATTGGATGTACTCAAATTAATCAATGTAACTTATGGATTTTCCATTTACATTTACTCTGAAATTGATTTCAGAGGATTTTACATTTTACTTGATTTAGCATCTAGCCTGAGTGGCTGTATTTCTTTAGTGAGTAGCTAGACAAAGTATTTGTTGCAATTCTGATGATGACTTATGATTTGAAGAATGGGGGAATCTAAATGTCATCACTTGATGATTTTAATTATGCTTGAGTGCTATTCTGCAAATTTTTTTCTTAAGGTATTTTCTACAAGTCCTGTTGTGGGATGATATTCTTAAAGTTTCAAGGTACAAGAAGCAAGAAAACAGTGTTTTAGCACCTCTGTGATACTTTAGGTTTATAGCTTTTTAATTTGTAATTTGATTAAATTAACAAATATTACCAAGCAGTATGTCAGTGCAGAGAGATAATATACTTTTGCTGAGTTGCTGTTGTTTGCGGATGAGGGAATAAATGCATCCTAGGTCACCTTCACATCGCATAAGATATAGATCACACATACATGAAGGATGTGACTGAATTTGTGGCTTCACTGAACTTGTGGTGCTACTGAATAAAGGCAAGTTGTAAATAGAGCTTTATCATGCTTATTCAAGTAACTTATTTTTATACAATAATGTTAATAATGTTTCTTATGAAGTCAGAGGGCAGAGGTGATTATTTGGTAGTTTTAGATGGTGGCTTGTTGTTTCTGAAGGGAGCAAAACAAACAGAAGAACATTTGTAAGGTTTTGGGGGGTAGTGACAAGAGAAGGGAGTAGTTGGAGAGATAATGACACAAGAGAAAAGTAAAGGAAGAGGTGAAGGACTGGATGGATGGAATAGAGGAGAATAGAGAGCTCATTTCAAGACTAACACAAGAGATAAGATGGGAATCAACAAGTTGTGTGCAGTATCAGAAAGGAAGAACTTAAAGTATAATAAAAAAATTAAAAAAAAAAAGAAAGGTGTATTTGAAAAAGTCAGAACTCTATACTGAAGAGTAAAAATAAGTGAGGTTAGAGAATATAAGAGAGTTATTTGGTGGAGGGCTTGGAATTCTAGATTTCAGAATTCAGATTTTTTAATAGGTAATGTGGTTACCTGAGGTTGTTATAAAAGATTCTGGGACTTGCATATATAACTATGTAGAAAATAGTAAAACAAAGCCAAAGGCAACAAAAACCCACATTGCCTCATGAAAACAAATGGTCAGAGCTCAATAGCATCTGCCCCCATGAACTCTCTAGCTAACTGGGTCCTCACCTAAAACTCCTTTTATCACTTATATTACCTACCTGACTCCTGTGGATATCTGAGTTTGCAACCCAGGTCTGAGGAGTTGTAGGGAAAAAAGGTAGAATTTGGGACTCACATCACTTATTTTTACAGATGATAGGTGACCCCCAAATGCTGCTACTCCTCCCAACAGGTAGAGAGACCAGGTGGCTCAGTCACAATACATCTCTGTCAATGGGCCACAAATCACCCACTGACAAAGGAAAATGTCAGTTAGTAACCTGCAGCATTGTTTTGAATGATACACAACAACCACATAAAGTTTCCATGTTATTGACTGAACTTGACATTCATTGTATTGGCATGCCAGAGAAATAGCCTGATGCAGAGATATAATTCAAATCAGAACTTGGGCTCACTGGTTGGAAGAAGTTTCTCTGTGACACCAGGCTTATGGAGTTTTTCAAGATAGTCATCAGAGTAGAAACATTGTCCTATAGTTAAAAGATCTGAACTGTATTTCTGCCTGAGTACCACCTTTGGAGATTTTGGTTTATTGGTCCAGCGTGAGGGCTAGGTATCAATATTTTCTGAAACCTCTCTATGTGATTGTGTAGTCAGGTTTGAAAACTGTTGATCTAAGTCATTGACTTATTGTATGTTTCCTGATCATGTGGCTGATGTGAACAAAGTTGGATAGTTGCCCAAACATGTGATACTAGGGTAGAAGTTTCTTGGAGCAGAGGCAAGAAAAGGAAACACGTGTCTTAAAATAGCAAACTGCATTTAGATAATAAAATCTGTAATTCGTATTAAGAAAAGCAATCACGTAACTAGGAAAGTCGTCAAAATATAAAGTCTAAAAATTGATTTGTGGCAAAAAGGAAAGAAAGAGGAGTAAGCTGAGTAGCTAAGAGTGAGGCCAATGTATATTTGGGTATGAATAACATTTCTAAGTGAGCCACTTGGGGCTGAGTTCAGCCCTCAACTGTGAGTGGAGTCTCTTTCCCAGTGTTTCTCCTGCCTGTTGTGCAGACAACAAAGTTACAGCGGGTCAAATGTCAGTAGAAGTAGCTTCAGCTGGCCGGGTGCGGTGGCTCAAGCCTGTAATCCCAGCACTTTGGGAGGCCGAGACGGGCGGATCACGAGGTCAGGAGATGGAGACCATCCTGGCTAATACGGTGAAACCCATCTCTACTAAAAAAAAATACAAAAAACTAGCCCGGAGAGGTGGCGGGCGCCTGTAGTCCCAGCTACTCGGGAGGCTGAGGCAGGAGAATGGCGTAAACCCGGGAGGCAGAGCTTGCATTGAGCGGAAATCCGGCCCCTCCCTCCCAGCCTGGGCGACAAAACGAGACCCCGTTCAAAAAAAAAAAAAAAAAAAGAAGTAGCTTCAGCTTCAGAAGTCTGAAAGATCATCATGTTACTGCAAAGAGTATATAGAACAAGAAATGCACTTAAACTCATTACATTTGGAAAGGCATTTTAGAGCACCTTTATCCCCTCTCCTCCACCAAAACAAAAAGTTCATATAGAATGCCAGAAATCAGTGTACCTATTTGATGAATAATCTGTTCTCACTCCATCTCTTTTATACTACCTCTTTCCCTTCTCTCCCTCCTCTCCCCATTTGCTTCTCCCTCTCCACTTTAAGTCCCTTATCCTAAAGCAATATTTAAACAATTGTTTTCTCTCAGTTCACATTAGGTTTCACTTTTAATTTGATGCTTTAAAAACCTCTAGTTCTGCTAAGCCACCCTTTCTCCTTCTGGGGTTCAGCTGTAGCTTTGGAATCAGTCAAACTGGGTTCAAATCCTAGTCTCATTACTCATGAATTGTATGACCTTGCTCAGGTTACTTAGCCTCTCCAAGCTTTGATGTTCTCATCTTTAAAATAGAGATATATCATCTGTCTCTTAAGGTTCTTGTGATGATTGGAGAAAGTACCTCATTCTGTGCTTATATATAGCAGCTACTCAAAAACACTCACCTTTGCTTTGGTTTGCTGGAGAGAGAAGATAAACACAAATGCCCAGTGCTGCATGGGGACCTAAATCAAAGGGGAAAGAACTAATTCCTCTAGGAGATATGCATCAATAGCAGTCACTTTTGATTTAAGTATTTTCCTGTAAATTTTTACCTAGTTTCTGTGCTCTAGAGACTGAGTGGTTAAAGTTGGCATGGGGTGTGAGTTTGATGGATTATGCCCAATTTTGTTTCACAATCTTTACATCCACCAGTTGTGAGATGTAGATAGCATTTTTTACTCAGAGGAATGCAAAACTATGGGAAAATCACAGCCTTGACACTTTGCTCAAACATAGACATTATTTCTTACTTTCATTTTAAATACCAATGCATGATTTTTTTTTACCTGAGGTTTTGAGATAGCTTAAAAATTTTCAAAAGGTATTAAATCAATTTTGTTTCTGAGGCAGAATAATGTAAAAGCCTTTTTCCCACTTTTGATTGATGAAATTGGCTGCCATTGACAATGAGCAGTCAGAGTTGCTATGTTTTTAAAAGTGTGTCTATGGTTACTTTAATACGTTTGTTTATGTTGAAAGTGTCCTTTTCATATTTTCATCAGAGGATGCTGATGATGTTATATTATTTATCTAGCCTAGGGTTCAGAATAGAGTAGAAACAATTTATTTTTCATTATTCATTTGTACATCCAACAGATATTTATTGAAACTTTTTTTGTGAGGAGGACAGGGTTTGTGCTTCTACATGATGTAGGTCCTGAGAATAAAGACTGCTTTTAAGGCTCTATGGGTACACAAAAACAAACACCAATACCAAACAAAACAATGTTTATATAGAAGCAGCAATGTATACTAAAAAGAACATGGCTTTAATGTCAAACAAATCTGGCTTAAATATTGTCTCTGCCATGTACCAGTTGTATGCTCTTGAGCAAAGAATAATCCTCCATAGTTAAAAATACCTCCCTTGCAGGGTGCAAATGAGAATGATCAGTAATGCATGTAAAGGGCTTCACAAGAGCCTGACACATAGTGGGTACAGGCATAAGAAAGTCACTATTACTCTTAATATAATAATGTTATTGGTTAGTCACAACAGGCGATATTATGATTATTCACATTTTAAATGTAGTTGCCAAGATTCAAGATAGTTAAAAAAAATTTGTCTAAAGCTACATAGTTTCCAAACAGCAGTGCCTAGATTCAAACAAAGCCCTGTCTTCAGACTCAAAACCTGAACTTCATCCACTTTGACTCATCCCACATACTATGCCACTGGCTGTACTTTAAATGTTTTCTGTTAGTGGCTTATATCAGTACACGTGATTTGGAGGACATGATAGAAAATATTTCAGGAATATTGATATCCACTATCCCGAATTTTTCCACAAAGTAAAAGAAATACAACATAATGTAAGAAGGATGGTCCTATACTTGATTTGAGATGATAATAAGCATTTACGGCCAAGTTTGATGAATAACTACCTGATACATTATTGACAATTGATGATTGATGTATATTTATTGAATAAAATGCCAAAAATTATCACTAGAAGTCTATTTGGATGACCTCTGAATAGCTTCTCCGGAAAACTCATTCTGAAAGTAAAGAAATCTCTGGACTGAAATTGATTTGCAAAGAAAGACTTAGGACCGGATGCGGTGGCTCAAGCCTGTAATCCCAGCACTTTGGGAGGCCGAGACGGGCAGATCACGAGGTCAGGAGATCGAGACCATCCTGGCTAACATGGTGAAACCCGTCTCTACTAAAAAATACAAAAAACTAGCCGGGCGAGGTGGCAGGTGCCTGTAGTCCCAGCTACTGGGGAGGCTGAGGCAGGAGAACGGCGTAAACCCGGGAGGCGGAGCTTGCAGTGAGCTGAGATCCGGCCACTTAGCTGTCTGGAATTGGGGAATTATCAATACACAGAGACTGTGAGACCCGTTAGAGGAGAATGAATGCTCAGCATAAATTTCATTGTTTGTGAGCATATATTGCACAACTTCTGTGTATTCACAGGAATATTTGATGGGAAGACTTTGAAGGAGAGAGCTCAATGTGTGGGAAAAGAAATCAGTAAACTTGGGGGTTATAAAAAATGGAACTCCATATGAATTCTCAGGTTATGTTGTCTGGGAATATTTGTATGATAGACATTGTTACAAAAAAATAGTCCATCTGGTCATATTGCCCATGCCATGGTGTTTTGGGGCCTGATTGCAGTAGATTCAGTGCAGCAACTTATCTTGGACAGCAACTGAGCTACATTGTTGTTGATAACCACTCATTGTTTCCTCCACTTGCAAGTTCTCTGACTGTAATATCTTCTCATGTCCCAGTAGTCACCTGTCCAAATCTTGTTCATTACTCAAGGCCCAGAATTAAATGCATTCTTTGCCATGACATTTTGATAATGTCCCAATCTGGAAAAGATAGCATGGTGGAATGGAAAGAAAAACCGTGTTGGAGTCATTAAATCAGGATAGGGTTTGAATTGTAGTCGTTACTTAAAAGTCCCTTTATCTCTCCAGTGTTTGTTTTTCTTTCTGAAAAGTAGAATGAGAAGGCCATCCTTCTTAACAGTGTTCTTATGAAAGTCAAATGAGATGGTTTTTGAGAAAGTGTTTATGGTTTTAAAATTACAGCATTATGGAAGCTTGACAGCTGATGGAAAGAGTATGAGATTTTGATGTCAGACAAAGACAGAATAGTTACAGGTTTTTAATTTACTTGTGATCTTAATTGACTTAACTATTTTTTATGAGTGGGAAGGGGTGGGTCAACATTTTGAATCTAAGGTTTTATGTAAAATAAAGAAAACATGCTACCTACTTTTTAGGGCGGAGGCAGATTATAAATGAGATAATATATTTAAAATATATGCTTCATAGGGGATACTCGGTAAATGTTAGTTTTGTCCTTTTTTAACAGAGAAATGTTAGTTTCTCTCTTTTTAATATCCTGCCTTTTAATCTCTTTTATGCCTTCTATTTTAATTATTCATGTGCTTTTCTCACAATCTCTACAAGACTAAGATATTTGAGAACAAGGAGTATGACATTTATGTTTGCAGCCCTAGCATCCTCGACAGGATTCTGAGCTTAATAAAACTCAATACATTTTTATTGAGTAACTAAATGAAATAATTAGTAGGAAAGTCATATTCTTTGCCCAAGATATCTTAAAAGAAGTGATGGCCATTAGAGTAGTTAGTTGAAGAGTTGGCATAAGAAGAGATATAGCAATTAAAGGTAAAGTATGGAAGCACCAAAGTGGAAACCACAATCTGACTGTGAGACTCACACTGCTGCTTGGAGGAGCATGTGCAGCACACAGAAAGGCCAAAGGCAAGGTATATCTTATACTTTGTGATTCAAAGATTGATTGCATGAGTACAGTCATGTAAAAGAACTTTGGTCTTTTTAGGGACTAAAATGTGTACATAACAGAAAAAAGAAGCAAACAAACAAAAAGTTCAAATAACCTAATTGTCAGTTTGCTTCCCCTTATGGCCCACTGAAGTATATTTGAGAAAGAAGAGGTCTACTGGACATGCACAGCTAATTTGTTCATGAAGGAGTTCATCCTCAGCATCAGGTGCTTCTGCATGTTACTCCAGCTCTGAGTTGGACCAGCAGGCTAATCACCCAAAACATCTGGGCACAGTTCCCTCTGTGGAAAACTGGGTCTTAAGAATTGACCTATGTCCTTGTGATAGTTTGCTCAGAATGATGGTTTCCAGCTTCATCCATGTCCCTACAAAGGACATGAACTCATCCTTTTTTATGGCTGCATGGTAATTCAAGGTGTATATGTGCCACATTTTCTTAATCCAGTCTATCACTGATGGACATTTGGGTTGGTTCCAAGTCTTTGCTATTGTGAATAGTGTTGCAATAAACATATGTGTGCATGTGTCTTTATAGCAGCATGATTTATAATCCTTTGGGTATATGCCCAGTAATGGGATGGTGGGGTCAAATGGAATTTCTAGATCTAGATCCTTGAGCAATTGCCACACTGTTCTCACTCGTAAGTGGGAACTGAACAATGAGAACACTTGGACACAGGGTGGGGAACACCACACACCAGGGCCTGTCATGGGGTGGGGGTAGCGGAGAGGGATAGCATTAGGAGATATACCTAATGTAAATGACGAGTTAATGGGTGCTGCACACCAACATGGCACATGTATACATATGTAACAAACCTGCATGTTGTGCACATGTACCCTAGAAGTTAAAGTATAATAAAAAAAAAAAAAAAAAAAAAAAAAAAAAAAAAAAAAAAAAAAAGAATTGGCCTCATCAGAGGAGCAAGTGTGGGGCCAAATCCTCCCCTCTGTATTGACCTGTTCCCTTTATTTTCTACAGTACCACCTGCTCCCCTCCAGGCTGCATGTGCTTAGCTTATTGACAACTACTAAAAGTTGGGATAATCAGAGGAATTTCCACTTAGAAAACAAAACTGATAGAAGTATGTTCAGTATAACATTTCCCCATAATTCAGAGAAAAGGAAACTAAGAAATTAAATCTCCACCGGTTATACTCAGTTTCTAACTTTGATCCTCTTTCTTCACATTTAGACCTTTCTGAAATTCCCTCCTAATCTGTGTTATTCAGAATATCTATTACTATGTATCAAACTACCCCAAAGCATAGCGACTTAAAATAGTATTTACTTTCTTCACAATTTTGCAGGTCAGGAATTGACGAAGGACTCAACTGGGAGGTTTGTCTCTGATCCATGCAGCATCAGCTGAGGATGGAGACCTCACCTCGAAGCTGGGTTCTTCACTCAGTATCTGTAATTTTTATCTTCTTTCTCTCTCCACATGCATCTCATTTTCCAGGACCTGTCCACATGGCTTCCCTGGGCTTTCTTCATAGCACGGCAGTCTCAGGGAAGTCAGCTTCTTTCTCCAGAGCTGGTGTTCTAGGAGGCAGGAAGAAAAAGCTGCTAACTCTTAGGATCTGGACTCAGAAATACGTGTGCTATCACTTCTGCCATAACCTACTGGTTATGCAAATCATAGAGGCATTCCAGAGCCAAGTCTTTGTTTAGACCCCATCACTAGATGAAAGAAGGGTCAAAGACTTGAGAGCCTTTTAAATCCATACATTTGCAGTTTTATCTTCTGGAAGTCCTAAACTGTTCCCACAAAGTCCCTAGGAGTCACATCTCCTTCCCTGCTTTCCTGGTGGTACATTTAGTAAAGTCTGAACTATTCATTCAAGTCAGGTCATGAGTTATAAACTTGCCTTTTTATTCTCCTCATTATCCTGGAGGTAAACATTGACATGGACATAGAGGTATGCCTTTCCAAGACATACACTAATTCTCTAAGACAGTGTAATTTAAATCTATAAAAAGGAAGAAATATTTTCCTGAGCTCCTCCCTTATTTACAAGGCTCTTTTTCCATAGTGGAATTATTTTTTCCCATTTTCATATTAAACAGTCTTCATTACTTTTCTTAATCCTGTGTTTATTCTTTATCCCCAATTCACCTGTAATTTCATATTATAATATCTCAGATTAGGAATAAAAAATTAGACCTTTGATAAATCAAATATATCTTAATATCCAAGTCTTTAGGAAAAAATGGCAGAAAGGTAATGGACCAAATAAAGCCTTGGAAATTGCTGTTAAAATAGTTTAATTAGATGAAGAGATAAAGACATCTTGTGCCTGCATTTTGGGAGGAAAAGGCATGATTGGTCCTTTTAGTTATATAAAGCATATTTCTATGTTACCAACATCTTGTGTCTGTAAAGTGAAGTAATACATGCATCAGAACTCAAAAAGACCTTGGGAATATCTGGCTCAGTGTTTTTCAAACTTTTAAAATCAGCATAATTATTCCTCCCAAATATTTAAATGAAATAAAATTGGTTTCAAACATGTAAAATATATAAAGGGAGGGCTACTACAGTTTAAGTTGAATATAGTTGAGGTGCTGGTAGACTGGACACGGTGGCTCACACTTGTAATCCCAGCACTTTGGGAGGCCAAGGCAGGTGGATCATGAGGTCAGGAGATGGAGACCATCCTGGCTAACATGGTAAAACCCCGTCTCTACTAAAATTACAAAAAATTAGCCAGGCATGGTGGCAGGCACCTGTAGTCCCAGCCACTTGGGAGACTGAGGCAGGAGAATGGTGTGAACCTGGGAAGCGGAGCTTGCAGTGAGTCAAGACCATGCCACTGCACTCCAGCCTGGGCGACAGAGTGAGACTCCGTCTCAAAATAATAATAATAATAATAATAATAATAATAATAATAATAATAAATTAGAATAATAATGTTGAGGTGCTGGTACCTCAGCCATCATTCTACTTTTTCGTGTTCCTCTTCTCCTCCAAGGTTGCGTATGGTTAGTTTTTAAGAAAACTTAAAATTCAGTGTAACATAACCCAGTCCCTCATAATATGGTAGAATCTGAGGTCCATTTTGATTAGATGATTGGCCCATGGCTAGTTAATAGTAATAATAATAATAAGTACTCATGGCTAACATATATCAAGGAATGGCCCAGGCCTAGGTGCTATTCTAAGCATTTGGCATGGTTCAAAGCATCTAACCTCCACATCAACTCAGTGGTGTGGACCCTCTAATTATCCTCATTTTATAGAAGAGCGAACTGAAGTCAGTGAGCTGAGATAATTTGAAGCAAATCTCAGACTAGACCTGAGTCTCCTTAACCTCAAGGACAATGTTCTTGTCACCTACGTTTCTGTCTCTCATAGCAGACACCTTCAGAACCACTCTATAATGAAAACTGAATTTTAGCATTAACAGAAGCATACAATGCATTATTAGTCCTCTGTTTTCTTAGGTTCTTTCCAGGGATTTAACAAATCATTTAGAGGCCAGAGACACTTACATCTTTGATATTCCCACAAGCCCTCAGGACCTAACACAACCTCCAGTCTGCTGTAGTTCACATACTTCAGTACCTGAGAGGTTGCCTGAAACGTGGCCCTTACTGGGAACCTGGAGATGTGAAAATCACTAAGATATGGAGGAAATAGTGATGAAGGAAAGAGCTGGAAAAGCCTTTCCAGTATCCATGTGCAGAATTAGATTTGTGTACCACCTGTGATAACTGGAAAAAATCTCATCTTTTCCTTTTTCTATTTCTCTAGGGTACAGAGACTCTGTCTTCAAATATATCTTGAGGTTCCCCTTGTGTATGTCAGAACTTGCATACATATTTGTTGAATTAGTGGACAAATTGGCAGCATTATCTCTTTCTCTAATTAACCAAGTGACTGAGGCCAAACAGCTCTCCGCCTTCCTCCCTCCCCAGCCTGCTTTGCTTTTAATGACACAAGAGCCAGCTGCAGAGTGATGGGGAGAGCCATCTGCAAATTAGCAGTTGAGGGATACAGGAGAGGCCCAGGATGTCTGAGTGACCTATCAATTTAATAATCCACTTGCGGTTAATTGAGAATGAGATTCAATTAACACATTTTGTACACTGTTCATCTAAAAATTTTAATAAATTTAAAATCATGAATAAATTATGCAGCTCTGATGCATGGTACATGAATATGTGTCTAGGTGAGTGAATTTGTTTAATTTGGGTTAACATAAGTAAGAGGTATTAACTTTCTTATCTGAGATTCGATGGGTAGCTAGGAAGAAGATGGTAATTGAAAGGCTAAGCTCAGTGAAGCCATGAAGAATACTCTAATTTAATTTAGAACAGAAGGTTCAGATCTTGTGAATTCTGACACATGCATGTATGGAAAGAAGGAAACACACTTTTAAAATACTACTATTTTAGGTGGCATGAAGTCTTTAGCTCAAACTTTTAGACCCAATTTAGTTAGATGTATAAATGATGATTCTATCTCCTAGGATGGCCTATAAAAGTGAATATTTGTTCAACATTTTAAGATCGTCAAATTGAGAGTGCTGTGTAAATACTGGGCCAGATTAGCTCGCCATGTGTCTCCTTGTGTGCACAGAATTTTCACTGACTTCAGCGGGTGGAATGTGGTGGGAGAATCTGGCTCATTATTAGTTTTCATATTTTGATTTGATCAACTGTTGTCAATTACAGACATTGGTAATTACCCACAGGAAAGGAGAGGAGGGGGAAAAAACTTGCTATCATAATATTTATCTTATCAGTTATGGTATTTTCCTATATCAAAAAAATATTGTGGTGAATTGTGTAACACAGCAAGTGCTGATTTTACAGTACCCTTGACTTGAGTGTATATTTATACAGATTTAAAAAATTTCTCCAATAAAATCCCCATGCTTATGGAGTGGTGCTGCTTCACTTATCGCTGTGCCCTGTTAATCTTCCTTTAACCCTTCTGCCAATTCAGATATGCCCCTCAGATTCTATCCCCCATTAAATCCATAGTCTAGGTCATTGCTGTCTAAACACGTTCTGTGATGAAGAAAATGTTTTATATCTGCACTGTCCAATGCAGTGTACAATAGCCACATATGGCTACTGAGCACTTGGAATATGGTGAGTGTGACTATGGAACTGAATTCCTAGTTTTGTTTTAATAAATTTGAAATTAAATACTCACATGTAGCTATTGGCTGCTGTATTTCCGGGCAGTCCAAACTCATGCCTTAATTATTGTGACATCCTATTGACTACTCTTCTTACTGCAGGACATTTGTCTTCAGTTTCTCTTGTATACCACCCAATTAATGTTCTTTAAATTCTGCTTACATCATGAAGTTCCTACTTAGAAACCTGTGGTGATTTCACATAGTCTGTCTACTACAGTAACCTACAGAGCACAATGTGCCCCAAATCTGGCTGCCCATTAGAATCACTTGGGGACATAATGTAGAGTACATGGTTCATTAGGTCCCTGATGGAACCTGGGAAGCTGATTCTCAGCCAACTTTAAGAATACCAGTCGTAGTATCTCCACTTTTCTACATATTCATTGTTGCCACTCTAGGTAAATTTATGACCATGCCTTACCTGGAATCCCATAATGTTCTTCTAACTTTTCTCCCTATCTCCTTTCTTGCCATTCCTTCCTGCTTCCCCTGACCATCATTCTCCAAATAACAGCTTAAGTGATCTTCCTAATAGTTCAAATAGAATATGTTATTCTGACAGTTCAAACCCTCAAAAGGCTTCTCATTGCCTATGGAATAAAATGCATTTTTCCCAAATGCTCTTGGTCTACAAAAGCCTACATGGTATTCTTTCCACCTGCTACTGAAACCTCATTATTTTTTTAAACTTGCTTTCTCTTGCTTACTGTTGGTATGTTCCTTCTTTGAATACATTAAGATTCTTCTCATCTCAGTGTCTTTGACTTGCTGTTTTCTTGGACCATTCTTTCTTGGGAACTTCAGAAGTTTAACACCTTCTTATTCTTAACATCTCAGCTCTCATCACACTCCAGAAAAATGATTCCTTTTCCACACTATCTGTTGTCTCTGTCCATCTTAGTTACCTTCTATACACACTCTTTTTATGTCCATAAGTACTTATTAATTTTCAATTATCAAAAATTATGTTTTATTGGTTTAAATGTCTATTACCTCCTGTGATTAGGAGATAGGTTCTATAAGAGCAAGGATTTTATCTCTTGTCTTAATGCTGTTTTCTAAATCACAGTCATTTTCTTAGTTTATATTTGCCTTAACCTTTTCTTCAAACACAGTAGTTTACAAAATGAAGTTTTAAGACCAGCAACATTAGCATTACATGGAAACATATCAAAATGCAGTTATGTGGCTCTACCTCAGACTGTGTGAATCAGAAACTCTAGGGGTAGGGCCTAGCAATCTGTACATTAGCAGGCTCCTCAAATGCTTTCGATACATGTTGAAGTTTGTGAATGGCTACTTAAACACATACCATCTACTACCTTTTTCTTTCTTTTATGAGACAGGGTCTCGCTTTGTCACTCAGACCTTTATCTGCAACTCAATATAATAATAAAATAAATTTAAGAGTTTATGATCCATTTCTCTGAACCTTCCCCTCATACTTCCTTTATCTTTCTATGTGTTACATTCTGGGAATATAGCACAACTATAAATCTTTCCACTTATTTATTCTTCAGTTGTGCCTCCTCTGTCATTCTGTGGATGTGTCTTTGTCTATGGAGTCCTGATGAATGAGAAGTCCTGATAATTATTGAAAAACATTTGAATCTAATGGTTAACTAAGACTACATAAACTCAGCAAAACCTAGATTCAGAGTCAGCTCAACTACAGATCAGGTTGACACAACTCTCGTTGCTAATGCCTGACAGAAGAAGAGGTATGCTCTTTACCGGGAGTAAATCTTATTTCTGTAATCTCTACTCTGCTTTATTTTTTAATCACAAAATGCCTTGTATACAATGAAAAGTTATGAAGCACACAAAGAAGCAGGAAAATGTGACCCATGAAAGAGAGAAAATAGTTAATAGCAGCATGTCCAGAGACGGACCAGATAGTGTAATTAACTATCAGATGGAAACATTAATTAACTAATTAACAGATGGAAACATTAAGAAACTATGAGTACATGCATTAAGATCTAGTGAAGAAGTTAGACATTATTACAGAAGAAATGGGTAATTTCATTAGAGAAATGAAAATATAAAAATTGAAATATATATACACATCAGAAATGAATCACACCTTGATGGTCTTAATAGCAGACTGGGTACAATAGAGGAAAGAATTAGTGAATTTGAAGGTAAGTCACTATAAAATTTTAAGTAAACATAAAATAGAAAAAAATAAAAGGAAAAAAGCATCTAAAATTTGTACCTAGAGTTTTAAAAGAGGAGAAGTTCAATAATGGCAGAAGAAATATTTTAAGATGTAATAGTTGTGATTTTTCCACAATTAATAAAGATGAACCCACAGATTCAAGAAGTTTAATAAATCCCAAACATGAGAAATACAAAGGAAGTCATACATAGGCCCATTATAGTCAAACTCCTAAAATCCAAACATAAAAGGAAAATTAAAGAGCAACTAGAGAAGAAAAGCAAAATGATACCAGTGACAGCTGGCTTCTTATCACAAGCAATGGAGACCAGAAGAAAATGAAATAGAATCTTTAAAGTGTTAAAAAATAATTGTCAGCACAAAATTCTAGATTCAGTAAAAATATCCTTCAAAAATGAAGATGGGATAAGTAGATTTTTCAGACAGACAGAAGCTGAAAGAAAATTTTCAACAGATTTTCTCCACATGAAATGGTAAAGAAAGTTTTTCTAGCTACAGGGAAATGATGTAAGATGGAAGACTACACTTGCAGGAAGAAATAAAAAGCATAGAAATGGTAAATATGTGGGTATATATAAAATATCTTTAAAATGCTATTATTTTTTATGTCTGCATACTTTTAATGTACTTAAATTATCATTTACTAATTAAGGCAAAAAATAATGTATCTTAGAGACTATAGCATCAGTAAAACATATGACAAAAGAAACTTAAATTTGGGAGGAAAATAAATTCAGTTATAATGCTATAATGTTTTACATTTCTTTAAGAATTATATTACGTGAAGGAAGAATGTAAAAGATAAAGTATATATTGTAATCTCTAAAGGAACACTGAAAAAGTAATACAGAGTATTACAGCTTTAAAGTCAATTGAGGTCATAAAATTGAATGTTAAAAATGCTGATCCGCCTGTAATAAGGGGAAAAAAGAGGAACGACAGAATAAATACTGGATAAGACAAATAGAAAGCATATATAATAATGAAAGGCATTAAGTTAGCAGTATTATGTTAAGTATATGAGAATCAAACACCACATGTAAATAAAACAAACATTGTTGAATTTTTGAAAACAAGAACAACTCTATGCTATGAATAGCATATACTCTTTATATATAAAGATACCTCCACGTTAAAAGTAGAGGATTTGAAAAGTTATGCTATATACTCCTTACAAGTAAGGAAGCTTAAACAAAAGTAATCTTAACGTGAAGAGTCTTAGAAGTAAAGATTAGAATTTCATTAAAAGGTCAAATTATTAAGCTGACGTAACCATCTTAAATGTGTATATACCTACTGGTAACAGAGGTTTAACATTCAGGTAGCAGAACTTGATAAAAAGCTACAGATAGAAAAATCCGCAAAAAATAATGAGATATTTAGCACTATTAGTAATTATTGAAACAAGTAGTTACAAAAAAGTTAGCTTATACCCTATAAACTATTTCAATTGACTTGACTTAGTTGCTATTTTATAGAACACAGTACCCCCAGTTTCAGAATACGTATTCATCGGTATGGCATATGCAGCATTCACTAAGATAGAGTATATGCTGAATAATAAAATGAGTTACAATATTTATCGAAGTATTAAAATCATATGTAGTTATTCCTTGACCAGTATGAAATTAAGTTAAAAATCAATAAATGGTGAGTTATCTGAAAACTCCAAATATTTTCAATTTAGCAAAGATACATTCAAATAATCCACAGATTAAAGAAGAAATTATAAGGAAAATTAAAAAAAGTTTTAAATATTTCAAAATTAATTATAATGAAAATACAACACATAAAACTGTGTGGATGCTGCTACTGTTAAACCATTACTTAGATAAATATTTATAGGTTTGGCATTTATAGGTTTAAATGTACATATTCTAAAAGAAGAAAGGTCTAAAATTAACAGCATAAATGCTGACCTAGGACTCTAGAAAATAAAAGGAAATTTAACCCAAAGTAAGTAGAAGAAAGAAAATATTAAAAATGAAAGCAGAAATGCATGAAATATAAATGGATGAGCACACTTCACTACTTCTATTTAACATTGAATTAGAAGTCCCAGCCATTGCTTGTCTGGTTCTTTATAGACATTAGTAAAATTGATAAACCTGTGGCAAGAATGACCAGAACAAAGCAGAAAATACCCATATAAGAAAAAAAGAGAGACATCACTACAGACTCTACAACTTATTACAACTGAATCAAGAAGAAATAGAAAATCTAAAGAGTTTAATATGTATTAAAGAGATTCAATTAGTAACTCAAAATCTTCCTACAGAGAAAACCTCAGGACCAGATGTGTTTATGTTTTAATTCTATCAAACATTTAGGAAATATATAATCTAGGCTTTATACAAATTTTGTCAGAAAATAGACTAGGTAGGAGTACTTCCCACCTTAATTTATGAGGTCAGCACTACTGTAATACTAGAACCTGATAAGGCTATTATTAAAAGAGAAAATTTAAATCTAGTATCTCTCATGATTATAGATGCAAAAACGCTTAACAAAATATTGGCAAACTGAATCCAGCAATATATAAATGAATGATACATTACGCCCAAGTAAGTGTTGCTTGGAGAATGCAAAGTTGGTTTAACATTTTTTTAAAAAGTCAGTCAGTGTAATTTGCCACATTATTGGAATAAATCAGGAGCATTGTTTATCTCAATAGACCCAGAAAGAATTTTACCAAATTCAGCACTCTTCCATAACATTAAGACTCAGCAAGTGAAAAATAGAAAGAAACATCCTAAATCTGATAAAGAACATCTATTTAAAAATCTTTCCCATGGTTTTAATTTTAATAATGAAACAGTAAATTTTGTCACCTAAATTGGGATCAAAACCAGAATATATTCTTTCACTGCTTCTGTTTAACATTAAATTAAAATTCTAGCCACAACAAGGCAAGAAAAGAAATAAAATGCCCTAAAATTAGAAATAAGTAAACTGCTGTCATTTATAGACAACGTTATTGTTTACATAGAAAATCCAAAAGAAGTAACCAAAAAAGTATTATTACTAATAACTGAATCTAACATGATTGCAATATAGAAGTTAATATAAGAAAATTTTAGTTCTATATACAAGCAATGAAAAATTGGTAAGTTAAACTAAAATAACATTTACAATAGCAGCGCAACACATTGAATACAGAGTAATAAGTAGAATGAAAGGTATGGGGCTTGGAAGTTATGAAACACTGATTGGAGACATTAGAGAAAACAACGAATAAATAGAGATATATGCCACGTTTGTGGATTCAAAGATTTAATATTACTAAGTTATCCATTCTGTTCAAATTAATCTTGAGATTCAAAGCAAGCTCACTTAAAATCCTGATAGGCTTTTCTCCCTAGAAATTAACAATTAATTTTCAAATGTATACAGAAATGTAGAGAATCTAGACTACACAAAACAATCTTGGGAAAAAGATTACAATAGCAAAGTTTTCATTGACTGTTTTCTAGATTTACTCTACCTACTGTAAAGCCACAGTCATAAAGACTGTGATAATTGCCTACTTGGATAAACAGGTAGAGTCCAGAAATGGACTTATGCACGGTTGATTGACTGTTGACCAAGGTACAAGGGCTTATATCTAGAATATACAAAAGATCTCCAAAAATTGACAATAAAAAGACAAACAATGCAATTAGTAAATGGAAATTACACTTGAACAAACATTTTACAAAAAAAGATATAAGAATCTCTGATAAGCTTATGAAAATGTGCTCAACACCATTGCTCATCATATAAATGCAAATTTAAGCCACATGATATCCACTAGAATGGTTAAAATAAAAATGACTGACAACACCAAATGTTCGTTAGGATGTAGGGCAAACAGAAATCTAATACATTACTTCTTGGGAGTGTCAAATGGTACAAACACTTTTGAGAACTGTTTGGCTTTTTTTTTTTTACAGGGTTAAACTTTCATCTACCCTCTGTGATAGCAATTCCATTCTTACCCAAAAATACTTGTACAAGAATGTTTATAGGTGCTCTCTTCATAATAGGCTTGAACTGACAATAAGCCAAACATTCTTCAACAGGAGAATGGGTCAATAATATGTGTCATAATTATATGGTGGAATACTATTTGTTAACTAAAAATATACAAGCTAATTATGTATACAGCATAGACACAAAGGTACTAGGTTGATTGAAAGAATATATATTTATTATTTCATTTATATGAAATGAAGAACAGATGAAATTATTCTGTGGTGATTGAGATCAGAAACTTGTTGCCTATGATAGAGAAATTGAGTGAACAAGCAAGAGAGAACTTTCTGGAGTGATATAAATGTTTTAAATTTTGTTTTGGAGTATTAGTCACACAAATGTACGCACTTATCAACATTTATCAAACTAAACTGTTAATACCTGGACATTTATTTATATAAATTATACTTCAATTTTAAAAATGTTATTTTGGGGTCTCCTGTTTGTTGTTTCCTCAGTTAATTGTTCTCATTCTTAGCTCAGCCCTTTTATTTCATGGAGTTGGTTTTCTTAAAATGTTTCACAATTCTTGATCAGATGTCATATTTGAATCAGTAACTCCGAATGCATCTGTCTGTAGATGTGACTCCATTTACTATAGACTACATAATTGTAGGACAATGGTAAACATGCTATTGGTGGATTATACTAGTTTATTTCCTAAACATTGACACTCTCTTTTCCTCATGACACTGGACATTCTGCACAGCCTCTTTGCGCCATATTCACATACTCAATGCTGCAGCATTCCAAAGATCTCTGTTGTTGCTTCTGTGCATACGTGTGTGTGTGTGTAGGGGGGGAGGGC
>NW_016813064.1:38072-41938 GCF_001698545.2 Rhinopithecus bieti | reverse complement strand
GGGGGGGGTATTGGGGCAGGGAGCAATTGGTTAATCTGCTAAATTTCTTTAAATGTTTCTGACATAACAGATCACTCTGATTGTTGCCTCAGCTTTCTGAGTGTGGAACAACTTTAAAGCCCCTTCTACCTTTAGTGGCAGTTCTTTTTCTGTGCATATTTATTCCAATTGCTTTCTATTTGGGAGAGATTTCTTAAAATTTTTGACATAAATTTAACTCTCTCATGGTTTCCAGTGCTATAATAAATTTACAATTTAGGAAAAGGGACTTATTTTCTTCATTTTTGGAGATTTGAGTTGGGACTTAGAGATAAATACATTGGCTATATTTGCCATCTTAATCCAATTTCCCAAGTCAGTTTTAATTTAGCAGCTGTGCTTGCTGCTTTACATACTGATGCATGTAGTAACTCTCATTATCACTTTCATGTGCCCTGTATAATAGTTTATGGACCTGGCAGTGGCTTGGACTCTTGCTGTTTGTAAAATAAATATTCACAAGTTCACAAAAGTAAATATGGATTGATCTCTAATGTACAAGCAGTTTGAGGAAGGAGACTATTCCTTCAACATGCTTGCGTTAGCAAGAAATGAAATTGATACTTTAGAATATCCACCTAAAGATTCAACTCCATAGACAGGGAGCCCCAAACTGAGACTGTAGGAGATCCCTACTCAACATTGCCTAAAATCTCCCTAAGCACCTAGCCCCTGATTCTTTATCATTGTAATGTTGACCTAACACTTTAGGAGGCTGTGTCTATAAATGAAGGATGTGTTTGTGCACTAAAGTCAAGTGCTATTTGCTGAGGATAGTGTGACTTCCATTTGACTTTCTTTCTGGTAAAAGCAGATGGAAAAGGTTTTCTTTGGTTGTTTGCTTTCACATTAAAACAAATACTTACTGCCAAAAACAAGGATTGGAGTACTGCAGTTCCCCCTCACAGCTGTTATTTAGAGGTGGTCCAAAACTCTTCAGAGAACATTAGGTAGTACAAATCCATAGGAAGCCAGTAGTGAAAATAGCATTTGCTGGCTCTTATTTTTTTGCCCACTGTTACAGGTCATTTGTAACACCTAGGGCAGATATGATATAGAATTTACAAATGCATGAAGAGGTCCATTTTATTGACAAATTTTCCATGTTACAAAGCAGGAAACTCAGTGAAGCACAGAGTAATTAGGCAACTTAGATTTATTTTGAAAAGAATGTAGAAAAGATTTTATGAAAATCTAAGGCCTTTACAATGTTATTTGAAGGAAGACTACACTTTTGTTATTATAATAAATTGGCAATAAGCCAATAATTTTTGCCAAATGAAATTTTGGTGCTGTAGTTACAATTTGCAAAAGGTACTTTAACCAAACGGACATGTCTGACTTTATTATTAAAATAAATATTTATTGTAAAACAATTTAAAATCCCTATTTCTACAATTCAGAGGTCATCATAAAATTTTGAGTTTTCTTATCTAGATTTACTGCTATATTGTAAAAATCATATACTTTTATCAAGAGATTTTACTTTTACTTAACATTCTATCTTTAAAAATAGTTTTAATAGATAAGATGCATATTAATATGGGTGGAAGTTTTTTCCATCTACTGGACAATTTTATTTTTTCTTTCCAATTATAAATTACAGTGTAATCAATACTTTTGCAAATAAATCTATGGGTGAGTAATCTGGTTATTTCCTAGAAGTTGGTTCTGAGGAGAATGAACTGAATCCAAAAGAGGTTGTATCCATGATCAAGCTTTAGCTTCCATCTCCCAAGTTATTTCTAGTATTCTGCTGATCTGAGGAGCTGAGTCAATATTTCCTTATTCTCTCATTAATCTTAATAGCATTCCCCAGGAAGTTGAAGAGGATGACCATTCTTTAATGAGAAATATATGAATAGTTGTGCTTCCTTACCAAAAATCTCTAAATAAACTCCTAAAATCTGTTGTGTGATGAGAATATTTTTTTCAAGCTTCTAATAACTGTAATCAAGTTGTTGCTAGAAATCTGGCTCTAACTTACACTCCCACCAAAGTTATTGTAACCTTGATTGAATATGATTTTTCTTTAGAAATTCTGACCGTTTGACATCAACAAATGGCATTTGAATTCTCACTTTCATTTGCATATATTTGTTTACAAAAAATTTACCAGCCATTTGTATGTCCTTTTTTGTAAAATATATGGCTGTGTGTTTTATCCATGTAGCTTTAAATGGTTAATCTTTTATTTATATAGATAAATTAAAAGCATGTACAAATTGACATTAAGGGCATCACTACGTTTATTTAAAATGTTATAATTTGATGTATTTTATAATTTTATTTGATATTGTTTTGTAAAATACAAATATTTATGTATATATTTATAATGTATATTAATCTTTTTCTTTTTGATTCTTTCAAATCTTATGTAGCATTTTGAATTATTAAACTCTAAATCTATTCTATTCTATAGATATGGCTGATGTCAGTGAAAGTTTTGTGCATTTTAGTAGATCAAGTACGTTCAGATGAACAGATTTAATTTTGATTTCTAGCTGCTTTCTTCAAAGAGTGTCCCATTATATATTCTCTGTTATTTACAATTAACTATATTCAAGTAAAATTGTAAAATATGCAATTATCATTAGGTAGTTATTAATGACCTACATGCAATTGTTAAAGGCTTGTTAAGACTCTTTTTTCTTCTTCTAGTTTTAGCCCCAGAATTTTGTAACGTCCAAAGATAGGCCAACCCCAGATCACTTTTATCTTAGGACTCTTGAAACATTGAGTTACTTGGTTTGAAGTTACCAAGCTAAGTTCAGCAAACAGGTTTGAAGGACAGGTTCTGATGACTTGGAATTCTTGGTGCTGAGTTGTTTTTTGCCCAGAGTCAGTGCAATGCTATCCATTCTGCATTCAAGTAAACGGTAGTCCAGTTGTGCTCATGGATCTGTCATCAAACACAGTTCAGATTTCAGCTTTAACTTATCTAAATATAGTCTTACTCTGAGTGACAAGATCCTAGTAAGTGGCATTCTCTGCCATCCTCTTTGATATTGTTTCTAGCAGGATGACTCATGGCTCTGCTCTGCCCTAGAAAATGTTTAATTACACTAGGGGCTTTTCATTGAGTAAAAACATCATTGATGGATCAGCTGCCACCCTGACAAGTTGGATTGTTATTCTGCTGTCTGAAGGTCACACAGCATTTACTTTTGTAACACTGACCATCTGAAGGGAATTTCAGCTAGATTTCTAGACAGTCTGATGCTGCCAGATGGAAAGACAGTAGAAAGTTCAGAAATATAGACACATTTGGGTGTCTTAGTGAGATCCCATAAAGCTTTGAATGTTAAAAAGCTTAGATATTTGTTGTGTTATAAACTTTTCAGAGGGAATAAAAACTAATTCTACTTCTTTGGGTTTTATACTTTATTCTAACAAAAGCACACACATATATAGTTTTGATATGAAACTTGACGATATATTTGGCAATTTAATTACAACACTTTGAAACATAGGTTTTATTAAAGAAACAATTTCCTTTGGTTTCAGTGACCACTATTCCTGTGAATGACACATGCCACCAAACCATTAAATTTGGGTACTTGGGTTCCCCATTCAAAAGGCTACCAGGCAGCTAAAAATGGTCATGAAATCTCCATTCTAGCCTTGGTGCAGGTGTCTGTTGTAAAATGATCTTCCTTTGGCTTGAGTGACTGTCACATCCTCATTTCTCACATGGAGCTGTGTGCATTCTGAGTGCACACTGGGATGAAAAGTGATTCTGGTGATGAGGATTATATTGCTCCTTAGTATGTTTCCAGAGCAGTCAGAATGCTTTCTTCCCCACACATGGAGAACACAGGGGCTTC
>NW_016813064.1:28643-33607 GCF_001698545.2 Rhinopithecus bieti | reverse complement strand
TGTAAATCTTTCAGAAAGAAAACTTTCTTCTCCTTTAATCTTTCTCCATTGTTACTTCCCTATCTCACCTTCTGACCCAGAATTCTTAGAAAATAACTGCTCTCACTTTTAAAACAAGAGATGTGGGAGAAATAAAGTTCTAGATTTTACTATTACCTTTGACTCTTAGAAATCAGCTCAAGTGGGTAGAGAGACTTGTGAAGACCAGCATTTGGTCTGTAAACAACACTAGTGGTTGGTGATTACACAAGCCTGAGTCTTGTCAGATTTATAAATTTAAATTGTTGTGCTCAGATACCCCTGAGGATATCTAGAATCTAGATCAAAGCCTTTGCTTCCTCAAGTACCAAATGGTTGGTGGTTTTGTACCACTCTATCTAGCCAATTCCAAGGTTGAAAAGGTGGAATTGAGAGTTTACATACAAAAAGCTGGGATCCAGTATGCTGGAGTAAGACCCATGTTTCCTCATGGTCACTGAACTCCAGCCTTTTCTCTCTAACCTCTTCCTGGACCACAAAGGACTTTTTTGGATCCTATACATTTTTGCCTTTATGTGCTCC
Organism: Rhinopithecus bieti; assembly: GCF_001698545.2. Lineage (NCBI taxonomy): Eukaryota > Metazoa > Chordata > Mammalia > Primates > Cercopithecidae > Rhinopithecus > Rhinopithecus bieti. The sequence continues at coordinate 33,046 of NW_016813064.1, read as the reverse complement.
TTCTTTCATAAAAAGTGTTGAAATTTTTTCTTACAACTATATTTGTATAAAGACAAATACAATTCAGACTGGATTCATTATGACATATTTATTACTTTTATATGCATTTTTCTTTCTAATTTAAAAAATAAAAATAAAAAAATTTATGGACTCTTAAAAGTATCATAGCTCCTATGCACTGTGTCTAATAGATAACTAGGGCCTGCCCTAATATGTGTGACCAAGTACATTGTTCTTCGTTCTGTCACTTAGACCATAGGCCTTCCCTAGTTTCAGGCCCAGACCCTGCTCAAATATTGCAAACCATTCCATGTGGGATGCTCCCATGACAATCAGCTGGCAAATGGTGATATATTTTAACTGGGAAAGACTACCCATTACCATGACTCCATTACCTCTAAATATTGCTGTTTGCTGAGAACCACCAATGCCTCACTCAGCCTTTAAATTCAATCCTTTTGGGTACTTACACAGGGCTGAAGTACACTTGGGTTATGGCAGCTCTGTGATTTGCGCCACTAAGTTATTTGCCAAAGAGCCCAATCCTACAGACTGCCTGACTTCCTTTCCTCTGTCATTCATTAGTGTTGCAATATGTCTTATGCAGTCTAGTAGTTACTCACTGACTACTGGCAAGGCAATGGCAGGCAAAACAAGTACCCTATCATAGGCAAATTTTGTAACGTAAAAACAATTTTCTTCTTTGTGGCAACTTAGTTCCAAGTTAGAGTTCTTGGTCCCCTTAAGCCTTTCATCCGACTTTTCCTTCACTATTCAGCTTCTCAGATAGTTGTTTACTTCATCTGTGGCTACTTTTGTTTCTGAGATGAATTCAGCAAACACCTGTTGAAGCCCTCTCTTGTGCTAGGAACTCTGCCATGTGTGCCTGAATGGCCTACAGACTCTAATTAAAGAGAATAGGCATCCTGAAATCATGGGATTGAAATTACAGTTCAAGACCTTTTGTTGTTGGTGGTTATGGTTTTTGGTTTTAGTTATGAAAATAATAATGCTTTTGGGCAAAAAAAAAAAAAAAGTATCCATTTAGTTAAGTATATGGATGCAAAGAATGAACATTTAGTATTATCTCCCTAATTCTAAAATTTATAATTCTCCAAAGATGATGGCCTTTAATTTTTTGGGTCTTTTTTTTGTTTTCCTCTGTTACTTTGAAAAGGTTGTATTTCTTCACTCTGACCCACCTTTCCTTCATCTTTTGTGATACTACTGTAACTGCCCAATGGGATCACTCACTACTGTCTAGACAGAGCTGATTTATTGAGACAGGGGAATGGCAATGGAAAAAGAGTTATTCATGCAGAGCTGGCTGTGCAGGAGACCAGAGTTTATTATTACGCAAATCAGTCTCCCGGAGCATTCAGGGATCAAAGTGTTTAAAGATAATTTGGTGGGTAGTGATTTAGGAAGTGGAGAGTGCTGATTGGTCAGGTTGGAGATGGGATCATAAGGAGTCAAAGTGAGGTTTTCTTGCTCTCTTCTGTTCCTGGGTGGAATCGCAGAACTGGTTGAGCCAGATTACCACTCTGGGTAGTGTCAGCTGATCCATCCATTGTAGGGTATGCAAGTTATCTCCAGCACTGAACTTAATTTTACAATAGTGATGTGAATAGTCTGGAGAGCTTCATACTCTTGCAGCCAGAGGCAGGATGACCCCTAAACTGTAATTTTTAATCTTGTAGCTAATTTGTTAGTCCTACAAAGGCCGACTGGTCCCCAGGCAAGAAGGGTGTCTTTCTGGGAAAGGATTAGTACCAATTTCGTTTCAGAGTCAAACCATAAACTGAATTCCTTCTCAAAGACAGTTCAGCCTACACCCAGGAATGAACAAGGACAGCTTAAAGGTCAGAAGCAAGATGGAGTCTACTAGGTGTGATCTCTTTCAGTTTTATAATTTCCTCAGTTACAATTTTTGCAAAGATGGTTTCAGGATGGGCTGCATGCTAGGAGCTGGGGCCTTTGACAGAGGGATAGGGCCAACCCACAGCACACGGATAGAGAGGGTGCTGCAGAATAGATACACCAAGTTCACATTCCTCCTCTCCAATCTCCTGGTTCTCCCCATTGGACAAACCCAACCAGAAACTAGTAGACAAGAGAACTGTTTACTGTAGTCCATGTGGATTAGCCTCTGGAGCAAGTACAGGATAGAGAAGGATGAAGGAAGGGTGCATCTACAGGGGCAAATGAAAGACACTAGCAGCTATTCTATGCACAATGGAATGATTTCCCAAGTGCCAAATGAAAATTTCTCTGGAAATTCCATGGTACAGAGATGTAAAATATATGAGGTATTTGAATATAAATTGATGAACACATATTTTGAAATGCACAGATATACCACAAGGGTCATAGGGACCTTAGATTTAGAAACTGGAGACATATGCAAGTGAATAAAAAGAAGTTATTTCCAAGATATCAGAGGTCGCATATTTATAAGTATTCCCTCCATGTCCTTAAACTGAAAGACACATAAGGAAGCAAATCAGAAGAGACAAACCACAAAGAGAAATCTCAAAGAGAAAATTTTAGGCTCAGAACAATTAATAGGAAAAGCTCTTAGCAAGGAAAGTAGACAAGAAAATGTGAAAGTAGTGAAACCGCCTTTGCAAAAATTGTAACTGAGGAAGTTATAAAAGTGAAAGAGATCAAACCTAATGGCCCCCATCTTGCTTCTGACCTTTAAACTGCCCTTGCTCATTCCTGGGAATAGGATGAACTAACCTTGAGAAGGAATTCAGTTTATGGTTTGACTCTGAAACAAAATTGATGATAGCCTTTTCCCCAGAAGACACCCTTCTAGCCTGGGGACCAGTCAGTCTTTGTAGGACTAACAAATTAGCTCCAAGATTTAAAATATCCGGTTTAAGGGTCATGCAGCCTCCGGCTGCAAGAGTCTGAAACTCCCCAAATTGCTCCTGGGGATAACATCACTATTCTAAAACCTAAGATCAGTGCTTGAGATATTTCGCAGACCCTCCATTGGATGGATCAGCTGACACCACCCAGAGTGGTAATCTGGCTTATCCAGTTCTGCCATCCACCCAGGAACAGAAGATAGCAAGAAAACCTCACTTCGACCTGCTATGATTTCACCAATCAATACTCTCCACTTCCCAAACTCCTGCCCACCAAATTATCTTTAAAAATTCTGATTCCTCAATGCTCGGGGAGACTGATTTGAGTAACAATAAAACTCCAGTCTCCTGCACAGACGACTCTGCATGAATTACTGTTTCTCCATTGCATTGCCTCTGTCTGGCTAGATCGGCTCTGTCTAGGCAGCGGGCAAGGTGAACCCACTGGGTGATTACAACACCTTGAAATTCTATCTCCAAGTTCTAGTGGCTGATTCCTACCATGCTCCCTCTGGCCTGGAGTTTGTGATAGTGGATGTGAACCCTGAGACATTTCACCTCCCTTCTGGCTTTTTCTAAGCTCTTCCTATGTTATAAGAAATAGCCCGTTTATTAAAATTTCCTCAACTATCTCATTTGAGTGTGCCATTTTTTTCCTTTCCTGGCCTTAATCAATACACCTAAAATTTATTCAAAGTGTTTGGGGGATATTTCTTAGGTTCTCTTTTCTCTAACAACATAGATTTTGCTTGGTCCTTGCTTGTTTGTTTTAAATTCTCTGTAATTGCTATCAGGGTCTTGCAGCTCAATCTGCCATGAATAGCATTTGATGGACTATGGTAATGTTGGTGGTGGTGGTGACAAGAAGATTTCATTGTCTGTTTACTTCAGAACATTTTTTCCTTGCTGAAATCTGAGATTAAAATGGCTTTTCCATTACAAAGCTCCAAAACATTTTCTGTATATTAGTTAGAATCCTCCAGAGAAAAAGAACCAATATATATTATGTTTAATATGTATATATGTAATATGTATTATGTTTTATATTATGAAATATAATATAATACTCAGGATGTAACTGTTTAACTTCCTCACATCTAGGACAGACAGTTAAAATAACAGCTCAACTAGGGAAGCCTACTGTGTCATGGGTGCTAAACATCTGCTGCCTGTTCACTTACTGTAATAAAAGCAATGTTCTCTTTCTCTCTCTCTCTTTTTTTTCCATATTATCTCCCCTCATTTAAGAGAAAAAATATGTTACATTTTGGATTTGTTAGTTAACAGCAGAGACAACTTCGCACATTAAAGTATTCTAGCAAAGACTCTTTAATTTTTACAACATTGAAATTCTTCTGACATGTCCCATGGTTTTTTAAGTCACTTTTAGTTTTTTGCATTTTAAATCAGATTCAATTATAAAAACACCTTTTACATTCTGTGAATATCAGAAACCTCTGCTTACTATTGTTCGAAGAGAAATTTGAAACAGATTCTATTTATATTATGTTTATATATTTTATATAT
>NW_016813064.1:0-28372 GCF_001698545.2 Rhinopithecus bieti | reverse complement strand
AGCCTTTTAGCCTTTTAGTTATTGAGTCTTTAAAATGTGTGTTACTAGAATGTTCCACAATTAGGTTTCTAGATGGAAGATTTGTGGCTGATAAAATTGTTCTTCTTATGTTCAGGAGATTTCTACATGTCCTTGCATCCCAAATAATGACTTCATGCATAAGTCGAATAACCTTTAGTTGATTAAAATATTTCATTAGTCAGAAAATATCTCTCCTTGGCCCTATCAAATAATTGAGGTATTAATTTCCTTTCTTAGATCCTTCAATCATGGACAAGGGGATAGTCAATAAATTCTGTGATTTGGAGGAATGCAGTGAAAGGAATTGTAATGCTTTCTGGCACACAAAGCAGTGTTTTTTTTTTTCTAACTAACTGCCATGGCCTTTCATCCCTATGACATTTAGCACTGAGCGTTAGGCAAAATAGAATATTGATATTTAGTGAGATGTATTTCAAATCAGTGTTAATTGTTTAGATCAGTGGATAGCAAACTATTGTCCATCGGCCCAAATCCTGTCTGTTTTTGTGTAACCTATTGCTAAGAATGATTTTTACATTAAAAAAAGAAAATAATACTTTATGACATGTGAAAATTATGTAAAATTCAAATGCTAGTCTTCATCGGTATGGTTTTATTAGAACACAACCACATTCATCCGTTACATGTATATAGGTGCTTTCACAATACAGTGGCAAATTGAGTAGTTGCCACAGATACTGTAAAGTCTAAAAATATCTGGCTCTTACAGAAAAGTTTGCTGACCCCTGCTTTAAATAATCAAGTAGAGTTTTTCCTTTACTTAAAATAATAACCTAATTGAAAAACTTAATTTTCTTGGTAGCTACTGAAACAATAATGATTGACTAATAGTTTTATAAGAGAATAATAGGCATTCTAGTATTATTCCCACAGACAAGGCCATTTCTGGGAGATAATGGAATTATTTAAAATTGTTTAGAATTTATCTCTTGTTGATTATCAGATATTGGAATATGATGACAACTCATATTTGCCAGTGCTTCTGAATAGCTTTAAAACCTTATTTAGGACTTTTTAGTCTCTCAATATAATGCAAGAGCAAGAAAGGGAGCCCAAATCATTGTTGACTTCAGATTAAATCAGTCTCACCATGTGTCTCATGAAATAATGACTACTGAAGGTCTGGCGTGGTGGCTCACACCTGTAATCCCAACACTTTGGGAGGCCGAGGCAAGTGGATCACCTGAGGTCATTGAACATTCCAATCCTTTAGTCATGCCTTGCTCTATCTTGTGACTAGCCCCATCCTAAAGGTATCTAGGAAATACAGCCACCAGTCATCTCATTAGCATGCAAAAAGACACATTGCTACAGAAATTTGAAGGTTCTTAGAAGCTCTTGTGCCAGGAATCAGGACTAAGACCAAATATTACAACAAAAGATACTATCAGTCAGGAAATTTCAAGGATTTTAGAAGCTCTGTGTCTGAAATGAGGGCAGAGACCAAATATATATTTCTCATTCTGTCACCAATATAGTATGGATGTATTTTCTTCATCTTTGTACTCAAAATGGGCCCCAGCAAATATAAGAACAGGTGTTTCAATTATGGTCTCATCCATGACTCTTGATTCTTGATGAACAATTGCACATAATATCTTTGGGTTTTTTTCCCCCTTGCAATCTAGTTCCCAGCAGGAAATTTACTGAGCTGCCAACTTCTGATCATCTAATTGACTCAGAAAGAATCTGAATGAGTTTCTAAATATCCAACCGAAATCAATTGTGACTCTCTTTATTTTAGGCCCCAGGCAGATTGAAATTGAGACAATAAATGGAAGCACCTCATTCTGAAAGAATGAGAGTTGGCAGCTTTGCAGCAAACATCACATACATATGCCCTCACACTCACCAACACATATACACATACAGCACACTCACATACACACTCATTTACAAAGTTTTATATTTGGAAAGAATACATAATTGGATATATGTTTGGCATCTTAAAAGTCCTAGCTTCCTATAATCCATGATTTCAGCAATCTAGAAAAACGTTTCATCCAATAAAATAAAATATTAGGACTATATTAGTCTATTTTGTGTTGCTTATAACAATACCTGAAACTGGGTAGTTTATAAAGAAAAGAAATTTATTTCTGACAGTTATGAAGGCTGAGAAATCCTAGGCTAAGGGGCTGCATCTGGTAAGAGCCTTCTTGCTGGCGGCTACTGTGAAGTCTTGAGTCATTATGGGACATCACCTGGTGAGGGGGCTGAGTGTGCTAGCTCAGGTTTCCCTCCCACTACTTCTAAGCCACCAGTCCCACTCTCACAGTAACTCATTAATCCAGTAACTCATTAGTCCTTTAATTCGTGAATAGATTAATCAATTCACCTCTTAAAGCCTTACCTCTCAATACTGCCAAAATGGGTTTTAAATTTCAACATAAATTTTATAGGAGACGAACACTCAAACCATAGCAAAGACTATTGCTGGTATTGGAGAGCCACAACTAACACATAGCTTAATTACTTAAAGATGTCTCTACCCTTAGTTTCTGCCAAATGTCTTGAGACTCTTTCTTTTCACTGTATTTTTCATTTTCCTCATGGAAAAGTTTTTCCCAAGGTTCTTCTATTTGTACACATTTTATATTTAAATGTTTTCATTAAATTCCAATTTGTGTGAAATAGAAACAACAAGAATTTCAAACAGTATTGTTATGGGTTTAGTAGCCCATCTGCTGTTCTATCTTCTTTTTCTAACAGTTAGAGAAGGAACAACTGTGAGAATAAACAACGTATTTAACACCATGCCTCTGTGTTAGAATTCTAAGTATCTGAACCTTCAGAAAGGAGGAACTGACTCTTCAATTTTCATTGTGGTGTGCAATCATGATGAGCACTATTAGGAACTGTGATTAGAGGTGAAGCATTTGTAGCATTCTAGTGAACATCAAGTGATTAAACAAACACACACCCTGAACCATTATTTTCAGGAGAATGTTTAATGGTGGGACAGCAAAGTGATCTGGCTGCAATGCAGTGAGAGAACTGTTTCAGTTCAGATCCTTGCAAAGGAGGCTCTTTCCAACAATGGAGTTCCCCAAACCCTATTCCTATCCCTCCCAAAAGAAGAGAGCACGTGGTGGAACCGCAAGAACAACACAAGAGACCAGTTGTACACAGACAAAGGCCATTTCTGACCCAGGTAGGAGACCAGAAACAAGCACTTTGCAACCACATTGGAGGAAGGAACATTGGTGGGTAATAGTTCAAGACACAGCTTGGACAGAACTTTGTTCCCAAGCCCAGTTTATGGCCTTAGACAGATAAAAGCCAAATAGAGTGTAGAACTGAAGTGGCATCATTGTCTGGGTTAATACCTGAGGTTTGGTGCCACATACCAAGAAAATCAAGGATATGGACGTACACAGGAGTGAGTTTGAGAGCAGAGGTTCAATAGACAAAAGAAAGAGAAAAGAGAATAGCTCTGTCTCCTGCAGAGAGGGTGTCCTAAGTGGGTCTTCTGGCTGGCGGCAGAATGCATAGGTTTTATAGACTGGCTTGAGGAGGCAGTGTCTGATTTACATAGGACCCAAAGATTGGTTGAACCAGCTGTGCCATTTACAAATTGCACAAAGAGGCCTGCCACCCCAAACTCATCTTTTGTTATGCAGGTGGGGTCTCTTCCTGGCCTAGGCCATATTGTCTGTTCCTTGCCATAAATGTTGACAAAGAAAAGGGAAGACGAAGCCTCCATGTTGAACATTCCTGGCCCCCAGGTAGCCTTTTCCTATTGGCAAAGTGGCCAGCATTCACCCGTGGAAGCTTCAGCTTGCTTATCTATGTCTGCAGCTCAATTTTACAGGCTGCTCTTTCTTTAAAAGAAATGATTTGGGGCTGTTTTCATTAAAAGGAAACCCTTACTGAGGATATCCTTACCCTAACTATCTGCCTAAATAATTTCTTTTTAATGTGCCTGTATGGACTCCACTAAAGATAATTAACAAAATTTGGACAATGCATTGGAAAAGGGATGTGCTTGTCAGAGGCATTGGAACCAGAGTAACACCATCTTGAATAGGAACTGGGTAAAATAAGGCTGAGACCTACTGGGCTGCATTCCCAGACTGTTAGGCATTCTAAGTCACAGATTGAGATAGGAGGTTGGCACAAGATACAGGTCACAAAGACCTTGCTGATAAAACAGCTTGCAGTGAAGAAGCCAGTCAAAACCCACCAAAACCAAGATGGCGACAAGAGTGACCTCTGGTCATCCTCACTGTTACACTCCCATCAGCACCATGACAGTTTACAAGTGCCATGGCAACATCAGGAAGTTACCCAATGTGTTCTAAAACACATTATATACAATAATACACCCCTTGTTTAGCATATATTCAAGAAATAACCATAAAAATTGGCAACTAGCAGCCCTCAGGGCTTCTGTGTCTATGGAATAGCCAATCTTTTATTCCTTTACTTTCTCAATAAACTTGCTTTCACTTTACTCTATGAACTTGCCCTGAATTATTTCTTGCGTGAGATCCAAGAACACCTCTTGGGATCTGGATCAGAATCCCTTTCTGGTAACATCTTTCTGGCAACCATGGGAAGGATAATAGTGAGGAAACCTCCGACCCAAAGGCTAACTTTGGGCAAGTAGTGGGATCTGATAACATCTTTCTGGTGAACCACAGAAGGGACAATACTGAAGAGACCCCCTGACCCAGAGGAATATCATCTGCATGTACCAATTGGCTGACTTGGGTAAGTGGGGTGCATATACCCAGGTAAAGGATGAGATTGGGTTAGAGACCCAACTTAGGGGAGTTAAAGACTCTAGAGGTTAGAGTCCTTCCTAAGATTTAGGGGGTTAGCGGCCCTTCTGAGCAAAGATCCTCTCAGCTAAGAATGGGTTTGGCATTATGGGATGTTAACTGCTATTCTCTTTGGATTAATCTACCTTGCACTCTCTGCTGATGGCTGTGGGTGACAGAATTAGGCACGTATGGGATTATGGGACATGTGGAACTTTTTTCTCTCCTTAAAGAGGGAAACCTGAGAGCTGATGGGACTGCTGTACAGGATCCCTTTGCAACTGACAAATGACCGCCTGGACTTTTCAGTGTCACTGCAATGGGTGGATCTTTCTCTGGCCTCCCTGAGCTGCTCACCTTCTCCACCATGCTGCAGGTAATGCTTTTCTCTTTCTCCTTTCCCTTTCCTATCTTTTCTATTACTCAGAGCTATCATCATGCCCAGAGACCACATGTTGAAACTCCTGGTGGGAGGTTGGGTTAATGATGATGGGGTCCAACCGGGGACATGTTTGAGCCTTGCCAGTTTGATGGTGGGTGCTAATCTATGTTTTGTCACATGTATTTTACTCTGGCCAGAACAGAAAAAGATAATTTTCCTTTGTGTTGTGGCTTGGTCCCAGGGCTGTGGTGCAGGCAACTGGGTCGCCAGGGCTGCTCAGGGAGAGGGAACCCAGAATCCTGGCATATTGGCAAAAGAGTAAGAATTTTTTACCAGACTACTGGTCTATTTCTCTCTGTCTGTGTAAACCATTTGAATGAACGGTAAAAATCACTGTTTATCTCCTCTGTAAAGTTTTGATTAATGGGAAAAAGTATTTGTGAGGCTAGTGTTCAACTGTAGTGAATTTAGTGTGCTTTGTGTGTCTTTCTGTATTGTTTTGTCACAAAGAGGGGTACCTCAGGATAGAATGAAGGCCTAGGACCCTATCAGCCTGCAGTTTAAGATGGCCAGCAAACTGGTCAGTTACAAACTTTTCTGTAGGCCTCTGAAAAGAAAAAAAACAACAACTGGATAAAGTTCCTTCTCATCTCATTTCGTGTTCTTGGGAGCTTGACCTTGTAACCACGTTGTAGTACTTTCTCTTGGTTTCTGCCATCACAGTCGTGGCCTGGGTTCAGAGTTCAATTCCTGGCTAGTTTATTTTCTGTCTATTTATTTATATGTATGATGCATGTGATGCTTATATATGAAAGAACTTTAATTAATTGGTTTAATAATAATAAGTCTAAATCAAATACTTTATCAGAAAAGTAAAAAGTGTAATGCCCCTTAGTTTACATGACTTTAGTAACCTTTGGGAAATAAAAAACAGTTTTACATGCAAGGCGTATAAGAAAAGTGAAATGTGTTTTTGGTAAAAGATTATAAGAAGTTATGGGAATGTGGATTTTTCTTCCTAAAGTGTCAAAGGATTGTTTTAAGTCAGATAGGGTAAAGCTGAAGGTTTGAGCAACTTGTGAAAGGTCTATAAAAATTAATCATGTAAAAAAAATTCTGTGTGTGAACATATTGGCTAAAGTTAAAGGAGTATTCAGTTTTTCCATAAATTGAACATTGGAATAAAAGCACAGCAGAGCTTAGAGCACTGATTTGCTCTTAAACAAAAAATTGTAAAGGGTTATAAAAGGTATGAAAATCTTACCTTATGATCATACTAATTAAATTGGATAGATTTGTCTATAAGGTTGTATTAAGAATTGGGTTTAACATTAATAGTACACTAATATAAAGGTGAAATTTGCCTTCTTTGGTATAAAAATCATACAGGAAGCACTGTCAAATATGAAAAGGTGTTTGACTTTCTTTGGGCTGTGTTTGTATAAATTTGTTATTGGTATATGTTTCAAAATTATGGGAAACTCCTATAATCCTAATATGACTTAGTGTATGTCTTTAATAGTTATAATTGTTAAGTAAAATGTTTTGAGTTTTGCTTAAAATGTTTCTGATTCTTTGTTTTGTTTTTCAGAGTCAAGGAAACTTTTCTTGTGAGCTATTTACAGCTTTTAACAGTTGAGTAAAGTATACTCCTGTGAACAGAATTTGGCACATATTTGTTTCTCTCTACCTGATTTCTCCAAAATGTGGAAACTACTTGTGAGCATTCTTAACTCATGCAATATAGTTATTTGCATAAGTGCAATAAGAATCTGTTTTCTTTTCAACAAAACACAATTGGAGAAACTGGTTATTTTAGTGAGGCTTTGACTGGAATGGCATGCTTTCCTATAAGGAATCAAACTTGACTTATAGAGCCAATAAAAGCCCCTTGGAAAACTGGCCTCATACCTTGTCTACACAGTCCCTGTGTATAGTTCCTGACCTCTGGTAAGTAAAGAATGTCACTTTGTGACAGTCCCAGGAGCCCCAAGTTATCCTGGGACCTTAAGAGGAGAGACATTTACCCAACTCATAGGAATTTGAGGGCACAAACCCATGGCAGGGCTCAGCCCTAAAAAAGTCTTATCTGAGATTCTCTCTATGGAACAGAGTTCCATCAAAGCCAATTTAATAAGAGCGTACATGAAAAATAATTATTCTTGCTACACTTTATGCAAATAAGCCAAGTATAATAAAGCAAATCAGTTTACTGTGATTTGTTTTAGTGAAAATGGGAAACTGTAGAGAGAAAAAAAAGAAAATTATGTTTTAAGAACTATGGTACCCCTGTTATTCTAGTCTCAGTGGTTTTTCAGTTTTTTTTTCCTGCAATTTAGGCTAACAATACTTATTTCTATGAACCAACCAGTGATCTCTGACTACAGTTCAGAAGAAGGAAGAGGGATGAGTAATGCCAAAACCTGGGTCAATATTCTAATTCTGGACACATTGGAATAAACTAGCAACCCATATCAGCTTGGTTCCAACAGTTGCCAATTCATGGAAAACTTTCTAATTTAGTATACTTGGGATGATTTTGCTTATTTTGCTTTAGTGTTATGGAATATATTGCTATTGCACTCTTTGTGTAGGAATGCAGGATAAGCTTACTATATGTTTTCTAAAACTGAACGGTTATTAATCTTCCAGATACCACCTTTTGTTGGAACTCAGTGTTATGAATAGCCCTTGATATACTGACTCTTTCTGACTGAGTTCCTCTCTACCCCAAATACAGGAGATCCTAATAGTTAGGCAGGAATATCATCACCCCTATTCAGAATGAAGAAGTTACAGAAGATGGATCTTTGATCCTCTGCAACCCTTAGGATTAAGGGTTCTATTGTAAAAGGTGGGGGGGATATGTTGGAGACATTTGAACCAGAGTAACATCATCTTGAATAGGGGCTGGGCAAAATAAGGCTGAGACCTATAGGCTGCATTCTCAGACTGTTAGGCATTCTAGGTCACATGTTGAGATAGGAGGTCGGCACAAGATACAGATCACAAAGAGCTTGCTGGTAAAACAGCTTACAGTAAAGAAGCCAGCCCAAACCCACCAAAACCAAGATGGCGACAAGTGTGACCTCTAGTTGTCCTCACTGTTCCACTCCCACCAGCACCATGACAGTTTACAAGTGCCATGGCAACATCAGGAAGTTACCCTGTGTGTTCTAAAAGAAACAGCATGAATAATACACCCCTTGTTTAGCATGTAATCAAGAAATAACCATAAAAATTGGCAACCAGCAGCCCTATGAAGTATCCATTCTTTTATTCCTTTACTTTCTGAATAAAGTTGCTTTCACTTTACTCTATAGACTCACCCTGAATTATTTATTGCATGAGATCCAAGAACCATCTTTTGAGGTCTGGATCAGAACCCCTTTTCAATAACATGTTCATCCATAGGAGACAACACACTGTTTAAGGTTAATTTCCAGTTGCTCCTCACTGGATGTTGATAGCATAGTATTTATAGCTGTGTGTAATTATGCTCAGCAAAAATCCTCAAAACTAAGGATTATTCTTTTTAAGAATATAGGGAGGTTATTAAGTATCAATAATAACAACAATAATAACAATAAATAATATTTAATAATAACAAGAATTAAAAACCTTGTAAGTGTTAGAAGTGTCAATGCTTGTTCTTAGAACAAGTATTAAAAACATTGTCTGATCTTCAGAATATGAGAATATTCTCAATAGTCGTTCCCATTGTCTTTGCACCAAGGAATCTGCCTCTAGACCCATATTAGATATTTTAGGTGGTAAACAAAACACAACAGAACAAAAACACAAGTATTTAAAGGGAGGTACTGTTATTCTAAATACCTCTTGTTATGTAAGCAGTACCCCATGAGAAGGTCACATTGTCAGCAGGGGGGTAGATGGCTCCTGTAGTCAGACAGAGCTGGATTCCAATCCTTGCTCTTTCATTATCCATGACTTATGCAAGGCACTTAGATTCTGTAGATATCATTTTCCTATTTGTTTCAGGGATGTGTTGACTACCCATGACTGCTGTGACAAAGTACCACAAACTGAGTGGCTTAGAAAAACAGACATTTATTTTCCCACAGTTCTAGAAGCTAGATATCTGAAATCAAGGTGTCAGTGGAGGTGGTTCCTTTTAAGGAGTCTAAGGGAAACTCTGTCCCATGCCTCTTTCCTCACTTCTGATGACTGCTGGCATTCCTGGGTAATCCTTAGTTTGTAGATGAATCGCTCCAATCTCTGCCTCTGTCTTCTCATAGCATTCATCCTGTGTGTGTCCAAATTCCCTCTTTTTATAAGGACACTGGTCATACCAGATTAAGATCTGGCTTATCTTAACTTGAATACATTTGCAAATGCCCTATTTGCAAATATGATCACATTCACTGGTGGCAGGAATTAGGACTTCTACATATGTTTTGGGGGAACACAATTCAACCACTAACAGGGATAATAATCAAATACCTTCTTCAGAGCACTGCAAGACGGATTAATTAACTCATTAATGCAGTTCGCTTGGAGTAGATTTGTGCCCATGGTGAAACATTTTTTGGCTTCCCCAATATGCAGTATGTGTGGCTTGGTAATACAGGCAAGCTCTGTTCCTGCTCCACACCACTGGCTCCACTACCATCTACTCCACTTGTTATCTTGGCAAGTTATTATCATTATCACAAATATTACTGTAATGTTGCCCTCACATTGCTGCTTCTGTGTGAGTGTGCTAAATCCTGTGCAAAACTTGATGCTGTCCATGAACTTGCTCTCTGTTCTAACTGTTCCAAGTTCTGTTTGGAAGTGGCATCGAGCTGGTATGAACTGGAAATCTGAATGGCTGTATGAACACAAAGACAGATGGCAGGATCCCCATTGGAATGTGTGGCCAGCACATGGCTGCTATTTGTTTTCACTCTCGAGTAGTCAGCAGACACACTGTGACTGTACTGCAGCTGCAGTGAGATTTACTTCCAGAACTTTTCAGGACTGTGGGGCAGTGCATGGCAGGGGTTACTTGGACAGGTGAAGTCCTAAGAAGGAAGCAAAGAATCTTTTCATTCTTTGGGAACTCAATATAGGAGGCAAGTTTCCTAGTAAATGAGTAGATGTATTCTAGTTTTCAAGATAGGCTTGGAAGCCAAATTTCTGCTTCCTATGTAATTCTAACTTTAACTGGAATTTAACCAGGCTAATAATCAAGTTTCTTTGCGTCCCTTGCAGTGTAGTTCAAAATTGGCCCCTAAGCGTTTTCAGATACATCTTGCTTTTTCTTGACTCTCGTGTTACCAAATTTCTTGCACTCCTGACACATGCACAATTTTCCTGGAACGAAATTTCAGTTTACTTCGCCTGGATAATTTCCACCTTCTTAATTTCAACTCAGGCTTCTGTCTTTCCCAAGGAGCCTCCTTCACACGCCACCTCTTCCCTGCTTCCTGGGATCCTGGGCATCTATCTTATTATTTACCAAGTTAAATTAAACTTTTTGACCTTTATTCTGGACAATATTTTTTTCATTTTGAGTCTAAGGGTTGATGAAGTAGTTAGAGTTCAATAACTGTTAGTTGGATTAAATTAGACTGAATTTCTTAAGAATGATTTTTAAAAATACCTCTCCGTCTCTTTCTCTCTCTCCTCTCTCTCGTTTCTCTCTCTCTCTCTCTCTCTTTCTCTCTCTCTCTCTGTTTTCTCTACACCTCTTTCTCTCTTGGGAGAAAAATAACCAAAGATGTAAAGTCCTATTTAGTCCTCTTTCAAGGAATGAATATGTTTCTTTAATTAGGGTGGACATAAAAAATTTCAAGAGAGCAAGAGGTAGACTAAACTATATGTAAAAGGCATTCATTCATTTGACAAATATTTACTCAGTATCTTCCTACATTGAAGATACAAGATGTAAAGCTTTGTTCCTAATTGTAAGAAGCTGTCAATCAAAGGGTGAAACATGTAAATAGATAATTTTGGTATAGTAGATGAGAAAACCAAGGAGTTACCCCTATGATGGCATAATCAAAGGTTCAGAGGCTTCCAAAACATGGGAAGGAAGTCTTCTTCTAATAGCACCTAAATAAAATTCTGTTTCTAATGTCTTACCATCCATACACTTCATAACTATGTCTAATTTTGTTTGCACCCCTACTATTCCACTTAAATGGCTTTGTTGAAGTCAATAATGACCTCCATGTTGTAAAATCCATTGATATTTTTCTTTTTGTACTATTTAAACTTATCAGAAAAATTTAACATAGTTTCTCATGCTCTTTTAGAAATACCCTCTTCTCTTGGGTTTCTAAGATACCCCACTTTCTGGATTTTTCTCCAGTGCCCCTGATGACTCTCTTCCCCATTCTCCTTTATAGATTCCTGACCCAGAGGCAGGTTGGCTGTGAAGCTGATAAAATCATAAGTTTTAGGACCCCTCCATTGCATGGACCTCTTCCAAAACCCCAAGAAAAGGCTAACATGGTCACATGTTTTAGCAAAATTTGCAAAAGTAAAATATTTTAACCACAGGGGTTAAAGCAACAGTCATTTTTTCACTCCAGCTTCCCCATCCCGCTTGCCACAATGTTCAGTGGTGTTAGATTGTCTGCAAGCATTTTGGGAATCCAGTCACAGGGAGTTTGGGTGGAGGATATCTTTCCTTTGGATTTAGTGGGTTACATGTATGCGATACATATAATCATGTCATGTTAATGAGGCTTTTGCCAAACATCCCATTGGCCAACTCGCCTGCTGCTAGGACATGAGGGCACAGGGCCAAAAAAGGTAGCATCGTGACATGAATGTGTCTATGGCCCCAACATTGGGTAAATATTGGTAGTATAGAGGAGAAAAATGCTAGAAGAAAGACCAGATTACCTTTCTATTCTCCCAGTGGAAAATAATATTATAAAATCTTTGTTGTATGAAAAATAATTGAAATATATAGGAAAAAATAGGGGGAAAACTATTTGAAAGTGGATCAGGCAGTTAAGACTTCCAAATATTAATCAATCTTCCTGCATTATGTGATGTTGGTGGTATTTATCCTAATTTTTACACTTGTAATTTATTGCAATTAATTTATCATTTTAATGTATCCAATTTTGTGTTATAAATTTGTATTATTTTTCTTGAAGAAGGCCCTCTAAATTACATAATCCCATAAAATCTAAGTTCATTATTGAGTTGCCCATACCTGCCCTCTTAGCTCACTAATGCTTACATCCTTTCCTAGGTAATATTGTTCCCATGGTTTTAAAAGCCATTTATATGCATATGCATCTCTGTTGGTTGATTTGGATCTGGCTTTGATCACAAAAGAACTAGAACCTGGAATATTTTAAATACCTTCTTTATTTTATTAAATTTTAAAATTGAAAGACTAACAAAACGGGCTATGAACTCTGGTTCCAACTCAGTATGACCCTTGGAAAATGGGCCAGCCTCTTTAATTCCCTCATGTCGTCTTTGCAACATTTTATATCACAAAGGCAGATCCTGAAGAACACAATTAAATACTTTGTTTCAAGGCTTATGATGATTGATAAATAAACAGTTCCTTTGTTTTTATATGTTGAACTAAATTAAGTTAGTACAACCTGCCAACCCATTTAGCATTTGAATTTTAGGGAAAGGAAGCAATTCTAGGGGAAATAGTGTTTTCAAAAGTGGCTGTAGAGACATGGAAGTGGGTTGGGATTGACTGAAAGAAGACAGATTTATTGGCAGGTTTGTGAGTCTGGGAATGCTTGGAAGAGGTTACTGATATTCTTGAGATAGAAGAGGGAGTCCAATTAGTAACATAGATACACTTTGAATTCATTCCAGTGGGTTATTGTACTGATTCTGAATCATCAAGTACTTTATTATGTATCTATGTATTATTTGTTGTAGTTAACTCTGATATCAATTCTTTTAGAACTGTGGTTCTTATACACACCCTGTCTTTGAAGCATTTTCTCCCCTATCTGTTAAAGCCCAGAGAACAGCAATAATTTTAGGTCAGTACTCAGACTTTCCTAGTCATTATGCTGTCCACAATTGGACTGGTACCCTGCATAGGTACTGAACTGGCCTCCTTTGTAGATAGGAATACAAGAAAAGGAAGTTTGAGGAGGCTATATTAAGAATGGGATATGGTTGGATTCACTCCAGGATAAAATCCTAATAAATAAGAAGCAAAAGTGAGAAGAAATCAGAGTGTGTGATCAGATAATTGATATTTTGCGGAGTAAAAGGAGGGCTGCTGCAAAACTGTGCATCACTGCCCATCTGAATGTGTTCTGCCTCTTGCATGCTCATGTGTTTGTGTCTTCCTGTCTATGAATCATTATGTGTCTGTGGTGTTTTTACATATCTATATGAAGAATAAGTGGGTTGATCCAAGTGAACTCTGAGGCCTCTATTGTGTCTGGAATTCTATAACTCTGTCATTTTGTGTTTTTATCAGTGTTCACTTGTATATTATTGTATATGTGTCATAAATGCATCCTGGGTATTTTTTGCTCTGTACCTGCAAAGTTATAATGGAAGTTAGTGGGAGGAAGTTTTTCCTCCAACCTTATGACTTAATTAGAGTTAGATAGATGAATGGAAAAACTTCTCCCTTGTTTTCTTGCTTCCTGGCCAATCTTGGAACTGCCAAAACTTGGGAATTTTTACAGAATGAATCAAAGGTGATTTCACTTGTGATTGTTAATTTTGTATCAACTTGACTGAGCTATGAGGTGCTCAGATATTTTGTCAAGCATCATTTTGGGTGTGTCTGTGAGAATGTTTTCTGGGTAAAATTAACACTGGAATCATCAGTTTCAGTAAAGGAGATTACCCTCCCTGATATGGATTGGCCTCATGCAATCAGTTGAAAGCCTGAATAGAATAAAAAGGCTGAACCTTCTGTGAATAAAAGGGAACTTTCCCTGACTTACTGCCTTGAGCTGGAATATCAGTCTTTTCTTTCCTTCAGGCTCAAATGGAAACATTGGCTCTTCTTAGGGCTTGATTTCGCCAACTTTTGAACTGAAACTTACACCACCAGCTCTTCTGGGTCTCCAATCTGTTGGTTGCACATCTTGGGATTTCTCAGCCTCCATAATCACATTTGTCAGTTCCTTATAATAAATATCTTTACACACACAGATACACACACACACAGATACACACACACACACACACACTCTTGTTGGTTTTGTTTCCCTGGAGAACCCTGACTAATGTAACACCTAAGAAATCTGTGAGAATGAATGCAGTGGGTTTCTGAAGGCCTGCTTAGAAATGGGGCTTTGGGAGTGACTCTGGGGAATTATAGACAGAGAAAGAGAGGGTCTAAGTGATTCACAGTCACCTCCCACCTGGCTTAATTTCAAGGAGGGAGGTGATTCTAATCATGATTATAGTAGTTTAGATTTTGCCTGAAATATGTCCGTGGGAAATTTCAAAACCTTTGTGAGGAGACTGCCCCTGAATTTTGTGTAGCTAAACGTAGCCCATACAGGAATGAAATTCTAAACCCTTGAAATTTAACTTCAGATTTCCTTCCTTATTTTTTGGTGAGAGCTAAATCAGTAGAGTGTAGTGGAAAATTTGCTAGACTGAAATGTAGACCGTGTGCTCCAGCTCTGCCTGTTTCAGCCAAGTGGAGGCTGTTTTGGCTCCTTGGGATTCACTCAGTTCTCTCATCTTTGATGTTGAGATAACACATGCAGGTCACAGTATTGCTGTGCAAATTGGGCAGACTAAGGAATTAGAAGCTGATTTCTGAACTGGGATGGACTGTTGATGTGCACATTCACACCCAAGGATTTTTCAGGAATAGTAAGCAGGTGTTATCATGGAGCTGAAGAATTCCTGGAAAAGTGAAAACTGAAGTGTTGGTGCTGCCTTATCATAAATCGGAATCTGATATGCAACCTTTTAAATCTGTATCAGGGATAAGTGCAGGGTCAGTGACTTGTTTTAACTTCTTTAACCTCTTTAAATCTCAGTGCCTTCTGTATAATGACCATGGTGATGTCTCCCAGCCTGCCTCTGGGATTCCCAAAAGGACTGATAGAAATGTTGGGGGCCAAAGTTGGTGAAAGTGTAATTTAAGAGATGATAGATAATATAGTAATAAATGTACATAAACTCTTTGATCCAGCAATTTCCTCAGATCTATCATTCAGAAATACTCAACACATACCTTCAAATATATACACACACATATGTTCATTACAGCATTCTTTACTAGAGCAGAGAAACATCCTAAACAGTCACCAGTCATAACTGTTTAAGTTAATAAGGGTTTATAAGTCAAAAGAAAATATAGTGAAACTTTAAGAACAATAAAGTAGATCTATGTGTACTGACATGAAAACATATCAGATAATGTATATATATTTATTCAGATACAAACACATGTATCTGCATGGAGACAGTGTGTGTGTGAGAGAGAAAGGACCAAAAGAAAATCACAAAACTGTAACATATAGCACAATCCTCTTTATTATTTTTAAAGTTCCTGTGTAAGTATATCGACACATAAGAAAGGAAATGCATAGAAAGTCTAGAAGGATGCATCAAGCTCTTAATGATGGTTACTTCTCTGGGTGGGTATTGGGATTTGGACAGAAATATAGAAAAGATTTTTCACTTTACCCCTATATTCTTCAGTATAATTATATATCCATATAAGCAAAATGTAAAGAAAAAAATATATATAATATTAGTGTTGTTTAAAATAGATAACATGTATAAAAGTGTAAGGTACCAATAACACTTGTATAAAACTATAAAGCGTGAAGATTACAACCTATTTCCTTTTCACATCACCTAAATGAGTATATTTCCAATGATTTATTCCAATAATCTCACTTGTGTTTTAGCTTTTATCTATTTTAAAAATAAGAATAGACTACAGTGAAAATGCCTCTTTATTGGGTTTGTGCATTTTGTCCTTTTTATGTCTTATTCTCCTCTCATGTCCCCTAAAACAGTGCTTCTCCAACTTCCATGCATAAAAATCGACTGGAGGGCTTGTTAAAGCACATATCTGACCCCCAACAACAAAGATTCTGATGCTGTTAAAGGCATTCAGTTTTATAAGAAAAGCAAAGCATAAAAGTTTGGAAAATTTGCAGCCTGAAAATGTGACAGAAAAGAAAATCCCATTTTCTGAGGAGAAATTTAGGCTGGCTGCAGAAATTTGCATAAGTAACAAGGAGCCAAATGTTAATCCCCAAGACAAGAGAAAAATGTCACCAGGGCACGTCAGAGGTCTTCACAGCTGCCCTCCCATCACAAGCCCAGAGACTTAGGAGGAAAAAATGGTTTCATGGGTTGGGCCCAGGGTCCTTGTGCTGTGTGTAGCCTAGAGACTTGGTGCTCTGTTTCCCAGCCACTCCAGCCATGGCTAAAAGGGGCCAAGGTACAGCATGGGCTATTGCTTCAGAGAGTGGACGCCCCAAGCCTTGGCAACTTCCATGTGGTGTTGAGCCTATGGTTGCACAGAAGTCAAGAATTGAGGTTTGTGAACCTCCATCTAGATTTCAGAGGATGTACGGAAATAGCTGGATGTCTAGGCAGAAGTTTGCTACAGGGAGGGCTTTTCACAGAGATCCTCTGATAGGGCAGTGCAGAATGAAAATGTCAGGTTGGAGCCCACAAAGACAATCCCTACTGGGGCACCATTTGGTGGAGCTGGGAGAAGAGGGCCACCATCCTCCAGACCCCAGAATGGTAGATCCACTGACAGCTTGCACTGGAAAGGCTGCAGACACTCAACACCAGCCCATGAAAACAGCTGGGAGGAAGCTCTACTCCACAAAGCCACAGAGGTAGAGCTGCTCAAGACCATTGGAACCCACCTCTTATATCAGCGTGACCTGGGTGTGAGACATGGAGTTGAAGGAGAACATTTTGGAACTCTAAGATTTGACTGTCACCACTGGATTTCAGACTTGTATGGGGACTGTGGCCTCTTTGTTTTGATCAGTTTCTCCCATTAGGAATGGCTGTGTTTACCCAATGCCTGTACTCTACCCCCTCCCACTGTATCTAGGAAGTAACTAATCTGCTTTTGATTTTTAGGCTCATAATTGAAAGGGACTTGCTTTGTCTCAGGTGAGACTTTGGATTGTGGACTTTTGAGTTAATGCTGAACTGATTAAGACTTTGGGGGACTGTTGGGAAGGGATGATTGGTTTTGAAATGTGAAGATGTGAGATTTGGGATTGCCAGTGGTGGAATAATATGGTTGGCTGTGTCCTCACCTATATCTCGTCTTGAAATCCCATGTGTTGTTGGAGGTACCCAGTGGGACATAATTGACTCATGGGAGCAAGTCTTTCCCGTGCTGTTCTTGTGATAGTGAATAAGTCTCAGGAAATATGATGCTTTTAAGCAGAGTTCCCCTGCACAAGCTCTCTCTCTTTGCCTGCTACCATACATGTAAGATGCGACTTGCTTTTTCTTGCCTTCCACCATGATTGTGAGGCTTCTCCTGTCATGTGGAACTGTAAGTCCAATTAAACCTCTTTTGGCCGGGCATGGTGGCTCATGCCTGTAATCCCAGCACTTTGGGAGGCCAAGGTGGGTGGATCACGAAGTCAGGAGATTGAGACCATCCTGGCTAACACGGGCATGGTGGCGGGCGCCTGTAGTCCCCGCTACTTAGGAGGCTGAGGCAGGAGAATGGTGTGAACCTGGGAGGCGGAGCTTGCAATGAGCCTAGAGAGCGCCACTGCACTCCAGCCTGGGCGACAGAGGGAGACTCCATCTCAAAAAATAAACAAACGAACAAACAAACAAACCTCTTCCTTTTGTAAACTGCCCAGTCTTGGGTATGTCTTTATCTGCAGCACGAAAATAGACCAATACACTTTAGAAATGAGAAACAGAGACCCAGAGAGATTCTATGACATATCCAAGGTCACAGAGTTTCAGACAAATGAAAATGAGTACACATTAATTAAGGTTTTATCCCCCCACTTCTTTTGAAAGAAGCCTTCTGCACCCATTAGCCAATCAATGTGACAGTATTCACAGCATTTTTCATTACTGCAGTTCTTGTGAAAGTTAATTTAGTGTTCAGGGCTTTTTTATGCCTTTCAAAACATACCATAAAGCAGAATTTTTATTTTAGTTATATGTTGGACTGGGCTACCATACTAGTAAACGCTTCCCTGTTAAATGAATCCTTTTATAATATTTTTACAAAATTTATTACTTTCCTCAATTCTGTCTTCCCCTATTCAGGAACCATCTCATTGTCCCTGTCTTTTAACAGTTTTTAATTTAGAAGATTATTTCTAAATCTTTCTGGGTAGTCTCTTCTCTTTCTGTTTATTCCCACCTTCACCCTGAAACTTAATTGTGTGTTAAATCTCTCGTAACCTTGGCATTCCTAAATAATTTAAATGTAAAATAATTGGAAATGGGGATAAATTAAGGTTTTTTTTAAAAGCTCTTATAGAAAGTATTTTTTGGGGGGTCAATTTCTAATGTACCCTTGACTTGGACAACATGTTCCAGGGTAGATTTTTTAATTTCGTAAGACAGTATTGGGAAAAAATAAAATGGTATGTTCCAGTCTTTCTACCTTCTCCCCTACAATATAGTATTCTGATCTTCCAGCTGCACAGAAGAATCTGAAACTAAAAGTTAGAACCCATTTTTCAAGGAAACTTGATCCCCTACCAGGGCTCAGTGACATATTTCTGGACTATTTTGTGACCAGGGATTCTTTGACATTGTAAGAAACCATATAGCACTTGCAGAAAAGAACCTGGAATCTGACTACAGAAGGGAGTTAAACTTCATTCAACTCTCAACACTTTTAAGCTTGAGATAGAATTCCTTGGAAGCCCCTTGTTTGGCCACATGGCCTAGATCTAGACCAGCATGCATTCTTCAAGGATGCCTTTCTCATTTAAAAATGATCCCTTGCCCTCCAGACAGGAGACAGGATCTTCTAATTTCCTGAATATTTTATAGATTTATATTTGTTGGTTTAAATTTTTCATGCCTTATTTTGAAAAGGCTTCTCTGCCCCTGCACCACTCTCTGGACTTCATCCACCAGATGTGTGTTGTTGAAAACAGATAGATCCCTGTGTACTGTACTGGATGTAAATAGAGGCTCCATAAAATCAAATGCCAAACAGGATCAGGTACATAATGTAAATGGGTGTGGCAGCTCTGATGATGACTGAAGTGAGCTGTAGAGCACATGTTCTGTCAAAAGAGAGGAGGGAAAACATGAATGTCTATGTGAAATGTCCCAATTCAAAATGGAGTTTGCTAAATCAAACTTCTTTTAAGAAATGTGAACCAAATCTTATAAACTGGATTTGGCTTATGGTCCTCTAGTGTGTGATTTATGTTTGTAGATTAGCTTTTCTTTTATAGGTTATATAAAGTGAGTGAAACAGTGATGACAATTATGTGAATGTACAGTATTAGAAATTACTATTAAAGGAATGCACCGTCTTTCTCAAAATAATTTTTCTTTACTTTCTTTGCTTTCTTTTCTTCTATCTCATTTTATTCTTGCTTTCCTAAAATAATACAAAAGACTTTTTTTAATGCCAGTCAGCCATGTATATGTATATATATACACATATATGATCATGGGTTATACAATATTATATATGTTAAATCAATATGAAATGCATACACGTGTTTATAATGTCATACTACATTTCATATATCATATAAGAACTATCATATATAATAATCATACATTCATGAACGATTTGAAATATACTATTATTTGCACTCACACATCTTCCATCTTTATTTGGAAATAAGATATTTGGCAATGCAAGCATTTAGAATACAATTGTAAACTTAGAAATAAATGTGAAAAAGTCATCATAAAACCTCTGTACTTCCTTTGCAAAGAGAGATGATGTTTTCTTCTAGACAATCATGTACAACATAAGGCAGCACATTGGAAGCAGCACATTGGACAGGTGTGGTGACAAAGATGACTCCTTAGCAGCCTGCGCATCCCACTTTCCAAAAAGAGGTGGGCATGCTTTCAAGCAGAGTCTTAAACTGTTGGCTTGCAGGCCCAATTACAATGCTCTTAAATGATTTGAATGTAATGCCTTTCCAGTTTCATGGCCCTCACCACTCTAATAGGAGGCCCAGCTTTCTTTATGGACATTACATGCCTAGTCTTTGAGGTCATTTGCATTTGCAACCCTTGTGTTAAGAGCATTACAAAAGACACCACAAAGGTTGTGTGCCATCAGAAAAATGGAAGAGGCTTTGAAAAAGCCACCTCTGCAGTGCTGAGTCCAAGAAGTATTTTGCAGAGGAGTAAATATCAACTTACTTTTTCATTTGCAGAAATCTTTGGCACCTCTTGTTGAGCACTAACATTTTAGGGTTAGACAACAGCATGTCTCATTATACGTTCCTTTCTTTCTTTCCATAGGAATCTTTCCTTTCTTTTCTATGGCAGTGGCCCCTAACCCCTTTTCTTTCGGTTACTTTCACTCACTCCAAGCCTGGATGAGGAGTAAGAGTCTTTTGACTGACCTTGTCCTGCTGTTCCTCTGAATGCAAGTATTTTCATTTTATAGACATGGGGTGTGTGTGTGTGTGTGTGTGTGTGTGTGTGTACGTGCACACGTACACTCATTTCTAATTCCTAAGACGAAGCTTAAGAGGGATAGTGACAAAAATAGCCAAAATAGAAGTTACACTACTTGAACAAATTAAAATTTTATTTTAATTCTAGCCAGCCTTTTCAGAATGCCCTTCCTATATAGTACTGAAAACTTTTAATAACATAGCTAGAATTTTATTTTAGATGTGCTAGCATAAGCTACATAGACTTTAACTCAAAGTAGAATCAGAATAGAACTGCTACTAAGCCCACTGAAACACTCTATTCCTAATAAAACCTATTTACTTACCTTGCTCCTGAGCTTGAGCCCTTGTGCTTGACCCCTCAAGGCTCTTGAAGTGCAGAATCACTTTCTACCTGCCTGTGTGCTGAAGGCTTGTGTCTGAGGGTTCCAAGCTATTCCATAATCATTTTTGTAGACATCTCTTCCAACCCTCAGTGAACGCTCAGGGTAAAAAGGCTGTTTTCTCTCTGGTCTAAAGATTCCTCCTCTGGACTTCAGACTACCCTATGGTCACATTTCTGGAAACTCAACTAGTGATCTCCCTTGGAAGTCATGGGGTCTCCAGGTCATGCTGTGTCTCACAGTGACTACAGTGTTTTATTAAATGTGTCAATTACTACTTTTAGAACCCAGGTCTCTGATGAACCATGCCTGATGTTTCTAGTTCTACTCCAGAGGAATAGTGGTCAATTTAACCCAGACAAATATAGCTGGACATCGGTGATTTAACGCAGCATTTTCTAAGACATGTTTTGTAAAGCCATACTAATATTCCACAATTAAATGCTTTTAGGAAACCTTGAATACTGTCACCCTTTTGGGAAAGTCACCATTTACATAACATATTAAGGGCTCTGAAATCTTCTTTAGTAAAGACACCTGATCAGTTTTTGATGCTAAGTATGTTCCAACTTAATTGGCCATGGAATCATCCCCCTCCCCACTGCTTCCCACCCATACAGTGACTTTTTAACATCATTTAATATTTTAAAGACCACTGGTGCAGAAATGTAGACACTTTCTGGTGTCATCTTGCAATACTACTTTTTTTTTTTTTTTCCAATCAATGGCTTCATTCACTTTCCTAGGTGACTATTTCAGCCCATCATCTCTCTCCTCAACTTCCAATAGCCCTTCCACTCTCTTCATTCTGGACTGATGACTTGATTCTCACTCCAGTCACTGAGAAAATAGAAGCAATCAGAGAAAACTTCTCTATCCACGCATTACCAAATTTTGCACATTACTTGCACCTGTGCTATAGATTCAGCCTCCTCTCCTGTTATAGTGAATCAATTGCCTGCACTCTGATGTGAGGTTAGCACTGCAGGTGTCATGATGAAGCTCATTCCTTTTTAGCTGCTTGAGAACTTTGCTCCTCCAGGGATGCCATTTCTTTCCTGCATCATTAAATTCCTCCCCCACTACATTATTTCCCAACATACAAACATATTATACTGTCTCTTATATCAAAACAAAACAACAAGACAAAACGCCTCTCTTGATTCCCATATACCTTTCCAGTGAGTATCCATTTCCTCTGCTTGGTGTACAGGAAAATTCTTGAAGGAGTTTGCTATACTCAATATCTCTCTTATCTCTTTTCATCTTCTCTATAATTTTGCCCTCAGGAACAGTTCTTATTTGGCATGACCCTCGAGGTTGATAAATCAAACAGCCAACTCTCAGTCCTCATTTACTCATACTCAGGCTTTGAACCAGTTAATCATTCCCTCCTTCTTGAAGTTCCTTTTTTCCCATGAGTTGAAATAGATCTAGATGGTTACTTATTTCTGGCACAGCAGGCAGCATGACTTTCTTGTTTGCATCGGTTCCTCTGTCTCCCAGTTCCATGAAGGTGTTGCAAAGGCAGCCTAAGTAGATGCTGTACAACACCTTGTTGGTGTTCCAGCTTTCGAGCTTTGAGTTTAGAAAACTCCAGTCTTTTAAAGTTGCTGACAACAAACCTGCCTGACCTTTGACCCACAGAAAGAGGTGATCATTTATTACCTTGGTCAAGAAACAAATCTGCCCTTTAACTCAGAGGGAGATACTGTTTTAGCTTTCAAAGCTGTTTGGTATGCAAACATCTTTTAAAAGGTCCTTCCCAACAAAGTTCTCACATGTAGAAACATCACAGAGAATTGTTTCTCAACCAAAACTCCCACCTGGAGTTCTCCTCTGGTATTTATGTGGCTTTCTCCTCCCTCTTTTCATTCAGATCACTTTCAACTGTCACAGGCCTTCTTTGACCACCTCCCCTTTTCTTCTTTGTTTTTCTTTGTAGCACTCAGCCCTATCTGAAATGATACTGCATATGAATTTAATGCTAGGTTGGCTATCTGCCCCATTCAGATGCAAATTCCAGGTGCCCAGAACTTTGTTTTGTTCACTGTTGAATCCCAGCTCCTGGAAGAGTATTTGACAGGGTAAATGATCACTAAATTGTTGCTAAATGAATATATGGATAATTCTGTTCAGTAACCCTGTCTACCTCCTTAGATTTTTAGAATGAATCACTCAGATGTACCATCCCCATGCAAAGAAGTAAGACTTTTAAAATTATTCTTTCAATATAAAAAAGTAGCTTAGCCACAAAGGGAACATTAATGCACACAATTTGTACAAAAGGAAGAAAAGAATAATTTGTTAATGTATCCCTTTGTGAACCAAAAGTGTTCTCTGAACCTTGAATAACAATAAAGAGACATGTATATTTTAAAATTATTTCCAAGGAAAGTGGTTAACTATTTTAGAAAACCTTAAATCTTTAAGAGAAAGGCTTCAGTCATCAAGAACATTTACTAACAAATATAACTGTGTGATTGTCTTAGTTAATTAATGAACTATGCTCTATTGCATTATCTGGTTCAGTCACTGACAGAATATACTAAAAATAAACAGAATGCCTTTGCTGTAATCTAGCCTTGTAATTAGATTAAAAACAACAACAATGACAACACGCAATTGATTCACGTAATTTTCACTGAATCTTGTCATATATGACAGCCATGTGTCCTACCCACACAAGCCTTAGCAAGTGTTTTTTTTTTTTTTTTTTTTTTAAGTGTGTGTTATCTTGCCTGATTTATTTTAAGATCCAGGTTCTAATTGTAGTCAGATAATTAGCCAGGTGATCTCTGTTGGTTTATTTGATTTCTCCATCCATTTAGCAGTCACTTTAGTCTTGAGTACAGATTAGAAGAAAACTTCTCTTCTTTCAGTTCTCGAGCCTATTAAGGTTTTGTTGTTGTTGTTGTTCCAGTAGCGTTAGCGAGGTGTGAAGTTGATGAGCTCCCACCCTCTGTACACTAGTTCTTCAATGGATTAGAAGCTCAAGAATAGGAAGATAACATTTCAGCAGCAGCAAACCCAGGAAGCGGAGCATCGTGGTCTCCGCCTGAATCACTGATTGAATCATCTGTGTGCCTGGGACAGTAGGCAGGCTGATTTCAGGCCACCATATGTGTGTGAGGCCTGGCTGTGTTCTTCTCCTGGACTTTCCTCTGGGTGCTAATTGCTTTAGTGAGAGAAACTGTGCAAAGCAATTAAACAGCCCCCTTCTCTCACAGTCCTAGCTCTCAAAAACTAGGGGCTGGGACAGGGCTCCTGCTCTCCCAGTGGGTTGCAAATTGCTCAGAATGAATAAATACATTTGTTCACTTTTCAAACTGTGACCAGCCACCTGGTCTCTTGTGTTGCTCTCAGAGCAGAGAAGGCAGATGACGGGCTCCTCATTGCTGAACTCCAGCCCATAAAAATGCTTCACCGCACTCTGAGCTATTTTTGCAAGGACATCTGTTGCCAAAAAAGAATTTTAATTAAGCAAAAACACATCTCTGTTTTGTCCATGGCAAGGAGGCTTGTGAAAGCTTTCTTGTCTCAGATGCATGCTAAATCTGGAGAAATGGAAGCCTTAAGGTATTTTGTGAGGGACATTTTGCTGCTCAATTTGAGGGACACAACAGATTTTCCATGGGAAGAAAATTATTGGAAGTGCATGTTTGCACTTTTCAAAATAAGGCCCAGACTGCATTAATAATTAATTGTATATAATATAATCTGACATGTTACCCCACGGTTTGATAAAGTCGAAAGCTATTTCCACAAGGCAACTTGCCAGTTCTTTTGCTCTCTTCCAATCTTCTTACAGGTGATATTCATCATTTTAACATCAAGCTTCCAGAACACCACATTAACACATAAATTAGAGGACCTGGTGCTGCGCTGGCTGTTATAACTAGTCTAGATGTAATTGTCCAATCAGAAAGGAAAAAAAAAAAAAAAGTAAAGTGATAAACGAAGTCAGAAAGCAGGTTGTAGACATTAATACTGCATAAATTGCTTAAGATTGGGTTGGAGAGTGGGGAGGCAGCCTATCTCTAGTTTTCGTAAATGCAAGTATATTGAGTGCTTTTTTCACTCTTCAAACAGTGACATAATAGCAGATACAAATTCTTCATATATGAAATTGATTCTGTAACCATATACCCTTCAAATCCCTTAAGTGCCTTTCGGGGCACCCTCTCTGGCAGCACAAGCATATCAGACAAGCTGACTACAAGAGGGGCACTTTCAAGGAGCAGGTCCCGAGGGGCATTGCTGGGCAGCATGGCAGGATGAATTACCTGATAATATTAAGGTTGTTTCTGACCACTTCTATTAGGGGTTGGGGTCACTCATTTGCCCTCTCCGAGGGTGGACAGAGATTATCTGGGCTGAAGCAGAAGGAGCTCGTATTTCTACACGATAGGATCTTTGCAGACAGGAATCTAGCTGTTACATCAAGGATGGTAATACAGAATCTCATATTATACAAGGAACTTACAGTTTCTTTCGACTCTGAAACCTTTCTGACAATTCAATATCCACTTTTTGAGATTTACTCATCATTAGGAGTAGCAGGGGGAAACAAAGTGTTTTATATTTATTTATTTATTTATTTTAGTTTTCCTTTCTAAGGATGGTGGCCATTTTGTTTGTGATTGCCAAGATACTCACTGTCCCCCTGCCCCCACCAATTCTTAACAAGATTAGTTTTGTCCTACCTAATGCATAATATAAAAAGCATGAATCTCCCAGGTCCTAGTCCCCTCACCTAAATAAATATTTATGGAATTAAAGTGCATATTACTAATCCTTTCAACACTTACCAGTTTTATAATGATTCTTCTGAGGGCAGTGATGATAACTGCATGTGCAAATTTAATTTCAAGTTTGCTTTCAACGTCATTTTCTTTAGGCTTGCCATTGCAAGTTAAGAAGAAAAGAAAAATATATTAGCTAACAAAACTGCCAAATCCCAGGTTAAAAGCTTTAGAAACCACTAAATCCAAGGCCTTAATCAATGTCATCAGAACTCAGCCTGTTCTTCTATATGCTTTCCTTTATGATGACATTTTCTCAGGCAGGCCTTTCTACTTGATGGTGTCAAGCAGCTCCTGCCTCAGCTTACCCTTGCAGCACTTCCTTTCTGTTGATTCCAGCAAAAAACTAGACTCTAAGTACTCTGGTGAGAGCACAGACTGATGTGAACTGCCTAGGTTTGCATTCTGACTCTACCCTTCACTAGCTATTTGAGTTCTTCCAGGAAATTTATACTCTGTGCCTCAGTTTCCTTATCTGCATATTAAAGATAATAGTGTTTCCTACTTTGTAGGCTTGTTGGAAGTATTAAATACGTTTAATGCATGTGCCAAGCATATGAGATTTATTATATACCATCCATGAAAATTAATACTGTGGCTGGGGTATAGAATTCATTGATTGGACAAACCTGAGTCAAGTATCTTCTCTGGAAACTAGGATGTGATCTTCTCACACTTAAATCAGAAGGGTGAAGAATAAAAAGAGAGTTATTCCCTAAAACAAATCTGGGAATCTCTTATAAGCCAGATAACTGATGCCAACAACCTTAGTAATTTATTACAACTAGCCAAGGGATTCTACAGTATTGGCATTGCTTAGAATCTAATCAAACAAAATAGTGGAGGTGAAAATGTTTTTTAAATAACAAAACACAGTAAGATCTCAATGTGATTGGGTCATTGACTTGCTCTAGACACTCAGTAAAAGCACACACTGTTCTAAATCCTAAAAATGGATGTGCAGCAGATCTGGCCTTTCTTATCACGGACTTCACCATATTATTGAGAACACAGACACTGAGGCACAGCAAATAACTGACTTGTGTTCAACAAGAAACAAGGGCAAAAGAGTCTTATATAAATAAACAATGGTGAGGTCGGCAATTAGGAAGACATCAGAGTAGCTAGTTCTAATCATAAAAGATTTATTAAAGGAAATCATTTGCTAATGGAAATTCGAAACCACAGAATAAGGCAATATTGAATTATTAACCCCCAAAATAACTTTTCCACACCCACATAATACTGAACTTGAGAGATCTGTTGCACTGAATCTAGATTAAAGGAACAATTCAACCACTTCCCCAATCATCAAAACATTTTACCTGGCTTAGGCACTGTGGGCACTTTTCTCAGCTAAGCTGTGGAATATAGTCACATTTTTCTCTTAGGATTAATCATGAAGCCATACTGATTCCTTAGTGGGTCATCGGAATCTTTTGGAATAATGGAAAAAGGCATGATAAAAAGCCGTTGTATATAACTTCAGCATTAGTTATCACTCCCTTATCTTGCTTAATGTTTTTTCATGTATGACAAGTGGCCCACTCTTTCATTTTCTGAATAATAGGCAAAAGGAAAAGTTAATTTTTTTTAACTGATTGAACATGAATACTCATGGGTCTTTTGTAAGGCAGACTGCTCAGCTAATTAACATAGTAACATCAATCAATATGATATTTAGGAAACCATGTGCTAAGACATCTGTCTACTGACTTGTAAAGGTAAGTCAGCACACAAGAGGTGAGTCGTGGGAAAATTGGTTTTTCTCAGAAGCAATCTACATAAAAAGCACAACATGGTCTTCAGTTAGCCCCTGCCCTTTGTAACAGAGAATGTTTAGTCTCAGATGCCACACTTAGTGGGAGCTGCCAAAGTCATTACATAATTTTAGTCTCCAGCTACACTTTATTTTGTGTAGTTTAATAATTTAAAAATAGCATATGCTCCCTCCTTCTTCCTTACAGTAATAAGGTAAGGAAAAGGGAAGCAGCAGCTGTGCTTAAGGGTGGATGGTTAGGGATCCTCAATGGCCCTCATACAAAGACTCTCAATAAACTGGCATTCTCAATAAAACAGTGCATTTGCTCGCAAGCAAGTTGGCCGAATAGGAACAGCTCCAGCCTCCACCTCCCAGTGCGAGTGACACAGAAGACAGGTGATATCTGCATTTTCAACTGAGGTACCGGGTTCATCTCACTGGGGAGTGCTGGACAATCAGTGCTGGTCAGCTGGTGCAGCCCCATCCGTGACAGCTGAAGCAGGGCGAGGCATCGCCTCACCTGGGAAGCGCAAGGGGAAAGGGAATCCCTTTAGAAACTGAGACACACAACACCTGGAAAATGGGGTAACTCCCACTCTAATACTGCACTTTACCAAGGGTCTTACCAAACGGCACATCAGGAGATTATATCCCACACCTGGCCGGGAGGGT
>NW_016813063.1:0-2139 GCF_001698545.2 Rhinopithecus bieti | reverse complement strand
CTTCCAAACATCCTTTTGTGCTGTCACCATTGGACTGGAATGAAAAAGGAGATTATTCTGAAGAAATGAGATTCCAGATGACCTGTAGGGTGCACATAGCCCCTATCAGAGACAAGGCGCCAAGTCCTACTAAAGGAGTAACCCAACATGCTACTCAAGAGTGGTCTGAGGCCCTTATTCACCAAACATACTGGAAATACAGTTGAAAGAAGCCTGCTTGGTCCAGACTGGCCTACCTTCCAGCCTTGTTTCAACTCTGTTCTCTGCTCTCCAGCCACACTGATCTTCTCTCTTGGTTCTGCCCACACCATGCCACAGGGGCTTTGCCTGTGCCTCTCTCTCCCCAGACCACTCCCCCAAACCCAGCCACTGAGTTATCTCTATCCCAAGGACTTTGGATACAAGACTGTGGGCCTGTATCTGCCACATTCACTAATTCATTCCTCACTTACCTCAAATTGTTCTGACTTTTCTGGGTGATCCTGGAATGCCATATTTTGGAAAGAAGTTATGGTCTGCTGAAATAAATTCTTCAAAGCAATTATCTCTTTTGTGAAGGAATGTCTTCCTTGGATTTCAGTCTGCACCAATTCTTTATTTTTTTGAACTTTCTGAAGAAGCCTAAAAGAGAACATCAAAATATAATTGTTTCTTTATCCTGCTCTTCTGTGAAACAGTTTTATTGCAACAATTAATGAAATGCCTGAATAGCTCTTAAAGGACGTTTATTTCCTCTAAGAAAAAAGTAACAATTTTTGATAATGGATATACCACATATACAAACAGGTACAAAATCTATCACTTACTCAAAAACCTCTCCAAACCTTTCACTCCAAATATTCTCTTTTTCACATATTCCATTGTAACTGACATCTCTGTCCTCTCTTTTTCTCCATGTAACCCTTGAGCTCAAATGAAAATGACTTACAGGTGTGAATGGAATCATGGGTGGGCTTCTGGGGATAGAAAACCCCACTGGTCTTCTTCTCTTAAGCTGATCCATTTTGCTATGGATGTAGCAAATATCAGAAAAGGCACTGAAGTGGGTAAAATCTTTCCTGAGGGTTATTTGGTAAGTATCCATGATATTGTGATATAATAAATATATACTTGATCTCTGCTCTGGTTCCTGAGACAGAGCTCTTAATACCTTTGTAGATAGGAGTGCTAGCTAGGAGTCTTTTGTCCTAATATTTGATTTTTGACCAGTTCCTGACACAGAGCTCCTAAGTCCTTTGTAATTTCCTGAGTGGTAGGAGCATCTTTAGTTCTAAGGAGGCAACTCTAGGTGGGATCCTGAGTAGCCTCAGGATGAGGGCTGGTTGCCAGGGGAACCAACTATGTGATTAAAAGGTTGGAACTTTCAGTACCACCCCTACCTCCAACACACACCCCCAACCTCTGGGGGAGGGGACAGAAGCTCAAGGTTGAGTTGATTGCCAATGGCCAATTATATAATCAATCATAATGAATTCATAATGAGACTACATAATGAAGTCTCCATAAGAAACCCCAAAAGACAGGGCTCAGAGAGCTTCTGGATTGTTGAAAGCCTGGGTGTTCCACCACCCAGAGAAAGCAGGGAAGCCCCAGGCCCCTTCGTATACCATGCCTTAGGCACCTCTTCTACCTGGCTGTTCATCTGTATCCTTCATTATATTCTTTATTAATAAACTGGAAAACATGACTACAGTGTTTTCTTGAGTTCTATGAGCCACTCCAGCAAATTAATTGAACTCAAGAAAGGTATCAAAGGATCCCTTGATTCATAGCCTATCAGCCAGAAGTGTACCGGCAGGGCACAGTGGGTCACGCCTGTAATCCCAACACTTTGGGAGGCCGAGAAGAGTGCATCACCTGAGGTCAGGCGTTCAAGATCACCCTGGCCAACATGGCCAAAGTACTGGGATTACAGGCGTGAGCCACCATGCCCGGCCACAACTAGTTACATTTGAAAAGAACATTTAATGGCATAGGAAGGCAAACATGATTTGCTGGTAAATTATTCAGCAGAATACAAAACAGTACAAGTATTTTGATCTCAATTTATTTAAAAACAAAATCATAGTAAAAAAGGAGAAAAAAATGATTATTGCTGAGTGGTGACATCAAGGTAGATTTTATATTAATTTTCAGTTT
>NW_016813062.1:0-2135 GCF_001698545.2 Rhinopithecus bieti | reverse complement strand
CTCCTTGTTTTCTAGTTGATTGTTAAAATTTGCATGTATTTAGTAATTTATTTAATGCATTATTTCTAGAAGTTCTACTTGTCTGGTTCTTTAAAAAAAGTCTATCTCTTTAGTAATTTTTTAATTCAAGTTATGAATTGTTTTTCTGACTTTTTGTGCTGTTTCTCAACCTTCTCTTTGATCTCATTGAGCTTCCATACTGTCAGTATTTCGTGTTCCTTATTTAGAACTTCCATTTTGTTTAGAATTCATTGCTAAAGCACTAGAATAATCCTTTGGTGGTGTCATCACCCCTGTTTTTTATATTGCCAGTTGTTACACTGGTTTCTTCTCATCTGGAGAATTTTTTTAAAAAAAGTATTAACATTAAAATGTAAAAATATTAAATATCATTGTAACAGTATTAAGAAGGAGGATGTCTGAGGGACCTATCCTCATGGGTGGGATTAGCTGTCGCTTTTTATTTTTTAATTTACTTTTATTTGGATGAGATTCCCTATCCCCAAAGAATAAGTGACAGTAATGTACATTGAATAGGGTCATTTGACTTTGCTTCTGGGTGCTTTCAGGGGTTCAAGGCTCTGTATGAATTCCTTGGTTATAGTTAGGCTTAGTATGGTTGCTTTCTCAAATGCCAATTGTAGTAGTAAGGTATCGTGGGGTTGAGTGGGGTTAGGGCCTCCTAAGTAGTTGGCGTGTTGTGAGGGAGGTAGCTGAAGTTATGCAAAGCTTGTCTCATTCCTGAGTGCTGTGCAATAGTATCAGCAGATGTTTTAATGAGCTATATAGGGTGAACACCTGGCCAGTAGGTGGTTTTTGAAGGAAACAGCCAGTTGCAGTGGTGACTATGGGATTTATGTTTGACCTCTGTTGATCAGGAGAAGTACTCATATGTGCCAGGAGATGGGCAGAGCCATGGAACTTCTACTGTTTTCTCTCCCATGTTCTGCCAACAAGGTGAATAAGAGAGAAAAGCTGGGTAAGGGCTTGGTCAAAAAATCTTGTTTTCAGGTTTTCTAATGGCAGGCAAAGGGGGTCACCTGATGGAGGTCTGAAGGTAGTTTCCTGGCCACTAAAGCAATGTTCGGGGAGGAGCACCTCTGCTACTCAAAAGAGCCCTCATGGGGAGAGAAGGGCAGCCCAGGCTCCATAGCCAATTACATGGTAGTGAGAGTCTCTTAGCTCCCACAGGCCCACGGGAAGAGAGGGGCGGCCCAAGCACCATGGTCAAATACGGGTAGTGAGATTTGCTCAGCTCCCATGCCCTTGATAAGACAGTCTGCCACTGACAGCAAGCCAAAACAGCCAGCTAAGTCCCTAAAAGTCTACGCCTAAATTGTGAATTTGCCTCATACTCCCTTCCTGGGAAATAAATTCCAGCTCCCAGCCACACTCCTATTGATCCAGGCCACAAAGTAGGTGCTACCTAATTCCTATTTCTGTAACAAAAACTCACTCACTGCTTGCCTCTCAGATCTGGCCATAGGGATTCATCCCCCATCAAGATTAGATCACAGATCTCAATTGGGAGCCTCTCTGTCTGTGACTACTGCCTGAGTTAAAAGATTTCCACAAGATTCCCTATGAATTTAGAAAAAAAAAATCGCTTTGTTGTATTGGTACCAAGCTCTGAGAAGTCCACCTAAAACAACCCTCATGTCTCTCTTTCTCATAGACTCCCTTCTGCTCATCAAGTCAGATCTCGGGCTTAGTAGAATCAAGGAGCTCTCCCGTGGCCTGAATTGCCTGGCTCCCCGC
The DNA here is from genome assembly GCF_001698545.2 of Rhinopithecus bieti. Classification (NCBI taxonomy): domain Eukaryota; kingdom Metazoa; phylum Chordata; class Mammalia; order Primates; family Cercopithecidae; genus Rhinopithecus; species Rhinopithecus bieti. The sequence goes on along the minus strand of NW_016813062.1, from coordinate 377 downwards.
TGGAATTGTCTACTATGAGGTCAGTCTATCCCCCATTTAATGCCCTGATACTTTGCAGTTTTTCACCAAGTCCGTGGGTCAGGCTGCTGCCCACTGATCCTTTCAAAGTATTCCAAGTTTTTCCACTTTTTCTGTTGAGCTGTAACATGTCTTCTTGGATAAAAGTCTACAGTATGAATCTCTACACACTATTTTGATGTTCCAATTGGATGAGGCATGCTAACAAAGCATCCAATATGTAATCTTAAAGCAAAATTAAAAACTATAAAATAAACAAATTTATAATTTAAACAGTGAAATCAGAGGAAACAGTAATCCAAAGAAACTGAAAACTATAATAGTTTTCTTTAAATCACCCAAAATAATTTTAAAATGCA
>NW_016813061.1:184749-196719 GCF_001698545.2 Rhinopithecus bieti | reverse complement strand
TTCAAAATTTGAATGAAAAGGATTTTTTTCATGTTTCTCCAAAATAAAGAGGACTGAATCAGATTCCGCATTTCAAAACAAACTTCACACATATTTAGTACATACACACACAATCATGCGGCACGTTAACATTTATTCTGCTATGCAAATGTTGCCTTGATATCAAAAAGTTTATCAACTTTTTTATCTTAAGGAATCATAAAACTATTTGAAATTAGTTGGAATACTCGAATTGCCTTTTTTCTGGCCTTTCTGCTCCCACCCGTTACTTCTTCTTGTGTCTTTTCCAGAGAGAAACTTAAATCCAATATATATAATTCATACAATGCTTTTTGGCTCAAAGCCTTGCTGGGGTTCTCCTTTTATTCAAAGTGAAAAATGAAATCCTCTAAGCCCCTGACTTACCTGGTGATCCCTTTCTGATCCCATTCCTCCCATCCCCACTGGACCATACGGACCCTGCCACACTTGTTCCTACTGATTTGCCAGCAACAAGGGACTGTGTGCCATTTGCCTTTACTCTAATGTCACCCTTCTCAGTGAGGCCAACCCTTAACGTCATGTTTCAAACTGAATGCCACCACCCATCTCTTACCTGCTCAGTTTTTCCCATGGCACTTATCTTCTACATGGGATATAAGTTACTCATTATGTTTTTCTTTATTGTCTTTCTCCCTCTGCCAGAATGCAGCCTCCAAAAAGGCAAGAATATCTGTCTGTTTTGTTCCTGATATATACCCCATTTTAGGTCCTCTTAGTTTTAGGTCATCTGGAGATCTGGTCTCTAGGGATATTGGCTCTTATTCTAGCCACAGTTGCCGTTGGGGTGACCAAGCTTGCATGACAAACCTCACAGGGCATGACGGGACAATGTCTTACCTTATGCCCATCCTGTGTTCCTGGGCTTCCCCACTGAAACTGATCTGGTGAGATGCCCCAGTGTTCTCTATGCCCTGGTATGTGCAATTCAGAAATGTAGGGAAACTAACAACCTTACCACAAAAAGCCAGAAGCCAATGAATGAATTACTTCCCCTTATCAGACTCTCTGGAGAAGTAAATAAAAATAGATAGGTTTGACCATTTTAGATTCCCCATATAAGTGGAATCATACAATATTTGTCCTGTGACTGGCTTATCTCACTTAGCATATAGTCCTCCAAGTTCACCCATTTTATCACATAGGGCAAGATTTCCTTGCTTATTAAGGCAAAATAATGCTTCATCATATATATATAAACCACATTTTCTTCATCCATTCATCTATTGATGAACTCTCAGGTTGTTCCCATCTGCTGTTGAGCGTAATTTTGCAATTAACATTGGAGTGCAGATATTTCTTTCAGATCTTTTAACTTTTCTATTGTAGTTTATTGCATTAAGATACACTGAGACAAAAACATTCTACATAAAGATTTTACCACTCATTAGAGGTGTTATATTTTAACACATATATGTAAAAGTAAGTACATAGTAACAAAGTGAAATGATTAATCAGACCCTGCTTTTTAAGTAAAAGTTCCCATTAAGGTATCAAACATAAAAACTTAAAAGGATGAGTAAATGGATTGTTGATAGTACCACTAAAAAATAAGTATGAGTGGCCTTTACAAAAATCCATCGTTACCATTGAAAATTCTAAACTATAGCTAACTTGGGGGATAAATGGGAAGCAGATGGAGGGAGGGAATCAAATAGGTTAAGAGTGCTGTTTCAGTTTAAAGTTTTCATGTGAAACTCTGAAAGGGCAATAAACTCCTAAACTCCAAGGACTGATTCCTACCAGCTTCTGGGCCACCCAGGTCACTACAACAGGGCAAGTGATTTGTTAACACCCTCTAAATGAATGCCAATAATACTGAATTTTTTCCCACAAAGTTTGTATTCATACGATAGATAACTTTCATAGCTTTAGTTTTTTGGCCTAAACATACTCCCTGGTCACTGTCACAGTGTAAATATTAAACATAGTGGTAGGCATTGTAAGAACTTTACAGATATTAAGTCATTTAATTTTCACTGTATCTTTGTGAGTTAACTGCTATATTAAAATTCCTTTGCTGGTCAGAAGAATACTCAAGACTATGGGTTCCTGTCACGGTAGGAACTATGTGGAATTTATCTGTGTAATGTTCCTCTGTTCTCAGTCCCTGCTGCTCACCACACCTGGTACCTGAGACATACCAGGTATTTGGTGTTGGTCTCTTGAATAAAGCAGCGATCCCAAACTTTTTGACACCAGGCACTGGTTTCATGGAAGGCAGTTTTTCCTTGGTCAGCAGGGAGAAGGGGAGGAGGATGGTTTTGAAATGAAACAAGCTCAGATCATCAGGCATTAGATTCTTAGAAGGAGCTTGCAACCTAGATCCCTTGCATATGCAGTTCACAATAGGGTTCGTGATCCTATGAGAATCTAATGTCACCATTGATCTGAATCTAAAAGCATAGATATGATTCTAGATTAGCCTTGAACAACATCTCAGTTATGATTCTTTATTCCAGGGGTTCCCACCCCTGGGCCAGTACTGGTCCCTGACCTATTAGGAAACGAGCCACACAGTAGGAGGTGAGCAGTGGGTGAGTGAGCATTGCTGCCTGAGATCTTGATTGTATTTCTTTTTGATATACCCAGAAGTAAGATTGCTGGGTCATGAGATAGTTATGTTTTTAATTTTTTCAGGAACCACCACACTGTTGTCCATAGCACCTGCACCAGTTTATATTCCCACCTACAGTGTTGATTTCACTCACACATGGGATCAAAAATTGTCAAACTCATAGAAACAAATAATAGAATGATGGTTTCCAGGGGCTAGGGGCACAGGAAAATTGGGGTTTCTGGTCAATGTGTATAAAGGTTCAGTTATATATGACATGTAAGTTTTAGAGATCTGCTGTATAACATAATGGCTATAATTACTTATACTGTATTTTACATTTAATAATTTAATAGAAGAGATCTCAAGTGCTCTTACCAGAATTTTTTTTTAAAAAAAGATGACAAAGAAAGTAAGGTGCAATACTTTAATTGTCCATGCATTTTTTTTCTGGGTTGATATCCCCTCGCTACAGAGATCAGGAAATACTATTGAAAAGGTTGATGGGTGTATGTTGTAGACATCTATTGATTATTCTGCCATCCATCTTCTTAAAACTTATTCTAGGCCGGGTGCGGTGGCCTGTAATCCCAGCACTTTGGGAGGCCTAGGTGGGCAGATCATGAAGTCAGGAGATCAAGACCATCCTGACTAACACGGTGAAACCCTGTTTCTACTAAAAATACAAAAAAAAAAAAAAAAAATTAGCTGAGCATGGTGGCAGGAGAACGGCGTGAACCCGGGAGGCAGAGCTTGCAGTGAGCCAAGATCGCACCACTGCACTCCAGCCTGGGCAACAGAGCAGGACTCCGTCTCAAAAAAAAATACTTATTCTAATTTTCATTCAAGTATATATCCTTCCCCTTTGACCCAGGGGTAGGTCCTGGTTTCTCTGGAGCCATCAGCACATTTCACTGCTCCTGCCTGAAAAAAGGCGCAGGGTGAGTCTATGACCACCCCACCTACAAGCGGTATGACTCTCAGACTCCTTGATGCAAACTCTGGAAAGCTGATGGCCCAGCTGTGCAGGTCAGATGTGGTTCAGTAGCCTTCTTGCTTAATAAGGGTATTCAACCCTGATAAAAAGCCAACACATGGAGAAGGAAAATTCTCAGAAACAGCAGAGAAATAAACTCAACTCCCCAGTAAAACCCATCTAAAACTTTTTTTTTTAATCTATGGAGATTGTTAGTTACCCTAGGACAATAATTCCTGTTATCACTTAGGCCAGTTTGAGTTGGGTATTTTATTATGTGCACTGGAAGAATCTGTCATATCAATAATCATTACTCAATATTATATTTGCGAAGGATTTCTTTTGCTTCAAAATCTTGCTATACCTAAGTAGTTCTCAATGGTACTTTAAAAGTACATACATTCTAGATCAGTCAGTAAAAGCTAGGTTTGATTTTTTATGTAAAGCATAGATGTTGCTATAACTGAAATGTATTTATATACTCATTCAACCAACTCATTCATTTTTAGAATGCAAAAGGCAGCCTAAGGAGCCTGAATGCAAGATCATTATGACATTATATGTTGACTACTCCAGGCATTATTCTAAACCAAAAGTGTTTTAAGGGCCCACAGATCCCTATAAGATGTTTACTGTCTTTAAATTCCACTTACTTTCCGTATATAGATGTATAAATTCAGAGAAACAGTCAAGAGTATAGATGGATACTGTAATTATCATTATTTGAATGATTTTAAATTAAGTCAATAACTAAACTAATAGTACTTAAAATAATGTTTAATGTTAAATACACAATTAAAAAGTAAATGTCCTTTGTATCATAAACTAGTGGGCAGGTTATCCCGGCCATTCTAAACCTGTAACAGAATACATTTATGGACAAGCAATATAGTAAGCAGAGGCAGGTTCAGGGGTAAAGGCATAAGAGGGTCAAATCACAACCCGAGCTGCAGAAAGTAAGCACAATGCCTTTATACTCACCAGTGTTTCAGTATGTCATACCTATCCTGCCTGCCTCTCAGCAGAGTGATTTTTTAAAAAGATAAGAAAAAGTTGGGATTAAAAAAAAGGGCAAAATGCTTACGAAAGTACTATGTGAAATGCTTCATAAAAATGAGATCTTTGTTATTTGTATTATCATTTATTCTTATGGGTTGAACTGTATAATTTAAAAAGATGTGTTGAAGTACCAATTCCTGCTACCTGCAAATGTGACCTTATTTATAAACAAGGTATTTGCAGATGTAAGAAAGCGTAGATAATGTCATACTAGATTAGGATGCCTCCTAAATTCAATTACTGGTGCTGCTATAAGGAGAGATTTGGATACAGACAGAAACACACTAAGAGAGATGACAGGGTAGGAACTACAAGGCAGCGATGCAGCCAAGAAGTATAAGAGACAAGAGATTGCCAGCAACCACTGGGGGCTAGGAGGAAGCAAGAAAGAGTTCTTCCCTAGAGCCTCTAGAGCCTTCAGAAGGTGCATGGCCTTGCTGATGCCTTGATTTTAGACTTCTAGTCTCAGTAACTATGAGACAATAAATTGCTGTTATTTTAAACCACCCACTTTGTGGTAATTTGTTACTGCAGCCATAACAAATACATTTATCTAAAGAAAAGTTGCTTAGGAGATACATTGTGTTTTGAACCCCTGCTTTCTGACTAGCTAGAGCTTCCTTAATCGAGATTTTTTATTTTCTGTCAGTGGCTATTCATTCTAACTATAGAAAAAGGCAGTAAATGGTTTTTCTTTTTTGAGAGTGGGTCAATGCCAAAAAGCAAAACTAGTGAAGTTCAGTGCAAGTAAGATCAGCACCTGCTTTCTTTCACCTGCCTCTCCCAGCTCTTCACATTGCAGCCCACAAATTGCCCACCTAAAATCTCAGCCTGGCCATACTTCAAAGACAACCCAAATATAAGGTGTATAGGATGGAAACCTCATCAGTCTATTGGTTTCTCTAGTTATTTAGCAAAGCTGGGGTTTAAATACCCAGTGTTAATCTTCAGCTTCTGCATTATATTTCAATTCCTTCTTCCTTATAGTTAGGCCCAGACTCCCGTGGTCTAAGGCTTACTCCTTTGCAGGTTACCTTCCGTTTGCACCCCCATCTCAACTTTCCACCTTTCTCTACCATGTTTCTGTAGGAGAAGGTAGAGAAAGGTGGAAAGTTGGAATTGATTGATAACACCCCTCTCAATCTCAGCCTTCCCTGTCCTTGTATATGTCTGATCATGCATCAGGCCTTCTGCTACCTCTTGTTTTTTTCTTATCAGTATCCACCTGCCTGATTCTAAACCCCCACTGAATCACTGGGAAACTTCTACTCTATAAGTTGACCAACTAGATGAGGATCATGTCATTCGTCCATTTGTCAATATTTACTGAGCAGCACGCTGAAGTAGAAACTGTTTTAGGTGACAGGAAAAAACTGATGAACAAGGTCAAGATCTTTACTGTTATGGAGCTCACAAATCTAAGGAGGGTAATAATTGATACACAACATCAAAATAAATTTTAGATAAAACTTTGCAGATTCAAACTTTTTGGAAAATTTATTTCTTGAATTCTAGAAATGTTAAATTTTCTTATATTCTCTTAATCATGTTCTAGCCTGCTGATTTTTACCTTGAGACACTAATGCTAGTGTCTAAGAGTATAATTTGCTTTTTTAACAGCAGTATTGAAGTAAAATTGACACAGCATAAATTTTACTCATTTTAAGTAAATTTATTGCCTTGTGCAACTATAACCACAATCTAATTTTAGAATATTTCCATCACCCCCCAAAAAATCCCTTTGTGCCCATTTGCATTCACTCCCCATTGTCATCCCCAACCCCAAGTAATCCTTAATTCACTTTTATGACCATAAGTTTTCCTTCCCTGGATATTTCATAAAATGGAATTGTATAATATGTGGTCTTTCATATCTGGCTTTTAAATTTTACTTAGCATAGTGTTTTTTACTACTTTTATTGCTGAGTAGCATTCTATGGTATGGATATATTACTTTTATCACTGAGTAGTATTCTATGGTATGGATATACTACTTTTATCGATTTACAAGTTGGTGGACTTTGAATTGTTTCTAATTTTAGCTATTATGAAAAATATATACAGGTCTTTATGTGGTCATGTTTTTATTTCTTTTGCTTAGATACCTAGAAGCTCTGGTTTGTAAACTTAAGTTTAACTTTCTAAGAATTTGCCCAGCTGTTTTCCAAAATGACTGCAACATTGTGCGTTCTATAAGAAACATAACAAGTGTTCCCACTTCTCTACATTCTCACCCATTTGTTATTGTTTGGCTTTATTTTTTGAAACGGAATCTCACTCTGTCACCGAGGCTGGAGTGCACAGGCAAGCTCCGCCTCCCGGGTTCACGCCATTCTCCTGCCTCAGCCTCCCGAGTAGCTGGGACTACAGGCGCCCGCCACTACGCCCGGCTAATTTTTTGTATTTTGGTAGAGACGGGGTTTCACCATGTTAGCCAGGATGGTCTCGATCTCCTGACCTCATGATCCACCCGCCTCGGCTTCCCAAAGTGCTAGGATTACAGGCGTGAGCCACTGTGCTTGGCCTATTGTCTGACTTTTGAATTATAGTAGCAGTAATGAATACAAAGTAATGTCTTATTATCATTTTGTGTTTTTTTCTAGTGACAAATGATGTTAAATATCTTTTAATATATGTAATGTCACTCATATATCTTCTTTGTTGTAATGTCTAGTCAAATGTTTTCTTTATTTTTATTGGATTTATATTATTGTGTTTTTTTTATAAATTTAAGATACAAATTATTTAATGTAAAATTTGCAAATATTTTATCCCAGGCTATTGCTTATCTTTTTTCATTAATGTAATTTTTAATATATCATATGCATACATATAGGCAGTTATGTGTGTATATGCACCTGTGTGTCTGTGTGTCTGAATGTATGTATGCCCTTTGGACTTTGTGCATTACCTGTAAGTCAGAAAGTCAGAGTCAGACAGTTTCTAAATCCTTTCTTGTAACCTTCCATGAATTTGAATGAATAGTCTGAGAACTTTGGGACTTCAGGAGACACAGAATGTATACCTGTTTGCAATAAATAAGCCCATGAGCTAAATTTGTTTAAAAAAAAAAAAAAAAAAAAAGACAAGTGATGGCACTATTCTGAATACTGGCATTGTCATATTTGTGTTGTGAAAATTTCTTATCATTTTACTCTCATGAACTTAAATATCAATAATCCATCATCACAATCACAATCCTTATTGTCTGACGTTAAGATAGCTCAAGATGGAAAAAGTCCATCATTTTCCACATTGATGTGTAATTTAATTTCATATCATAGGTACCATTTTATATACCAGAAACAACTAAATAAATATATGATAATAATTCCTTATGGTATGATTTTCTTATTTGGGAGCATGACTTGCTACAAAATTTGCATAACCATTAACTGAAAGTACAGAAAGATTTAGAGTATCTAAATGAAATCTTTCTCACTTCTTCTATCGAAGTATTTTGGATCAGCCAGCAGGGCATCTTCTACTGCTCATATAATTTTAGAAAGTGATGAAATAACCTATTTGTGTGCACATGGTGGGAAATCTAAATGAAGCTCTGTTATTTTATAAACTGTGATTCTACAACTTTAGCAAAATTTTTATGACAGTGAGAGTGAAAAGGAATAGCACATTTTGTGTCCAGGAAACATGCCACGAAATTATAGTATTGTACAACTATGAGATTTTAAGATACATTATCGTTAGCAAGCTACTTTTACAGAGAAGCAGGTAAAGTGGGATCAGTTACTGTAAGCACCATGATCTGTTCCCCAATTAATTTTTGTAAGAATGAAAGAACATCGACATTTTCTTTGCTTTGGTGCTATTGATCGTGTCTTCCCAGAATGCTTCATTAGCACCAACTTTGCCCTGGCCCTGCACACAGCTGATTTGGAGATATCCCTCTTTGTTAAAATCGGCAGGTTAATTCCTTCAGAATGACAAGAGTAGAGATTCTAGACCTGGACAGGCCCCAGCTACATGCCTCTTGTAGTTCTCCTACTTCTCTCCAGATAATTTTGCTACAGACTATAACATACCCTATTGATTGAAGTCTAAAGATTGTAAATGTAATTTATGAGTTGTATTTGATTAAATATGTGACTGCTGCGAGTGACATAGACATTTCTTCCTGTTAGTGGAAGCCCTGTGCAAATCACTTGAACCTAACCTAGCAAGCTGGAAGCATCTTCTTTAAAATGTTGAGTCAAAATTGCAAGCTATGGAATACTCATTAAGCAAACATAAATAATGGTCATATCACCGAAGGTGTTTTAGGTTGATAATTATTGTGTTATTATTAAACATTATTATCTATATTTATCACCTGATCAAATTTGTACCATTTAGCATTGAAGCAACTTGAGTATTTAAAGGGCAAAGTTTTTCTGATTAAATAATCAATTGAAATAAATGATCACTACATTTGCCTTCCAACATTAAGATGCTGTGAAAGATTCAGCATTAGCACCCATGATAACAAAAATAATGCACTCAATTAATGCAGGTATTTTCGGACCCAATTTGGCTGATGAACCTGCAGGAACGGAGGAGGAAACATCTTATTTGATAGAAATTCCATTCATTATGATGGTTTATTGGTCAGGCACTATATTTTCCTACTTTCATAATTAGGCATAAATGCCTTATATAAACATTGCTTTTATTCTTCTAAGATTTATACATCTCAAGTAATCAACTATAGTACGTTAGATAAGCACTCAAATACCTAACATAATTGAGGTCCTGAAAAAGCCTTATGGAAGTCATGATTTTTGGTCTGATGGAGCCATATTAATGGAAATCATCTTTAAAGCATTAAACAACCTGTTAAATTGTGAGAGCTCAAGCCCCTTGCCAATACCTGTGAAAGCCCCAGAGAACTGCTCAGTAAAACCAAAAACTAATCGTGAAAAGTATGAAGTGTAATTCATAATTAAGGACATAATCCATGCTTTGTCTTTGTAATTATATAATAGTCAAGCTCTGAAGTATACATTTTCCAAATTCTAAACCACCTGTACAATTAGAAATCATATCAAAGTAAATATGAAGACTTGTACATTTTTAATATATATAATTTTAAGAAAGAACAGCTTAAAAGTTTCATTGAAAACTATTGTTAATACATTAAACTTATACAAATAAAATCTTATTAAAATTATAAATTATAATTAAAATCATAGATTAACACTGCAATCACTATACTATACTGCCATTACTGTATTAGCCATGACAATTTGAAGCATTCTTTCTATTCTGCTTTATTTTCATGAAAGATTGTAGTACAAATTCCTTTTCAAATAGACACTCTGCTTTTCTTTTTTTAGTTTTAACAGATTTATTGAAGTATAATTGATATCAAAAGAACTGCACATATTTGATATGCACAATGTTATGACCCTACTTATAGTCAGCCATTAACATAATTGACTAAAAATAACTCACTAAACCCATTCATCATTTTTACTAGAAGTGTGCACAAACCTTGTCCTGGGCATATCATATTTTATTTAAGTTTCATTTATTTCATTTAACTCAGAAAGTGAAAGATGCAAAAATGCTTAACACAGGGGGAAAAAAAATCAAAGATCCAAATCAATACATGTGGTATTTCAGAGGATTTCACTGTAAAAGTATGGCTAATCTTTCTATTGAGAAGAATTATTTTGTCTGCTTAAATATAGTCAATTAAATTCAACATAACAGTAAGGCAGAGGACCAGCAATTCACCTTTTTATTCATTCAGCAAATCAAAATATATTGTTGTTCCACTTTATTTCTGAAGTGAGGTCCTGGCAAAAGCCCATGTTTCTTGGACTGACTAGGCCATACTAATTGGAAATCATAAATGAAGCATTAAACAACCTGTCAATCTAACAAAGTTCACAGGTCTCACTGATACATGTAAAAACCCTGCCACCAACTTAAAACCAAGATGTCACTCGTGAACAATATCAACATAGTGGCTGTTTAGCTTTTAGTATAGTGCAAAGGAGATATTGCTAAACAAATAACATGAGCAACTATAGAATTACCAGTATGATTTAAGCATATAAAGCTCAGTTGTGCATTAGTATTTCCTCAATTACACAATACTGTGTTCTTTTCCAACAAATATTGCAATTTTTAGAGGGATGTTAGGGGTCAAGATCTAAATCCAACCACTTTTGTAATAATTTTTTCCAAGACAATACACATGGGTCAAATAAGAAGTATTTTAAGCTGTAGCAAAGCTATAAAAATATTTTATCAATATAGCCTCTCAGTTTTAAAGCAATTAAAAAAACAAACTTTGTGCTGGGATAAATTAGATTTAGATATTGCCCTTTAGCAATTAAGAAATGGAGAAAACAGTGATTATTTTCCAGGGTGATGAGAAAGACTTCATTTCAATCACTACATTTGAGAGTTTGCCTGCAGGTACCTCAAGATCACCATTTAAGAGTTTACACATTTTCTGATGCTTCAGAAAGATTGTCTGAGAGTCAACACCTAGGAGTAACACATTTTTCCAAACTGGAAAACAAAATCAACCCCACAATTTAAAATCTTCCTTCAACATTTGTAGAAAAAACAATTGGTCTTTTTCTGATGTGACCAGCATCTTATAAACTAGTTCAGGATTCCTTCTGGAATAATCTTTCATGTCTGCTTCTCTCCCCTAGCTTCTCAGCCTCTAACAGCTGTTTGTTTTCTCTTGAAAGTTAAAATGGATTCCAAAGTAGAAGCACATATATCCAGTGAAATTTTTCAAATCTCACATATTTTTCTAAAGTGCCAGATTAAAAAAAAAAATCATTTTGCCTTACAGAAAGATTTGCCTTAAGTGCCACATGCAAAATATGATTTTGTTATATAACTATTAAGTAATATTTACTACCATTTATACATGACATTCTTCACATAATAGCTAAACAGGTTTTTTTTTTCCCCTCAAAACCTCTTAAGTAAAATTCAAAGCACAAATTGTACTGAAATATAAAAATGTATGCAATTAGATAGTTACATATTGACCAAGGCAACAAATAATTAAATAAAGAATGTGTAGATTAGATTTACTTTGTTTCTTTTGGGTGTGACAAAATGTCAGAATATTGCAAAGAGTATTCATCTTTTATTTTAACTTGGATTTTCTTTCTGAACACTTGGAATTAAAAAAAGTAGATGAAAGAACTTTTGAAGAAGGTATAGAAAGTCAACCTAAATGAAATGATTGAAATTAGAGCTAATAATTTTTGCAACTTTAGAAGATTAGAAGAAAAATAATGTTATTATATAGTATTATATGTATTGTTCTTAATTTTTGTTTGTTTTTAGACTTGCAAAGTTTGTT
>NW_016813061.1:164227-184447 GCF_001698545.2 Rhinopithecus bieti | reverse complement strand
TTCCTGTTAAAACAATTTTTTCTCCCCATCCAAATTTCTTTCCAACTATTAAAACTCCCCAGGTGTGAGACACAAAACAATATTTCTTGTATTACAATAGATCTCCTTAACTGCAAGCTCCTTGAAGACAGAGACAGTATGTGTTTTTCCTTTAGTATCTATTTCCATGAGCAAGCACATCCTATTGCCTTACAGAAAGATTTCTGTGCCTTGCACAGAACAGCACTCACTAAACATTTTCTAAATGAATTAATACATGAATTCATATTATTTCTGAGCAGCAAACTATGAACCTTCATACCATAAGGTTGAAGCTAAAATGAATAACATAATTCATATTATTAATAATTTAGTAGCATAATTAATCTTTATTGTGATATATAAAAATCAATCAGAAATGTTAAATGTTTGTATAGATTAATATGCTATTATTATTCAGGTACAGCCTTGCCGCAACTTCCTTGGATTAACTGGGAGAAAGAAGGGAACCAGAGAATAAAAAGTGACATAGATTTTGAAGCCTCTGCTGCTTTCCTTCTTCTGATTGGGTTGAGAAGGATTTGGGTTCTAATTCCTAATCCCAAACCATTTCGCTTACACTAACAGAGCACTTAGCTTTCCCTATATGATTTTAGCAGAGGGATAATGCCAGATATTATCCCAGATTCCTTCTGTCTAAGGGACAAAGGGCACCATACTCAAGCAATCTTAGGAATTCCAGGTGAGCCTTGATGGAGGAACAGAGAGGGCTGAAAACTCCTGGGATTTCCTGAGTTGCAAAATCAGTCATTCCTCCCTGGCTGAGCTGAAGATATATGGAAATGTAGTGATCAAGAAAAGATATTGCCTTTTTGTTCTTAGAGCATATGGTACAGTGAAGATGAAAAAAATCATCAAATAACCATAGAAACATTTTATAAATGTCATTTTGAAAATGAGAGATTTTTGTGTTGTGACTGAAAAGGGATGTGCATGAATCTTCAGAGGGATCTCAAAGTAATGTTCTCTCCTGACTAGTTTCTCATGTACCCTTTTACATGGGTGGAAGGGACTTATGCTGACAAAAGCACTTTCTTTCTCTTCCCTAGAAGGCTGGAATCTGCATGTAGGTAGAGCAAGAAGGTATAGGATTTAAGGGAATCTCTCCCCTAAACCTATGCTATCAACATCTTCTGGAAATTCCCACAAACCAAAATATATTGGGTCTAACAAACAAGAACAACTTAAACAGAAAAAAATATAAAAGAGATAAATATAATATTCACTTAAATTGCAAACTCTTTCTGAGAATGGATCTAGAAATTACAGTAAATGGAGAAATCCTTGAATAATATCAATATCTTACAACTACCAGCTCTCCACCTATATACAGAAGTCATCTGAGTTCCTTCTTATTAGTTTGTAGAAATAGGCCCTGCATAGGTCTTTATATAATTCCACTTTGAAATCATTTTTTAAATGAAACATTCTTTAAATAATTGTTCATTTTGTATTTAACAAGATATCATGAAAACTATTCACTTTTGATGACTCATTATCCCCAGTGTTTGCTGGCATAAAAAAAAAAAAATCACAGGTGGCTTTTATCCTCTTTCAAAGTTAACAAAAACATACTTCAGGTACTTCTTCAAAAAGATTACTGCCCACAAGAAATAATCATGTATTGAAAATGACCTTCCATTAATGCAATTGCTAAGACATTATCCCTGAGATATACCACTTGTGTTTTGTTGTTTGAGATCTTTATTTTATTACCTCATGACAGCAGCTTCCTACTGATGGGAGAAAAACATTTGCTTCCCCCCTTGGTCTGGCATACCCTAACTGCTGGTTCTCAGTTATCAACAGTGCTTCTTGATTAGATGTGGTCAATCAGATCCTTAGATAGCTATTATTTATGTATCTTCACAGATAGTCTGTCACCTCACCCAGCAGTACAAAGTGTACACTATAGAAACATGTTATTTATTTCTATCTTCTATTAAGAACATTTTAAAATGCTTGTGCTATATTTTCAGTAGCTTTTCTACAAGGGATGGGGAGAATATTGATATAAAATTGGTATTTCATGTAACATGTTTTGTTCCAATTCATTAACGTGATTGTACATTTAGTAATGAGTCTCTCTTACACAGATTTTATAATGAAATGAATAAAATCATTTATAATGATATTCTGTGAGGTCTGTGGGGCTTTTAGTCCCCATGATACCTAGATGGCAAACTAGCATGTGCCCTTCTTGGCAATGGAACAGCAATCCTGGCATCATTCACACAAGTATGTCTATGCAGTTCCCAAAGAAGTCTATTACTAAAATCTGGGAGTGGACCCCAAGAGAAAATGCATTGCTGAGAATTATTTCATCAACCAGTACATAGGCTGTGTATTTGGCAGGTGCACACACCTCCTTTTAAAAATGTGTTCTATCAAATAGCTGCACATATCCTATCCTTCATTCTTAAACATCCCATGGCCAAAAAGACAAAAATGCATTGAAGCAGAAAATGTCTGCATTGAAAAGATAAAAATTAAGTTTAATCTACTTCAATGAATTCAGCAGAGGGCCCCAAATTCAGGCAGCCAGTATAATAGCTGTCTTTTTAAGATTGGTTTTAGCTGTATCTTGAATAAACAATTATCCTACTACAGAGGAGGCTAGATTTATGCACAAAGACTAAATACAAGTGAATTTGTGCTTCCATATTCCCAGGAATGCTTTAACTTGTTAAATATTAAAATCAATCTGGTGTTCAATAGAAGTCAATATAATTTCTTTAGAGAAAATGATACACTCAGTTCATGAGAATTAATAATCTAACTTGGACATTTCGTGCAATTCAATCCAGTGGTTCAATTTTCAGGAAAATAATACCATATGTGCTACTGTAATCTAATAAACGTGCTTATGAATTTCTTAGGTACTTTTCAATTTGAAATGATTGTTCCCATGTCCCAAAAGTCATTAGAAAATAAGGTCATAAATCTATTTTAAATGGCTTTTACCAGAGATTATAATTATTGAATGGACAATGATTGGAAGTCATTTTCACCTGCAAAACCAGACAAGAGGTGTTTAGATCACTGGGCTGGCAACCCAGTTTTACCATTTCACAACTCTGGGGCCTTTGGTAAGTAAGCTACCTTTTTTTTACCTCAGTTTTATTATTTGTAAAATGAATAATAATAGAATCTGTTCTGTGTACTTTTTTGTTCAGAATTACTTAATAGCAAAAAAAAAAAAAAAAAAAAAGTTATTATTCTGAACAAAGGAAACCTATGACAAGCCTAGCATTAAGGCTGGCTTTTAGAACTTCAAACTTTTGACCAGGTATATCTCTAAGGAGCTCTTATTTCCTGTTATACAAAACATTCCTGGGGTTGTAGATATCCCATAATACAGAAAGAAGAGTCACAGAACAAAAGAAAATTTTTAAATGGAAAAAAAATGTGTAGGATAGTTGATAGTTGGTTGATAGTTAAAATGCGATCAGCTTCCCTAATCTGTGGGTTTCACATCAACAAGAATTGAAAACAGTTAGGAGAAAACTGGATGGTTTCTTCTGTGCTGAATATGTATAGGCTTTTTTCTTGACATTTTTCTCTACCTAATACAGTATAATGACTATGAACTGAGCATTTATGTTATATTAGGTATTATAAATAATCTAGAGATGATTTAATGTATATGGCAGGACGTGCATAGGTTGTAAGCAAATAGTGTGCCATTTTATATCAAGGACTTGAACATCCAGGGATTTGGGGATTTGTGGGGGTTTGGGAGCTAATCTCCCATAGACGCCGATGAACAACTCTATATACTACTGCATTATAGTTATAATTTTAAATCCAGCTACACAAGAATACACAGAAGACCAATTTTTGCTCATTGATTTGTCTACAACACCCAGCA
Source organism: Rhinopithecus bieti (assembly GCF_001698545.2). Taxonomy (NCBI): domain Eukaryota; kingdom Metazoa; phylum Chordata; class Mammalia; order Primates; family Cercopithecidae; genus Rhinopithecus; species Rhinopithecus bieti. Next base: position 180,537 of record NW_016813061.1, on the reverse strand, counting down.
CTACGCTTACACATAGGTGTTCACTAAATGTTTGTTGAATACATGGAATGAAAGACTCAGTTAATGAATGAATGAACCCTGAGCCCATGCCATCTCTTCTTCAAGTACTAGTGCAAAACAGAGCAGAAGTCAGAGTGATTTTGTTTGTGATTAGCAAGTGAGTATTAAGATCCTCAAAAAAAGTACAATTATTGCAGTTTGTTAGGTGACTTAAATGAACAAAAAGAGAAAGGGGTGAAGATGTGAGTTAATCAATAGACAGATATAATTGGTGACCCAATGATTGTTCAGGTAAAAGGTAATGAAGAGGGAGATTGAGTTAGTGACAGAAAAGTGCTCAGAACGAGAGATTCTCTTATAAATGTTGATTTTATTCAAAGAGTGGGAGAGAGTGAGAAAGGAAAAGAGAGAGAGAGATTATCTAATTAACTCAATGCATATCACTGAGAATCTTCCAACTCACCCCTGCAGGTATTTAGTTAGCTACCTGAACAACTATGTTTTCGAACAATTTAGTTTTCTTTGTAGGATTTCTTCTCAGCATCAGATATTAGTTTGCTTAATCAAAAATATCTCTTTTACATGAAAAAAAACAGAAGTTTAAATTATATTCCATCATCAACATATTCATTAATTCAGCAAAAATTTGTTGAGCACTTATGCCTACAACTTTAATCAATTTTGAAATAATTCAGTGAATAAAAGAGACAAAAATACTTGTGTCATGGAGTGTACATCCTAGTGGAAGAGAGATAGAAAATATAATACATTAAAAGTGGATAGGTACTATACAGAAATAAGCTTCAAATGATCGCCTTTGATTTCAGGTCTCACATCCAGGTCACATTAATGCAGGGGATGGGTTCCCATGGTCTTGGGCAGCTATACCCCTGTGGCTTTCCAGGGTATTGCCTCCCTCCCAGCTGCTTTCACGGGCTGTCATAGAGTGTCTGCGGCTTTTCCAGGCAAACAGTGCAAGCTGTAGGTGAATCTACTATTCTGGGGTCTGGAGGACAGTGGCCCTCTTCTCACAGGTCCACTAGGTGGTGCCCCATTAGGGACTCTGTGTGGGGGCTCCGACCCCACACTTCCCTTCTGCACTGCCCTAACAGAGGTTCTCCATTAGTGCCGCACTCCTCCAGCAAACTTCTGCCTGGGCATCCAGGCATTTCCATACATCTTCTGAAATCTCAGCGAAGGTTACCAAACCCAAGTTCTTGATTTCTGTGTATTCGCAGGCTCAACACCTCTCCAAGCCTTGAGGCTTCCACCCAATGAAGCCACGGCCCAAGCTCTATGTTAGCCCCTTTCAGCCACAACTGGAGCAGTTGGGATGCAGGGCACCAAGTCCCTAGGATACCCACAGCATGGGGACCCTGGACCTGGCCCACGAAACCAGTTCCTCTTTGGTCTCCAGGCCTGTAATGGAAGGACTGTGGTGAAGACCTCTGACATGGCTTGGAGACATTTTTCCCATTGTCTTGGGGATTAATATTTGGTTCCTCATTACTTATGCAAATCTTTGCAGCTGGCTTTAATTTCTCTTCAGAAAATGGGTTTTTCTTTTCTATCACATTGTCAGGCCGCTAATTTTCTGAACTTTTATGCTCTACTTCCCTTATAAAACTGAATGCCTTTAACAGCACCCAGCTCACCTCTTGAATGCTTTGCTGCTTAGAAATTTCTCCCACCAGATACTCTGAATCATCTCCCTCAAGTTCAAAGTTCCACAGATCTCTAGGGAAGGGGCAAAACGCCACCAGTCTCTTTGCTAAAACATAATGAGAGTCACTTTTGCTCCAGTTCCCGACAAGTTCCTCATCACCATCTGAGACCACCCTCAGCCTGGACCTTTTTGTTCATATTGCTATCAGACTTTTGGTCAAAGCCGTTCAAGTATCTAGGAAGTTCCAAACTTTCCTACATTTTCCTGTCTTCTTCTGAGCCTTCCAAACTGTTGCAACCTCTGCCTCTTACCTAGTTCCAAAGTCACTTCCACATTTTCAGGTATCTTTTCAGCAACACTCCCACTTCTAGTACCAATTTATTGTATTAGTTCCTTTTCATATTGCTGATAAAGACATACTCAAGACTGGGGGGAAAAAAAGAGTTTTAATTGGACTTACAGTTCCACCTGACTGGGGAGGCCTCAGAATCATGACAGGAGGTGAAAGATACCTCTTACATGGTGGTGGCAAGAGAAAAATTAGAAAAATGCAAAAGCAGAAACCGCTGATAAAACCATCAAATCTTGTGAGACTTACTACCATGTGAACAGTATGGGGGAAACCGCCCCCATGATTCAAATTATCTCCTACCAGGTCCCTCCCACAACATGTGGAAATTATGGGAGTACAATTCAAGATGGGATGTGGGTGGGGACACAGACCCAAACCATATCATATATATATACACACATAATACACACACATATACACACACATATATATATACACACACACACACATATAAATGATATGTTTGAGCCTATGTCATTGCCCCCAGAGGTAGCTGAAGGGTTTTGTGAGGAGTTCCACATGTTTTCTACTGTCACTTTATTATTAGGGGATTACAGTGTGGCAAGTAAAACAAGTAAGGCACTCACAAAAAATATAAGGAGACACAAGGAACCTCAGTAATCAAGATAAATAATATTGTAATATGATGCAGTATTTCAAAAATCAAAATCCAACAATCTGTGAATAAAATATACACATTTTAATTAAAGGATCAGATGTTACACAATGTCGTTCACCTTACCCTAAACCAGAACCTGACATTTCAACTCTTCCTTTTTCCACATAGCAAGAAGGCAACTGGTAAAGTTTACATGGTCTCCTTCCTAGGGTTATATTAGTATGTCACAAAATAAATCTCTAATTACATATTGTCAGACCAACATTGTAAAGCTCAGCCTTTCTACTGACCCCTTAAGTTACCCCAACACATATGCTTCTTAACTGCTTGAAAACAGAGCCGGGTCCAGAGCCTGGTGCTGAAAATCGGGCACCTATTTCACAAATCACAAATGCACCCATGGCTGCAGAGGACTGTTCACTCTTTAATCAGCCACACCAGGCATATTTTACCAAAAAAAAAAGAAGTCTGTGCTGCTATGCTGTGCTGGTTGGAAATGATCACATCCTTTTAGATGCTGATGATAAATTATGTCTCAGTGTTTCTAATAATAAACTATTGCTTCAAATTGCATATTAGATACAGTATAACATTAAATCCTGTGTGATTATTCATCATTCTCTCCAGGGCTAGCCCAAGGCAAAATTGTAAAGCAGGTTAAGTTTATCCTTCACAGACCGCCTCTCTCAGTAATGCATGCAGATGCCCATTCTCCTAGACTACCCAAAGGGCTTACTGACCTGCCCTTTGGACTCTGGAGTCCTTTAGAAAGCACAGCAAACTTTAGCCCATTTCCTACTACGGAAATATGCCTGCTAGTTTTACAATCCCTCAGGACCTCAAATTAGGTGGCTGTGATTGGAAAACTATCACTCAAAATAATTCACCTGGAGCTGTAATAGCCAATAATATTTCCATGTGTTCTCATGGGTAGAATATTATTTTAAGAGAGACTGGAAAGAAAAAAACACACACCTCGTGACATATCTCTGCTTGGAACACACAATTGTGTATATGGTATACAAATAGTTGTAAAATAGTATAACTGCAAGAAAATATTTACTTAAAGATGACAATTTTTAAAATTTTAAAAATTGTCTTTAATGGGATAAATGAGGTGTTTTTTGCATTTTCTATTTTCTTATAAAGAAATTTTCTTATATAAAATTTCATAAATTTTCACATATTATGTTTATTTTGAAATATTTTATTCACATAAACAAAGCATAAAAGATAATGTCAAATAGCTACCCTCCCATTTTATCAAATTTCTAAGTTTTGCTATATTTACTTTAAAATGAATATAAAATAAAACATAAAAGACAAAGTTGAAGCTCCCTGTGAGGCAATAGTTTTTTTTTTCTTTTTTTGAGACGCAGTTTCCCGCTTATTGCCCAGGCTGGAGTGCAAAGGCATGATCTCGGCTCACCATAGCCTCTGCCTCCTGGGTTCAAGCAATTCTCCTGCCTCGGCCTCCCAAGTAGCTGGGACTACAGGCATGCACCACCACACCCAGCTAATTTTGTATTTTTAGTGGAGACAGGGTTTTTCCATTTTGGTCAGACTGGTCTCGAACTCCCGACCTCTGGTGATCTGCCTGCCTCGGCCTCCCAAAGTGCTGGGATTTATAGGCATGAGCCCCCGTGCCCATCCTGACAATTTTCAAATCATTTTTCCTGGAGGTACCCATCACTGTGCCTAAATTTTAGTGTTTATTATTACTTCATAAGTTATTATACTGTTTCAACAAATAAATTTCTAAAAATAATAAGTATTATTTTGGAATTTTCAAGTATTATAAAATCCTATCATACTGTATCTATCTTTGGATAATCTGGTTTTCTTAGGTCCACTGTTTTTTAAATTTATTCATTTTTTGAGTCTTATTCAAAAATGCCAAACTCCTCTTCTGTTCATTACCTAATTCTATATTTTATAGTTATAAAAATAGTGTATTCCAATGAAAACAGAGAGTGACTCTTTAGTTAATAAGCTCTTGTTCATTCATTTTTAACTTATTTATATGCTCTCCAATCATTTGTATTTTCCCCTTACAAACAATGCTACAAAAATAAAGTTTTGTAAAGGTCTCTTTGTGCACATGTGTAAAGATTTTTCTAACACGTATACCTAAAAGTAAAATTGCTGTGTCAAAGAGTATCCACATCTGTGACTATATTAGATAATTTGAAATTGCTCTTCATAGTAGCTTGTACTCCCTTCTGTAAAGTATGACAGTTCTTGTGTGTCCACATTATCACCAACACTTTATATTGTCTGATTTTATTTTTGCTTAAAGAATGGAAAAAGGTACTTCATAGTTGTTTTAATCTGTCTTGCTTTCCCTAATAACTTACAAAGTTGAAAGTATAGTCATTTATGAATTATCTATTTAGTTCTCCCCTTCTGTTCATTACCTGTTTAAATTGTATATTTTATAGTTATAGTGTATTCCAATGAAAAGAGAGTGACTCTTTAGTTAATAAAAAAAAATGGTGAGATATTAATTGGGCTATAGACCTTCCATATTCCTTAAATATATATAGTTCTGCTTTCTTTGTGTTTCGAAGACTAATTCTAATTGCCTCAGTCATTGTTCGTTGTGGTCTACAAAATATGATTACATTTACAAACACAAGTGTTAACATCTCTAGCTTTGAATCCTCATTTTTTCCTGTTTTTGTGTGACTATGCACAAAAAATTTTAACATCTCAGTGGCTAGGTATCCTTATCTTAAAATGAGATGATAACTCCAATCCCCAAATCCCAAATAGAATAGGATGGTTGGGAGTACATAATGATAACTGTTAATGGATGTAAAGTTGTTAGATTGGTACCTGGCATAGAACGGTTATTATTATTAGGCATTATACACTTAGAGTATATTATAAATCACATAACATCTTAAGCACACCGAGATGTCAGATAAGGCTTTGTAACCACATTGTAGTTTATGTAATATGTTTTTCCTACACAGCATACAATTTTAAAACATTGTTTTGCCTCATTTCCAAAGGTTTTATTGTTACCTTTGTCCTGTTAAGCTACTTTTATTCTCTATTTTAGATACATTTTCTCTCTACTTACATATATAGCCTTGTAAACCTTAATGAATGCTGTAAAATAAATTGAAACTTTTAGTCAAAGATATTTTGAAAATCTCATTGGTTTTCCTTTTCAGATAACTCAGAAAGGTGACTCTCTAGATGCTAAATCATAGGCTTTTACAAAGTCTTAGCAAGAAATGACAATCTTAGAATACGGCTATAACTGAAAATGTCAATTGATTGCAATGGAACAAAATAATATCCTTGACCCTGCTTCTAAAAGCGAGGTTAAAAACTTCAAACCCAAGGACATTCCTTGTAATTGACTGTGAAGCCCCTGAACTACTAAAAATTGAGGGATCAGGATAGAAAATTATAGAAGCAGCAAGGTATAGTTGATGCCTGAGAGCACTAAAATCTAATCACAAAACTGAACACAAGACAGATGCCACCACATTTAAAAATAATCTCTAATAGTTCTTCTATGTGACCTATTCATAGCTTGAGTCTCCCTTTGCTATTCATCAGGAGAAAATACCCAGAGTGATAATGAACTGTCAAATTTGTTATCACTTTTTTTCTTCCTCATAATCTAAACATTTGGAAACCATTGTTTTTATAACTTGTCCAGTACTAATTCCTGTCCTCTTTCCAGTCCTCTTATTTCCCATGCTCTAAAGCTGCATTTGTATTTTAATGAGCAGACTTCCTTTTTTTTATTCAAAAAGTTTCCTTGGATTTCTAGTAAACAAGATAAAAATAATTTTAAAATTGAAATAAAGCACATGTTTAAAAACCTGAATGCATTGAACTTGTGAACTGCACAACAAATATCCCTAAGGAGGAGAGTTAATCATTCAGCTCTAGTAAAGGCATTGCTCAAAGATAAAAGCAGAGACTCAGAAACATCAGAAAATGGTGCTCTTCTTAATACAAATAATGAAAACATAGGAAAAAGTACAATTTTAATGTATATTTTAAATTCTAAATCTTCTATTTGCTTGCTATAATAAATTCAAATAAGATAATATATATGAAGGTAAAACTGAGTCCTCATTCTTCTCCAGAGTTGCTTCCACATATTACTGCTTCTACAGTTTTGCTTTTGTATTTTCAAGACTGTTTTAAATATAAGAAAGTATATAGTCATATCAATATTTTAAAGTGATTATATATATACTTAAATATACATGTGTCAGTAGGGCATGGTGGCTCACACCTGTAAACCCAGCACTTTGGGAGGCTGAGGCAGGTGGATCACAAGGTCAGCAGATCGAGACCATCCTGGCCAACATGGTGAAACCCTGTCTCTACTAAAAATATAAAAATTAGCTTGGCATTGGTGGCGGGCACCTGTAGACCCAGCTACTAGGGAGGCTGAGGCACAAGAATCTCTTGAACCTTGGAGGCAGAGGTTGCAGTGAGCTGAGATGGCACCACTGCACTCCAGTCTGGCAACAGAGTGAGACTCATCTCAAAACAACAACAACAACAACAACAAAATATATATATATATATATATATATATACACACACACACACACACACACACACACACACGTGAAAACATATATAGCTCCACTGTAATTTATTTTCACTGAAATATATATCAAGGATAACTTTAACAAATTTTCTTTAAACTATCTCATTTTTAAATGCAGCAGAGTATTTCAATATATAATTACACCATACTGTATGTATCCATCCTACTTATAGACATTTGTATTGTCTCTATTTCTTTCTTATTGAAAAGTTTGAATATGATTACACAAAAATATTTGTATACTTAAGCAAAAATATACATGTCATATAAGAATATTTGCCCAAAATGTAATTACTTGGTTATGAGATATAATCATTTTAAGTGTGCATAGATCCACAGAAACTTTCAGATATATTATGCCAAATGGTATTCCTATAAAAAGTATGAAGATGACAAGTTCCTCATAAAGTTGTTAATATTTGAAGTAACCAAGTCTTTCTAAGGTGTGCCAATCTGATAGATTAAAAAACAGTATTCTTTCATTTCAACTTCCATTTTCTTGACGTCTAACAAGAGGGTCTCAAACTCCTGGCTTCAAGCAATTCTCCTTTCTTGGCCTCCCAAAATGATGGTGTTCTAGGCATAAGCTACTGGGCCCAGCCAAGGTTAAGGATTTTTTTGTATGTTTAATGCATACACACATACCTTGCTAAATATTTTGGTACATACATATTATGTGTCTGTGGCTATTAATTATCAGGGGAACCAGCCCCCAGTATTTCAAGTATGTTCTTTTCTATTTTCCCTGAATGTCAGCTGGTCTGAGAAATAAAGGGAAAGAGTACAAAAGAGAGAAATTTTAAAGCTGGGTTTCTGGGGGAGACATCACATGTCAGCAGGTTCCATGATGCCCCCCAAGCCGTAAAACCAGCAAGTTTTTATTATGGATATCAAAAGGGAGGGAGTATACAAATAGGGTGTGGGTCACAGAGATCACATGCTTCACAAGGCAATAAAATATCACAAGGCAAATGGGGGCAGAGTGAGATCATAGGACCAGGGTGAAATTAAAATTGCTAATGAAGTTTCATGTCTCACTGGGCACACATTGTCATTGATAACATCTTATCAGGAGACAGGGTTTGAGAGCACACAACTGGTCTGACTAAAATTTACTAGACAGGAATTTCTTCATCCTAGTAGGCCTGGGGGCACTACAGGAGACCAGGGCTTATTTCATCCCTTATCTACAACTGTATAAGACATTCCAGAGAGGCCATTTTAGAGACCTCCACCTAGGAATGCATTCTCTTTCTCAGGGGCTGTTCCTTGCTGAGAAAAGAATTCAGCGATCTTTTCTCGCTATTCGCTATTTGTAAAGAAGAGAAACATGACTCCGTTCTGCGCAGCTCCTGGGCAGTCAAACCTAAGATGGTTAATCTCCCTTTTCCCTGAACATGGAACCGTCTATCCTGTTCTCTTTTTCAAGGTGCCCAGATTTTCATATTGGGCTTTAAACACACATGCTTTATGAACAATTTGTGCAGTTAATGTAATCATCACAGGGTCCTGAAGCAACATACATCTTCAGTTTACAAAGATGATGGGATTAAGAGATTAAAGACAGGCATAGGAAATCACAAGAGTATTGATTGGGGAAGTGATAAATGTCCATGAAATTTTCACAATTTATGTTCAGAGATTGTAGTAAAGACAGGTGTAAGAAATTATAAAAGTATTAATTTGGGGAACTAATAAATGTCCATGAAATCTTCATGAACATTTTACATTCTTCTGTCACGGCTTCAGCAGGTCCCTCCATTTGGGGTCCCTGACTTCCTGCAACAATTTATAATGTAATTTATGATATAAAATTTTCACTTTTTATATAATCAAATCTGAGAAAGGAAATGTGGTAATACTTTTAGACATTTTTTCTCTAAAATATCATCTCCTAAAAATATTTCTTAGTACATTTTACTAAATCATTGGAAAGAATACTTGAATATGTTAGAAACTCAAGTTCTAGTCCAATTGTTTCTTACATCAGTTGTATGATCTCATAAGATCTGTTAACTACATGAGATTCATCTTGAGGCATCCCAGCAATCTTGAGATTCTTGAAGGAACAAGTCATAAGGATCCCCATCTGCTACCTGCATTAAGACCTAAAATCTCTAAAACTTCTAAACAGATCATTATCCTTAATCTAGATTTCTTTTCAGCCCTTTACAAGGACTTCTGAAACATAATGTACTTAAGAATCATCTGGAGATGTTGTAAAACTTCAGGTTCTAATTCACCAGGTATAGGGTAGGGCCTGAGATTCCACATTTCTGACAAATTCCCAGGAAATGCTAAAACTGCAGCTCTGTGAACCACACTTTGAATCCCAGGCCCCAGAATTATTCTTTACATGAAAAGAACTGCAGGATAGTTCCAATTATGAAAATAATTAGTATTACCACTAATGGTGACTATAAAATAGTTCTCATTCATATGGCATTTCAGTTGACAGAGCACTTTGACATTTGTTAACTCCTTCTGATATTCATTCACAATAATCCCCTATCCCAATGAAGGCAGGGCATTAATTATTCAGAGGAGAAATTGAAGGAGTGTTAACATCCATGCTCAGTGTCACACAGCTAATAAGAGACAAGGTGATCTGTGAGGTTAACTCAGACAGAGACACAATATAACACAATGGCCAAGAGAACAGTCTTTAAAGTCAGAAAGATCTGGATATTGTCTCCTTCACATTTTAATCGTGTGCGTCAGACAAGTTATTTAACCTCTGTATTTTAGTTCCTCATTTATAAAGTGGACGTGCCTGTTTCATACACTTGTTAGACTTAACCTCTAAAATGCCTGATACAAATGCCTATCATGAGTTAGTCCCTAAATAAATGGTAGCTGCTGTTGTTTGTCATCCTTATTATCCCAGAAAATTCTGCTGAATTGTTTTAGATACTTCCCATCCTCACAAAATCTAAGAGAATATTTAACTTTCTTGCAGCACTTGACCACCACAGGCTTTACATAAAATACATGACAGGATTAGACACTCGGAATGAGCCTCTTCATTGCACCTCTATTTAGCTGGATATGTGGGAGGACTTGCAGTGTAGCTGCCTACTGATGTGTTGTTATGTATATAAAGAATTTCTGCCTGCAGAGTTTCTGCTATGGCTTTCAGAAGCCCACAAATGCATGCATGTTTTCTCCAAGTGTAGAATAGGAGTTATTTTTTGATAGTGGGATACTAGCAAACTATTATACTTGGCTAAGCTTCAGATGATTTCACCAGTTGTGATTTGTGCAAAAAGTAACTAAGCAGTGCCACTGGAAAAAGCTGAAAAATGACATCTATGTCACGGACAGATAAATGAGAAAAGCAAAACAAAGGAAAATGCTGTACCATATTGATAATGTGTGGGGTATGACTTATGAAAGTATCTCAATAATTATTAAATATTGATTTTTTTGTCATTTATGAATACTAACATCAAGGCTAGGATAATATACTCTTTTAAATGCCTTAAATAAAAAATTTTCATTTTCTCCTGGGTTAGGTTTTCATCAAATGAAATAAAGTTGCAATATTTTTTTCTATTTGAAATTTATAACTTTTTCTGTAACATTTCTCAGTTCTGTGGTTGGAAAGTTCATAGTTCCAGGTATTTTGACTTCCAATCATTTCTCATCCAACTGGATCACTATTAACATGAGTGTTACTGCTATAATTTTTTCAGAGATCCCTGGTATGCAAGAAAAATAGAAACAAAGTATAGGACAAAGATAAAGATGTATGATGTAAGATCAATTTAAGGGTAAAAAAATACAAGATTATGATTTTATAGGACTGTCAGTGAGACAAACAGTTGATCAGCTCAAACACTCAACTGTTATTTTGATGGAATATTTGATGGATTCACTGTGAGCAACTTAACTATTGATGTGTGAGATGGAATTTAGGCAACATTTGTCATCATAGGGGACTGGGCTCCTGGATCAGGGAACAGATAAAATGCCTATTCTCCTTGTATGAAAAGAAGTAATAAGGAATATGTGTACCACATAAGAAAAAGAGAGCTAGCAGCTGAGATAAAAGCAAGAAATTATTTGCACTGTTTCACCAAGTTCCTTAAAAAATAGGTCAAGAACGTCTAATTTAACATAGCAATGATATTTAATATTCAAAGTAGGATACAAAATTTTAGTTGCTGTAATATGTCTATAATATCAAAACATATGCATATACATATATAGAAAATGAGATGAAATACATACAACAAAATTTTAACTGTGTTTAGACTATGAGATGATTTTCATTTCTGAGTATACTCTATATTTTTCAGTGTTTGAACAGTTCACGAATTAATTTTATACCAAAAATATGATTTAAAAAAATCCATAAGCAAGAAACAACAGTTTAAATCTGAAGGAGAACAGACGATCTTTGAAGTCACTTTGGCCTAGGTTTTTTTTTTTTTTTTTGCATTCTGCCACTCAGTCTGTAATATGCTGTGGTATCAAGCAACCCCAAAATCTCACTGGCTTGACAAAACAAAAGTTTATTTTTCATACATGCAAACTCCACCATGGCTGCAAGGAAGCTGCACTCCATCTGATATCTAAACATTCCAGACTAATTTGCTCTTATGGCTCCTCTGCAGAAACACATGCTTCTGCAACCTACATGGCCCGGGCAAAGAGGGCTGGAGAGCTGAGCATCAGCAGTTAAGCACTTCAGTTCAGAAGTGGCATTCATCATTGCAGCCCACATTTTATTGCCAAGATCAGTCACATGACTAGTAAAGTGTAGTCCTCCTTGTTCTGAAATCACAGGAGAGACAGATAAAGTGTTGGTAAACTTTAGAATTGTCTAACATAGCCATTAGCCTCCTAGCAGGTCATTAGGCAATGGACTTCCCTCATCTATATAATAGCCTCATTTCAGGGTCACTGCTACAGTGCCTGGCATGGATTTAGGAATTATTAATATTTATTGTATTCTCCCTTTGCCTACAGCTGAAGCCATACATATAAACTTTGTTCTAAGTCATCTATTATTCAGCATCACTATTCCTCCTACCTTTAAGTTATCTGACATGATATTGGTAACTACATTTTCTTTGGGTTTACAACACAATTATTTTTCATGTTGTATTACACCTTCTAAAACAGGTTGTTCAATAGCTCTATGTGAATTAGTGATTTGTTCACAAAGCTCAATCTCCTTTTCTACCACCTCCTCTTCTAAGTGGCAGGAACAATTGATCTCCCAAAAGTAAACACTAAAAAAAGAATAGCAAACTACTTAACCACCATGTTAGCTTCATCTGCTCCCATCAGCCCAAGTCTGCAATTTCATCTTACTGAACAGGGTCAAGTGTAGATGACTCATTGGCATAGAAGATCTCCCCAACGAAGCATGTGATGTGGTGAAAAGTGAATTATCTTTGGCATCAGACAAATGCACATTCAGACTGTATCTCTACTACCTATGTGCCATGCAATCTCAGGCACCTGACCTAGCCTCACTGAACTTCAAATTTTTCATCAGAAAATGGAAATAAAAATATTTATCTATTAGATGCTTTTTATTTTCCATGTTGCATCTCTTAGGCTCACTTCTAATTTCAGTCCTAATTTTGATAAACAACCGAGTCAGCTTCCAGTGTCCCACCTCAAGGTTGTATCTCTACTTTTCTGCTTTAGGGCCATCTCCCATGGTGCTGTTCAACTCAGTGGAGGTTAGCTGGAGTGGAGGGAAATTAACAGCTCCTGGGGACAGAAATAATCAGTCAATGTCCCAGCCTTCTATTATTTAGACTGATGATTTTGAGTAGCATGTCCTACACTTCTCAAAGTGCTGGTGGAACCAAGCCTGCATTCCCCACAGAAGAATCCTCAATGGCATACCTATATGTGCTTTTCCTTCTTCCCTTTTCCCCTGTTGCTTCAGTCCTCTGTCTGTGAATCACATTCCATATAAACTATACTCAAGTTCTTGCCTCGAGTTCCGCTTTGGGACAACCCAAACTTAGATTATGACAGATTTTGGAAAACATCTATAATATTTATTTTAAATATGTTATAGTAACATTTCAAGGCTAATGTGTTCTTGTGCAGTGATTAATCTTAAATAAACCCTACACTTCTGGTGACACAGTCATATTTTGACATGACTTTTCTATAATACCAGGTGAGTGAGGACAATGGATGGTAATATTCCTGAAATTCATTCCTATATGAGGACAGCTACAAACAGCTAACTATACTCACAAGTGACTATGAACCTCATCAATATAACCCATGAATCCAAACTAAAATGTATTTCCAACTGAACTGCCCTTAAGTAGGTCCCCACAATTGTGGCCACTTCAAGATTATGCAACTTAAGGAAAACTGTGACAGAGGATTTTGTCATAAAAAAAAAAAAAAAAATGGTATATTTTAAGTTGGAGTTACACTATCTTACTTTAGAAGACTTGACAAAAACATAAGGTCATGTGAACACATTGGTAGGGCTCTTCTGAGGACCTTGGAAAGGCTCCGTGTAAATTAGGAGCCCTGAAGCTTAAGCTACATGAGCTTCATGATAAATCCACCTCGGGTCATGGCTATTAGTAAGTCATTATTGGATGACAGCAAGACTGGAAGAGAAAGAAGGATCAAGAGGAGCAGATCTTCCTATGGTACTATTTTGCATTCCATGTGGAAAATGTAGTCTGAAGTCATACAGTAAAACTTTTATTTTTTCACTGAATTATTAAAATCTTAATATAAAAATGCATGTAGAACTTTCTTACAAAAGTTAAGAAAAAAGATATGGTTTTAAATTTTAAGCTTGTACTTATTCTGGAGAGTGAATTGGAAATGCAACAAGAGGATAAGTAAAGCTTTATTCATTTAGCACTTGTGGTTTTCATATATGGGTGTGAAACTAAAGAAAGAATTTGACAAATAAAGGATTTTAAGTAATAAAATAAAGTGGAAGAGCCTTTTCAAGCATTTTACATATAGTGAACATGATAATTACACTTTTATTCCTAAGTGTCATTGTAGATCCACTGTTTAGTAATGCTATAGTTGTCCAATTAAAGTGTTGCTTGCAATTTAAAAAGTCATTTCTTTCCATGCATTTTGTGTGCATTTCAGATTAGTCTTTCTTCTAATTAGTGAATGTCTGTCAGTTTGTAGTTAGATCATGTATGTTTAAGATTGATACAGCTGTTTAATATATAATCCTAAAACAAAAGCATGGAGAAATATGGTAAAAAAAAATTAAAAGGCAAGAAACTATAATATTAGTCTAAAGGTAACAACAAACATTCTGTAAAATAATCATGCTTCTTATTCAATAGAAGCTGTCAAATTTTCATCCCTCAAATTTTTCATCCTTTTGTGTTTATAGAATAAGTAGTTTATCAGGTAAAATTATATAAAACTGATATATTCAGTCACCAAAAGAAAACGAAAAGCAAACCTTTCTCTGAGTGAGATAGTTAGCTTGCTAGCTAGAGATACACAAACATGTGCACAGGAGGAACTCTTATTGAGAAACTGACCACAGTATTATAGAAAATTTGGAAAAAAGAGCATTTTTGCCATCCATTCCCAACACTTGGCCAGCTAGCCACTCTTGCTCTGTGCAACCTACTCACATCATGGGACCATAGGTGTTTCACAGCCTAAGAGAAGTTAGGTAACAGAAGTTGTTGCTTCCTCCCAGCCCTCCCCAGCTATAGTGTAAGGACCCAGGATGATGAGAACATGAGGTTGGAGAAAGGATGGGATTTCAGTAAGCAGCAGAAACAGGTGTTCACTTCCATGCTGCAGAGCTGATGGTGCAGCACACCATGTAGGAGAACCTGGAAAGCAAGTGCTGTGACTTGAGAATTTCCAAGCAAAGGTTCCAGAGTTCTAAGTTAGCATGCCAGGATTAGGGTGCCTGCCTCCGAGCACACTCTGGGCCTCACTTTCTTCATAGCAAATTGAAGTATGGTGCATAAAACAGGACCAGTGGTTACACAGAAAGATTACTGAAGCTATTTTCCTTTTGGGAGAGTTTTCTCTTTCATTCTCTAACCTGGCTAAATAACATGTTAAATATTCTACTCATGGCTTTGTGAAACTTAACTAGTTCTTAATCTCAAAAAGTGAAGCTTCATACGACTATGAAACATGAACAAACTACAAAAAAAGTAATGTCATTTGTCTTATAATACCCACTTTCTGACTTGCTGTGGCATAATTTTAGACCTATAACACTCTTCAGTGAAGTGAAAAGATGTTCCAGCCTGACAGATGCAGTCAAAGCTGAGGCCATAGCAAAACCCAGTGTTAGCAATTCATTTAGCTTAATGAGTTGTTGTACATGCCTGTGAATTTCATTTCCTCAGCTGGAGACCCCTGAAATTCTTAAGGCTAACACACTTCTGAAAACTCTTTTCATGCTTTTGATATTAGATTAGATAATGAGATCTTGCAGTATCCCAGCAAAATACATATGAGAAGTTAACCTGCTTCAAAAGGGGATACCCCAATGACTTCCAAAAGAAAGATGACATAGAAATCTTTATCATAAATATCCTTTATGTTCTCCAAAGGATGGCAGATAATTAAGAATAATTGAACTACATACATACCAGAATCTCATTTTGGCTTAGCTAATTATTGGCAGGGTAAACAAATTTTGTGGAATGAAAAGACTGTGGTCTCTGACTTATCTTTATGTGTTTGTGGCTGACACATCTGGTTGATAAGCTGGGAACATCCATGCCAGGAGCTAGGGACAGGGTCTGGAGAGAGACCGACCCAGTTTTCTGCCCTGTGATACAGAAACTAAATCCCACGCATTAGTGGATATCTCCACCTGAATCTCTCAAAGACATCTCAAATTTGAACTTAATTTATTTCCCAGAATCTGAGCCATGTATTTTAATACCTTATTTTAATTGCACTTTTGGTTACAGCAAAATCGAATGTAAAATAAAAGAGTTCTTCCTATATACTTCTTGTTCCTCCATATGCATAAGCTCCTCCACTAAGAATACCTCACACCACAGTGAGATATATATATATATATATATATATATATATATATATTTTTTTTTTGTGTGTGTGTTTGTTT
>NW_016813061.1:139872-163961 GCF_001698545.2 Rhinopithecus bieti | reverse complement strand
TATATATATATATATATATATATATATAGTTTTTTTGTTTGTTTGTTTGTTTTTACAATAAATAAACTTACGTCTACACTTCATCACCCAAAGTCCATAGTTCATGTTAGTGCTGACTCTTGCTGTTACACATTCTATGGATTTGGATAAAAGCAGAACGACATGTATCTACTCTTGTAGTATCATACAGAGTAGTTTCCCTGTCTTAAAAATCCTCTGTGCAAAGTCTATTCATCCCTCTCTCTGTCATCCTTTGGCAATCACTAGTATTTTTAGAGCCTCCATAGTTTTGCTTTTCAGAATGTCATAGTTGGAATCTATATAGCATGTAGCCTTTTTCCACTGGCTTCTTTCATTTAGTGATACGCATTTACATTTCTTCCACATCTTTTCATGACTTTCTCACTTTTTAGCACTGAATAATATTCCATTGTTTGGATATACCACATTTTTTATCAATTTACCTACTGAATCCATTGATCACTGGAGTGAATACCAATCCTCCTCAGAACCATGGTAGTCAGTCTAGATTTCTTCCCTCTCTTCCCTCCACATTCAATGTAACTTGTCTCCTGAACATGTCTGAGATTTGTCTCATCCACTCCTACTGCCTTCCCATACCACCATTAAACTAATTTAGGCTCTCACCATTTCTTACTTGAAGTAAGGCAGCATAACATTTCTATCACTTCCTATCAGACTGTTTTTCTAACCAGATAATGTGTGCCTTCCACTACTGCTGGAATTCATTCTGGATCCTAAGGTTGATCATGATTCCTTTCTTAATCCCTGATGGCCTTCTATAAACTTAGCAAACACAAGGTGTGCTATGACCTGGTTCCTGCATACCTGGCCAAATCCATTCTTAAATACTTCTCCTTTTCCCTTTCTGCACTGACTACTATACCTCATACTATACTTTAGAGGCACCACATTACTTATTTCTCACTAATCTGGCCATATTTTCTCCTTTCGACTCTGAACATGATGCTCCAGTTTTGGGGGCTGTTCTTTTAGCACTTTTCTGGCTGAGTCAAGCCCTTTTCTCAGAACTCAGCTTATAGCTCACTTCTGCTTGAAAGACTTTCCTCACAAATCCCATCTGTAGTAAGGAGCCATATGTGTTGCCATATATACCAGACTATTTATTATACTTCACTATAATAATTTCTTTAATTATTGGATACTCTTCAGGTATGCAAGATCATAAATGGGGGCTGCTCATAGGTAACAGTCAGCATGGGATCCCACCATGGCATTCAATGACCCTCTTAAGGAAGATCTTTTTCTCTCCACCTCGAGGACTCCTAGGCACTCACCACTTATTGTCCAGTCTGCTTTGCTCCTTCTTCCCCTAACGCCAGTATTAGCTGATGAAAACATTACACTTTCAGCTCAAATCTGAATATATCTGATTTAAACCTTGGTTGGCAGTTTCACTGACATGCATTTTGGCTTTTGGCATGGGATTACAAAAGGGAAACTTGCCTTGGGGGTGCCAGTGAACATTTGGGTAGGGGAGAGAGTGTAGGGTCAGGGAGAGAGTATACTGGAGACTATAAATATGCAGCAAGTATGCAAACAAGACTTTCAGACATAAAACACCGCTATACCGTCAGTACAGGTTTTAAAGTTCTAAATGTTTAATATTATTCTTACAGTGAAGAAAAATATTGCCCATTGTTTTATAAATTAAAATTAAGCTATTGATCACTCTAAGTGATTAAACCAATTAGGAATGAACTAGAAATACAGTTCTTACACGATTGTATCTTATGAATTTAAATACTTTTTTCAGTCAGTGAATTTCAGCTTGGAATAAAGATATTACATTAAAAGGGCTTATTTTCATGCCTATTCATGATCTTCCAAGTAGTCATTTTGTTCATTGGCAAAAAATAAAATAAAAAAAGAGGCTGTTTCGGGTATTAACACTTTTATTCTGACACATGATCTTTGTTTCTAGTCAATCATCTGCAGTATTAAAAGTAATCAACCTGCTTTCTAATTTAACTGAGAGCTTCTGAGAAGTGATTTCTCTCTTTTCATAGTAAAATTGCATCCTGTGATCAAATATCACTTTATTCCTGCCAGGACAAAAGCATGCTGGCTTGTTAGCAATTCAACATAGCCATGCCAACCAACATCATTGTCTAAAATGTTTTTAAAGATAGGCACATATATCTGTAACTAAAGAATTTCTCTAGAAATCTCTAGATATCTCACAAGTCAAGGAATAAAGTATTGTGCTACCAAGGATCTTACCTAGTATAAATGAATTAAGAGACACAGCTACATTTATATTTGGGAGTTTGCCTTCCACTAAGTGAACTTAAGATGGGAATGAAAATTATAAAATAACCCAATGAAATGCATCTTTAAAATGTAGTATAGTGATACATGGTAAAAGTAGTATATGAGAAAATATTACAAGATCATAAAAACCATTTTTACACAGGTTAATAACAAGGTCGTTAATGTTTTTTATTTTGCCTGAGTCAGGGTCCCAGTAGGAAACACATGGCACACACAAATTAGGAAAATTTGAGGATGGTTTCATGAAGGAATATTTAGGACTGTATAGCCAAGGAGTAGAGAAACCATAAAGGAGAGTGGGGAATACTGAGCCTAATAGTAAAGGAGCTTTTTATCATTCCCAGTGCCTAAGGGGAGAAGGCAGTCAGCAGTTGCCAAAACCCATAGTGAGAGAGCCAGCTGTGTAGAGAGGACTGCCTGCAGAGGACCCGTGACCTTCCTTATAGGAACCCAACCTCGCAGGGGACATGATGCAGGAACTGGGGATGTACACAGCTCAGACTCCTTCTGCTCCTTCCCACTGATTTCTTGCTAGAGTTGCTCATTGACTGAACTCAGATGGTCATCAGAAGGTAATATTACTCCACCGAAATCCATTACAGGTCCACCTCCTTGGGATGAGAGGCAGGTGAAAACAGATTGAGAGTACATCTCAAGAAGTAATACAAAGTATCCACACCAGAGCTACTAATATTAAACATTATATGCTGTGTGAATAAATCACACAAAGAATTTTCACTTAAATATTCTGTGAAGCAAGAAATTAATTCAGTACCATCAAAAGCCTCAAAGCTAAGAAATAATCATATAGGGTTTCTCATTATTAGATATTTGCAGATACTGGCAAAATGTAATTTTGTGATTCAGGTTTATTAAACAATATAAACATTCAGACGAAATAGATGAGGGATTACCCCAGGAATAGAATATATTTTGGCCCAGATGTTCTGTTTTTCATATTAATTACCTCCCCTTTTCATTCTCATTGCTATCACTATATAACTCCCAAATACCACCATTTATACTCAGTGTTTCTAATGTTTTTCATTTACTGACTATTTATCCATGCACTTGCCCATTATCCTATTTATTTATTTATTGGGATGGAATCTTGCTCTGTCACCCAGTCTGGAGTGCAGTGGTGCTATCTCGGCTCACTGCAACCTCTGCCTCCTGGGTTCAAGCAATTCTCTGCCTCAGCCTCCCAAGTAGCTAGGATTACAGGCGCCTGTCACCATGCCTGGCTAATTTTTGTATTTTTAGTAGAGACAGGGTTTCACTATCTTGGCCAAGCTGGTCTTGATCTCCTGACCTCGTGATCCTCCCACCTCGGCCTCCCAAAGTGCTGGGATTATAGGTGTGAGCCACCACATCCAGACTCCCATTTATTTACTTATCAAATATTTAATACAGCTAACTCTATGCCATCTCTGCTCAACTCTTCAATGCCCATATTGATAACCTTTCTAGCACATTAGACTTCAGTGACAAAATCTTATCCCTTTTAAATATGTGGAGCTTTTCAAACTTAAAATCTCAAGATCTGAAATCACTTTCTGACTATAACTTACTACCTATGTCTTTCATATTCTTTTAAAAAAAAATGTTTTTCATTATAACAGATTTCTTAGCCACCTAATCTACCTGCTGAACATGGTAATCAGCCATCTCAAGAAAACCCTTGCTGCCACTAGAATGTATGTCTTTGACTACTCCTTATATCTCCCCTTTAAAGTCCTTAGTTCAGGATACACTCTCTATGAACACTTCACAGTTGCCATAGTTTCTTTGGGAAATTCATGAAAATACATATATTGGGTGAACATGAATTCAGGATTTCAACTGGATTAATGTTCTGAAGACATTTATTCATCTCTCGTTGATTTTCCATACATTTTCTTATAGTATTATGCCAAAATTATCAGCCTTCTCAAATTCTTTTCTTTTCAGAGTTGGTGTTAAAACTTATATATGCTGTACCTGTTTTACTCCCATCCCCTGGGCCACTCTTTATCTTGATCCTAGATAACCCAGTATATTAACCCATTTATGCCTGAGGTTGCAACTTTTTGAATTTTTGCAATCAGACCTTGGAGGTGTCCTTGAGCAGTAGGATATAAATTCCCCCATGCTTAGCATTCCAATAATGGAACACTAGGCATAAAAGCTTCTGATTTTAATTTCTTACCTGCCAACATAACACATCATATATAACAAATAGTTTATAACTTAAAGCAGTCAACCTCTCATTTGATACTATCCATGTCCTATATGTGAATTTTCCACTTGTACAAGCAGGCTGCTGAGTACTGTTGGTAAAACAGCACAATTATGAGGACACTTTTTATTTTCTCTAGTCAACTAGGGTTTTTTTTTTTTTCCTTTTTCTTGGGACAGTGGTCCTAAATCAGCAGCACTCTCCCAAATGTCCTATTTAATTGCCTTGCCTCTGAATTCACAATTGAAATAGAAGTCATAAGAAGTAAACTCTATTGACCTTCCTCACCCTACATATATCTGTAATTATAGCTATTGTGTTATATGCTCTCTTCTCTTATTCCTTGAGAAAATGAAATGTTATCTTTCTGAAATGAATGCCCTATCTGCGTGAATTCTGAATTCCAACCCTTCTTTCTCTGCTCCTCCAACTTCGCTGTGTTATATACCCTCCTTTCCCAATATCTTGCTTCTTTCTCACTTCAAAAATGCCCAAGATTTTTCCATCTTCATAAAATAGTTATACCAGAAACATCATTTTGACTTTTATGTTCCCATTTAGCCATTCTTCTTTTTCTCTTTCTAGCCAACTTTCTAATGTCAACCCTTCCTTGTCTATTACTTACTGCTCACTTGTTTACATCTGCTATGTACAACTGAAGTTCTGTTTCAACAGACACAGAAATCGTGCTTGAGTTTAGGAATGGTCAATCCAATGGACACTCGTTAGTCTTTTTCTTGCTTCATCTCTCTTTGGCTTTGACATTAATTATCATTTCTCTTTTAAGTGTTTAAGATCACTATTCTCTCAATTGCTTAATACAAAAAACATCTGGCAGTTTTCATCCTGTACAGGCATACCTCACTTTATTGTGCTTCACAGATACTGAGTTTTTTACAAAGTAAGGATTTGTGGCAACTCTGTGACCAGCAATTCTATGGGTGTCATTTTTTTCAACAGTGTGTGTTTCTGTGCCACATTTTGATAATTCTCATATTGTAAACTTTTCCAGTGTTAATATATGTTATCCTGATTTATAATCAGCGACCTTTGATATTACTATTATCATTGTTTTGTGATATCACAAACTGCACTCATATGAAATGGCAAGTTTAATTGATGAATATTGTGAGTATTCTGACTGTTCTACCAACCAGTCATTCTCCTTTTCCTCTCTCTCTCTCTCTCTCTCTCTGGGCCTTCCTATTTCCTGAGACACAATGATAATGATACTGATATTCAGACAATTCAAAATAATAATCCTATTATTATGTCCTCTAAATGTTCAAGTAAAGGGAAGAGTCACACATCTCTCTTTAAATCAAAAGCTGGAAATGATCAAGCATCACGAGAAAGGCATGTTGGAAGCTGAAATAGGTCAAAAGCTAGGTCTCTTGCCCTAGTTAGCCAAGTTGAGAATGCAAACGAAAATATCTTGAAGGAAATCAAAAGTGCTACTCCATTGAGCATCCTAATGATAAGCAAATGAAATAACCTTATGGCTGATATGGAGAAAGTTTGGTCTGGATAGATCAAACCAGCCACAACATTCTCTTAAGCCAAAGACTAAACCAGAGCAAGACTTAATTCTCTCCAATTCTATGAAGGCTAAGAGAGGTGAGGAAGCTGCAGAAGAAAAGTCTGAAGCTAGCAGAGGTTGGTTCATGAGGTTTAAGTGCCATCTCTATGTCATAGAAGTGCAAGATGAAGCAACAAGTGATGATGTAGAAGCTGCAACAAGTTGTTCAGAAGATGTACCTAGGATCATTGATGACGGTTGCTATACTAAACAATAGATTTTCAATGTAGATTGAACAGCCTTCTACTGGAAGATGTCATCTAGGAATTTCAGAGCTAGAAAGAAATTAATTTCTGACTTCAAAGCTTTAAGAGATAGGTTGACTCTCTTATTAGGGAATCTTGCAGGTGGTGACTTTAAGTTGAAGCCAATGCTCGTTTATCATTCTAAAAATCTGAGAGCCCTTAAGAGTTATATTAATCTACTCTGTCTGTTCTTTAGAAATGGAACAACAAAGTCTGGATTATGGCCCATCTGTTTACAACATGCTTTCATGACTATTTTAAGTCCACTATTGAGACCCTGCTACTCAGAATAAAAGATTCCTGTCAAAATGTTACTGCTTATGACAATACGTGTGGTCATCCAAGAGCTCTGATGGAGATTTACAAGGAGATTAATTTTGTTTCATGTCTGACAATACAACATCCATTCTACAGTCATTGGATTAAGGAGTAATTTCAACTTTCAAGTCTTATTGTTTAAGAAATACATTTTTGTAAGGTTATAGCTGTCATAGATAGTGATTCCTCTGATGAATCTAGGCAAAGTCAATTGAAAACGTTCTGGAAAGAATTCACTATTCTAGATTCCATTAAGAATATGTATGTTTCATGGGAAGGGGTCAAAATACCAACATTAACAGGAGTTTAGAAGAAATTGATTCCAAACCTCATGGATGAGTTTAAGGGATTTAATACTACAGTGGAGGAAGCAACTTCTGCTGTGGTGAAAATAGCAAGAGAACTGGGATTATAAGTGGACCCTGAAGATTTGATTAACTTGCTATAATCTCATGATAAGGATGAGCAAAGAAGGTGTTTTTTTTTTGTTTGTTTTTGTTTTGTTTTTTTGTTTGTTTGTTTTTTTAGAAGGAATCTACTGCTGGTGAAGATGCTGGAAAAATTGCTGAAATAACAACAATGAATATAGAATATACATAAACTTAGTTGATAAAACAGTGGCAAGGTTTGAGAGGACTGTCTGCAATTTTGAAAGAAGTTCTCCTGTGAGTAAAATGCCATCAAACCGCATCACATGCTATAGAGGAATCTTCTGTAAGTCAATCAATGTGGCCAACTTCATTGATGTCTCATTTTAAGAAATACCCATAGCCACCCCAACCTTCAGAAACTACCACGCTGACCAGCCAGCAGCTATCAACATCAAGACCCTCCACTAGCAAAAGTAATCACTAAAGGCTCAGATGATCATGAGCATTTATTAGCAATGAAATATTTTCAAATTAAGGCATATATGCTGTTTTTGGATATAATTATATTGCATACTTAGTAAACTACAGTATAATGTAAGCATAACTTTTATATACACTGGAAAACTTAAATAAATTGTGTGACTCGCCTTATTGCAGTGGTCTGGAATTGAACCTACAATGTCTCTGAGGTATGCCTGTACTCCTTAAGATCAGTTCCACCTACACCCAGGTAACCCCAAGTCCTATTAATCTTGTTTAAATATTGTCCAAACACTTTTCTCCCTTCCCATTACTCTTGTTTAATTATTCTATTTTAAAATATCCCCATAGTGTTATAGTGTCTGTTTAAACCCCTTCTCACTTGCCCCTGAAACCATCCCTCTGTTTTGATCACAGGAATATTTCTAAATAAAATTTTGATCATATGTCTTATAATACCTCAATACTACAGCATAATGTTCATAGTAGTTTATGATCTATTCTTTGTTTATAATCACTTTCTGAACTTCTCAAGGACCTCCCATACTGAGTAACTTTTACTTTTTAATGTCTAACTGTTTTTCTGTCACAAAGCACTACTTCTGTTGAGAATTCCCTCTCTGCATCTTTCTGTGCCTACTATTTAAGTAACCACTTATTCTTCAGAAAATCAGGAAATCACTACCTACTACTCTGTGAAACCCTCACTTAGCTCCTTAGTCTAAAGACTGAGGTATATCCCAGAGATACTGCAGGTTTGGTTCCAAAGGCCACTCCTGGTTACACACATTGTCTTTCAGATGCTTCTATTGCAATGAAAAATTTATTTAACTTTCTGCCATTCTTACTAGTTGTGGACATTTTGAGAACACAAAATGCACCCCATCATTATATCCATAGCACCTAGCATATGTCCAGAAAATAGAGGTTCACAGATATTTGTGAAATGAATAAGAAACATTTGTCAATGTCACACCTTACCTGATTGAGATCTGTTTTTCTCTCTGTCCTTCCTTGCTCAAAATCTCTCTAGATCAATATGCAGAGCTCCTCGTTCATCAGGCTAAATCTCGATCTTTACTCTGAATTGTGTTGAGACACTGGGTTCCCATTTTCTCATATTTGCTACTTTTGTCTTTAGCTCCTTTCTGTTGCTTGCTTCCCTTCCATCTACCACACCAACATTCTTGGTATCTACATTCCCACACATCTTCCTATACTTCCCTGTCAGGTTCAAATTTATATTTTTTGCCCTCTAATCCATCATCAAAACTTTTGAAATTATTTCCTGCGTTTGTATTCATTTCTTCATCATTTGTATATTACCTAATCTGGGTATATATTTTCATTAGGCATATTTTTTTAGAGCCCTCATGCTTCGTAACCTTTTAATATTTGCTATTTAAAAAACTTACTAAAAACACCTACCTCCTTAGTCTGGACATTTGAAATATTGAATCATTTTTCTATCTATTTCACCAGCTTTATTATTCTGCAGATGAAGAAATGCAGGTCACTGAAAAGGACTGCCTCATCATTTCTATATTATTACAAAAATAGCTGTTATCATTCCTTGGCTTAAAACTGGCCAGTAGTTTCTTAGTGAAGTAAAAATAAATTTCAAAACTCTTATCACAGACTGGAAAGCCCAAGATGACCCTGATCCTGCTTCAATAAATCTCACACTTTGTAAAGTACCACTTTTTAGTTTCCCCATGATGCTAGGCTCTAACCTCCCCTCCCCCCGCTACAACTGACATCCACAGCACACACTTCCTTAGGAGCTTTTTATCTAACTATTCACTCTTCCTAGATCTTTGCATGGCTCAAGCTTTAGCTCAAAGATCACCACTTCAGAGAAGCTTCCCTTAGCATCCATATATAAGAACCATCTCTCACTCCAGTCATCCTCTGGGGGATACTTAGAGATAAACCTCAGGAAAGAGAAAGAAAAAAAAAGGAAGATATGGAATCCAGGAAAATAGGGAAATCCATTTGTGAAGGCAAGTCCTCTTATAAAAGCTGTTTAGTTAGGCCCAGAGATCACCAGTGCAAACAGGAGAAGGAAAGCTCTACGAGAAATGGCTCTAGGGAAAAGAATACATGTATGGGTAGTATGGATAGATTAATTAATGGTAGAGTAGAACTGATAATTGAATAATGGTAAAAATACAAGATATGGAGAATATAAAGTTTAAAACATCATTAAAACATGTGTGTGCATATAACTATAAATTGATCTCTTATTTGCACTGAGCACTATTGACATAGTTAAACCAATACAAATGGATTTCTCTGTGTGTGTGTGTGTGTGAAGTAATGCAAAATAATGCCAAGTTCTCCTCTATCTTAGAAAACCCACAGACAATGCCTAAACTTAGTATAACAAAAATAATAAATAAACGTTCTATTGATATGTAGGGAGATATCAGATGAAAAAGCTGAAAATGTTAGCAAGCCTGAAACATGGGAATGTCTACCTTTCTTCAGGCTAGTTTTTATAAATTTTCTGGTACCACCTGACTTTTAAAATGTCCATGTATGAGGTTCATTGAATTTTAATATTTAAATAAAGAAATGTGAACAAGAGTAAGGATAACTTAATACGAGGAAAATCAAAATTAAATTTTATCCTTTTTTTAGTTACAAAAAATATTAATTATTCCTTCCTGAGACTGACTTTAATATAATATTTTATCTGCCCTTTGTCATAGTATGCAACATTTATAGGATTTAGAATTATAATACAAAAGTAAAATGCAAAACATATAGTCAAACTGTAGAGTAATATTTACTAAGTTACACATAGTACATTCAATTTTACTTACATATAAACATAAAAACGGAATGGTACACTATAGTGAAAATCCACATTTATGCATATACCTCAGCATGATTTTTATATGAAAGATTTATGATAGTTACTTATTTCTGCCTATTGTATACTAGTGTACTAATCTTCAAGCATTAATATATTAACATTCATTTGTATTATATTTATCTCTTTGCCTTATTTTATTGCAAAGTATAAATTTTTTTTAAAACTAGACAGATAGTATTGAATATGCTGAAGATTTTTAAATATTTATATAATTTTAAGAATCCTGTATATTTAGATTTGGAATAAAGAGGTTAAGGCTGGATTGTGGATATTTTTAATTGTCATAACTCAAATGTAATTGTCTTCTTACATGAGAGAAACTTTCTTTCACCCTATACTTAAACTCAGATTTGTAATGTTGAATAATTATGTTAAGCTAGGCTATGCCTCTTTTCAAACAAGAAAAGGCACACACAAACTCTTGCAAGAAAAGAGATTCTTGATTTTTAAAATTAATTATCTCTAAAGATTATACCACTCTCTCCATAATAAATTTTGGACCTTTTTAATCCAAAAATTATTGGAGATAGTTGGTTCCTAAATCAGATAATTCCACTGCTATCTCTTCACCAAGATAATAGCTCATTATATTCAATTATAATTTATTTATTTTAACACAGTATATTCTATGATAGGCCATTTACGTTTTTAAAAATGTATATAACCTTTTATACCTTACTTTTAATACTAATAAATGAATTTTTTGATCTGCATATGAAAGCAAATCATCTAGTTCCAAGAACATAATTTAGTCTTATGCAATAAAACATCATTGACAGGTATTTTACTCAGAAAAAGACAACTATAATTAATGAAATATAAAAATGAATACATTATACAACAAAATTAATCATGTGAAAAGTTTTAGTCTATAAATAGAGAATATTATTTTGGTTAGCAGTTTGGTAGATTGTAAAGAAAAAAGTTAAATGAAAGCTCAGAAGGAAAATAGTCCTTCCCCATAGTTTAGTCATATTCATGTTCCTCTTCTGGAAAAAGAATTAATTGCAGGGTTAAATGCAATTGTCCTTGTTGGTCTACGGCACCATTTATGATTTCTGCAAACTAGTATGTTACTGTTTGAAGTGTGACTCTCAACAAGAGTCTCCTGACTGAAAATCAAATCCATGTTTTTCAATCCACTTCCCACTTCACTACTTGTCAGCACTGAATGTAGGTGACTACTTCTTTACTGAAACCTTTCTGCCTCTAAGTCACCCATCTTCCATCTTATATTCAGTCTCACAGCTCAGGTCACTACCATTTACTACACTTTTACTATTTTCACAGTTCCTAAGGTACTCACATTCCCACTTATATAAACACACACACACATACTGTGCTCCTCACACTGCCCCCAACACACAAGTCACACAATCTATGCTGTACATCACAGGCAAAGTGAGGCTGTACAGCCTAATGGTTAAGAGCATAGACTCTACATGACAACTGTTTGGATTCCAATCCTGCCTCCACTATTTGCAAATATATCACATTATTTTGAGGAAGCAACATTGCTTTCCTTTGTAAACTATGTATTACAATTATACTTCATAATATGGATCAAATAAATCAATGCATATAAATGGCTTACAACTGTGCACATAGTAAGTACTCCATAAGGATTAGCTGTAAAAACTCAAAACAACATAAATCATACCACGTCACTCCCCTCTAAAAGGTTTCCCATGGCTTTGTGTAATCATGAGAATTAAAAATTCACATGAGGTGCAGTGGCTCATGCCTATAATCCCAGCACTTTGGGAGGCCGAGGTGGGTGGATCACGAGGTCAGGAGTTCTAGACCAGCCTGACCAACATGGTGAAACTCTGTCTCTACTAAAAATACAAAAATTAGCCAGGCATAGTGGCATGTGCCTATAATCCCAGCTACTCAAGAGGCTGAGGCAGGAGAATTGCTTGAACCCAGGAGGCAGAGGTTGCAATGAGCTGAGATCATGCCACTTCACTCCAGCCTGGGCGAGAGAGTGAGACTCTTTCTCAAAAAAAATAAAATAAAATAAAATAAATAAAAACTAATACTGTTTACCATAGCCTCCAAGGCTCAGCATAGCTTGTTTTGTTCCCACAATCCTCTCCCACTTTACCTCTTGCTACCTGGGTTTCTTTCCATTTCTCGAATGTGCTATGTTTTGTTGTATTTTGCTCTAAGTGGCATTGCTCCTGTTATTCCTTCTCCATGGAAAGTTCCTTCTCCCCTCTTTGTTTGGAAGGCATCTACTGCTAGGGAACTGAAATTGTTTTCTATAAAGGAACAGATGCAAAGATTTTCTAAGTTATAGGCTATACATCCTCTGTTGCAACTACTCAACTGGGCTGTGTAGTGCAAAACATCTATAAACAATACATGAATGATGGGTGTGGCTGTGTTTTAACAAAGCTTTATTTAGAAAAACAGGCAGTGGGCAAGACTTGACCAGAGGGTTGTATATAATTTGCCTTACCACTCTAATCTATTTCTTCACTGCCAAATTTAAACGTCATCCCTCAGAGAGAACGTTACTGCTATTATTCTAGATCTCAGCCCTGAGATTGTTTTTATAGCACTTATCACAGTGTATAATCATTTGATTTATTACCTTGTTTACTGTTCCTTGTGAGACCCTTCCATACACAGTGAGCAGTAAGCATTTAGCATAATGATTATTGCTTAGAAGGCATGCAAGACAATACTTTTTGAATGAATAAATACTATTTGACTTTGAAACAAATAAGTAGAACATTGCTGAATGAGCTATATAGATTATCAATTGTGGGAATGTATCCTTTATAAGGAATCTTTGAAATAAGTTATATTATCGAATTTAGAAAATTTCTCTCTTGCAGTTTACAGCTCACGAGATGCTGGAATGTTGATAGCCCTTACATTTCTGTCTGTTGCTTAGGGATTGCCTAGGGATTAGAGATAAACATGGTCTCTTTTTTGTTGAATATGTATGTTATGAGAATTAGAACTGAACAGGCCATCTGAGGGATAGTATCTACCTTTAGCATAGTTGATTTCATAGTATATATGTGAACGATATTCATTTCATGGAGAAAATTAAGAAGTCATAGCAATCAAAGCATGCTCCATTTTAGAAAGTTCATGGTATGCTTTAAGGCTAAATATTCACAGCATGCATTTTAAAGATGCAATTAGGGGCAATGATGCACAAAATTGCATGTGCAATGAAAATATTATTTTTAGAAATGCAATTGAAACATCCAAAGGAGCTAAAAATAAAAGATTGTACTGCTCAGGTAAAAACGTGTAGCAATGTAATAAGCTATGTACACCGCAGAAGCTACTGTTATATTGGAGAAAGTTGTCTTCTGTGAAGCTTTTTAGATGTCCCAAGCTCAACAGCCTTTGACCTAGGTAGACAGATCTCATATCTAGGAGACTCAAGGTTGTAGATGACATTGGCAAAATGTTTAGATGCCAATTTTCATGATTAAATATATTCGTTAAATTTCTGATGTTATATTCCATATCCCTTGTTAAAATTATTTCAAAATATCAGGATTTTTTTTTTGAGATACAATTCCTTGCTGAGTTTAAACTTTCTAATTATCTTTCTATATAAGTAAACTGCGGTGACCTCTGTGTTCTCATTGATGGTCAAGGTTCCTTGAAACAATTTCAAAACTCTCTGGATCTGATAACCTGAGATACTTTGCTTTGCTTTTCATTTGGGTGTGTTGCCCCAGATACATCTGTTTTTTAGTCTATTGATTTTTAAACTATTTTTTTCTATGTCTTGAGCCATAAGTATAACTTACATTATTTTCAAAAGCTTGTGAATTACATTTTCAACAGAAGCAATTACTTTACATCAAGACAAGTGAATGTGAAAATTTTTATAAAGTTTAGTCTCTCAAAATAAATGGGAATATGGAGAAATCATTTTGAACACAATATAAAACAAATCTGTAGAGAAAAGAAATAACCTAGCTTGTATTAATATTAGACAGCAATAAAAGGGAGAAAGTCTGGCCTAACTAAAGCTGAACCTTTGGTTAAAAGTATCTTTCAATGAAAAGTAATTTTCACAGCTTACCTTCCTATAATGTTTAGATGATTGTAAGTAATTGTAGCTATTGTAGAGCAGTTACTACCATTTGAAAAGTCACTTAGTCTAGGAATTATACCCATACAATACTGTTCAAGTAAATTAATGAGATTTTTTTTCCTTCCATGTAACTAATGTTGAATCTATATTTAAGCTTTCAGAAACCTAGATACAAACAAGACACATGATATATTATTCAGGTTACAGATTGCATTTATAAAGTGATGTAGTTTACCAAAGTTTTAAAAGTTGTATGTTCCTAGTGAAAGACAGATTAAATATTTCAAATAAACATTTGCCTTTCAGAGTTAAACTTTAATTTTATTTAAGAATACTTCCAGAAAGTTGTTCCGTTGTTATGCTAGGTCAGCTGAGCATATCATAGTCATCATCTCTAACCCATAAATATGCTACGGAGTCTGTCTTACCAGAGCCTAGAATAAGCACTGGACTAGGCACCTGGAATAGACCACTCTATATATTTGAATACATACATATATGTATATGTGTGTATATACATTTAAACATATGTGTATACATATTTTAATATATGTAAATATATAAACATGCAATTATTACCATCAGTTGTTTCTGGGATTTAGAAATGAAATTATATGTAGATATTGACAAGGACCTAAATGATTGCAGGAAGACAGTGAAGAGGGGACTTGAACTGTTCTTTGAAAGATAAGCAATTAAGGAGGGGAAGTGTGAAGAAGCTGATAGAGTTAGTCAGTAAGAAAGGAGCTGGACCTGGCAGAGAAAGTAAGACTTTAAAAACATGACATGCAGAACATGATGTTTTGATGGAAGCACCATCAGACCATGTAAGGCTGACCCATGCATGGGAGCCTTCCGTCTAAGTCCATCCACTAACCACCAGAAAAGCCAAGCCATTCTCTTTTCCCTGCACTCTCAAGATATTTTGGACCCACTTGAAACGCCTGCCTTGTTATCCCCAGAAAGCCCTGTTACATGCATAATAAACCTGTCATTACTCCGAGAGAGAGAGAGAGAGAGAGAGAGAGAGAGAGAGAGAGAGAGAGAGAGAGAGAGAGAGAGCACGTGTGTGTGTTTAGCATCATCAGAAAAAAATTGGGAGTCGGGATCTATCCTGCTTGTGCAGAGTGGCCACAGAAATATATTCCAAATTATATTTAAATTTTGATTAGAACTTTTGTCTTTGTTCAATGTGGGATGACATTAATCACTTTCTGGAAGAAAGGAATTTTTACACGGGACTACCTCATCCTTCAGTGACAAAGTTATTTTCGTCCACTAGGGCACAAACTCAAATACTACTCAGGTCTGAGGTTAAATCCACTCTATCGCCTTTTGCACATCTTTTTCTTTCATTTCCTCTGCCCTCACTTCTCCCAACTCCCTTTTGGATAATGCCATGCTGACTTGAATTTCTGATTATGTTTGATTATTTGAAGAGTTTTATTTATATGATACAATGATTAGGGTTCTTCCAACATGCTAGTAATCAAGAAATTTGCTTCACTGATGCAGCTTCTAGAAACACCTAACACAAGAAAATTTTTGGCCGTGCTCTACAACAAGCTGCTGAAATAATTCGTAAATCATGGTCTAGGGGGAGCCTAGGATATTTTCAAAATTATATATGGCATTAACATTTGTCTTCCACTGCACTGCAGTAACTCCAATATCAAATGTTGTGTTAAAATTCTGGCCTGTAGAAATGATCACTCAGTCAACAAATATTTGGTTCACATCCCACAGAGGTCAGATCCATATGTTACACTGGATGCTTAGAGCAATATATTTAACACTTCTCAGGGAAAACTTACTTTTCATTTGTTTCTAGCCAGCTTTCCAAAACTTTCCCCTAGAGAGAAGATAAAGTAGATGGGAATTAGGAATATCCAAGCATAAAGAAAAGGCGAGAATGTGGAGCGGAGAGAGTAAGAAGAATCTCATGTTATCGGTATGCTTCTTGTACTTACTTTAAGTAAAAATAAAAACCAGTGAGATATTTCTAACCTGCCAGAGAAAAGTGAATCTTTGCTCCTGGCTACAGCTTTCAAATGAAAATAAGATACTACGATAATCCTTGCTTTAAACATCTTTTATAGCAGTACACTTTTCCCTGCCTTTTCTTTGTATTGTTCCATGGGGTTTGCTATTTTATACATCATTTTTATTTTCTTTAAGCCAGCAAAATCCTGGTTTGGATGTTTCGCCTTCCAGTGACCCAGCTGCCTTATTTTATCTAATAGTTGTAAAATTAGAAAGCTCTGACAAATCCCTTATGGATGTACTGAGCCCAAGGAAAGAATTTTCAGTGGAGCCTGGAAATGGGAACTCTGCAAAGAAACTTTGCTACTGGTAACTTTTAAACCAAAGGCACAATCTTCGAATGGGGATCTTGAGACTGAAATAATTCTGTAATGTAATTGTATCAATTTTAATTTTGTATTTATATCTCATTGTTTGTTTCTGCCAGGCCCTAAAGGGGACATTTGTGGCTGCCATCTCACTCTGTTTCCCAGTATATTTCCCAGAACAAAACTCCATAGAATTTATGACCCAATTTTTGCCTTTTGATTTAATCTGAAAAATATCCAACTCATACCAAGTGCAGAGCTGGCAGTTAGGAACGATAAAGCTGTCTTTCTCCCAAACCAAGGTTGCTAAAAGGTGCGGATCAAGGCTGTGTCTCACCTCCTGTGCTGCAGTCTTTCTTATGCACAAATAGATTTGCTTTTATTTTCCATTGTTCATTTACCCATGCTTGTTTAGAGAAATTAAATTACCTAGACAAAATTCTTAAAAAATATGTCAACTAAAAAAATAAATTTAAGAAATTTGCTCCCAGATGAAAATTTGACCTCATATGGGAAAATTAATAATATAAAATAAGAGATAACATAGTCTTTTTAATATAATAATAGTAACTGTATGAGGTCTTATTTTCTCTATTTAAAATGCTTTTAGCATTCCTGTTATTTATCCGGGGTAATTTATTATTATTAACAATTTCTAAATTACTATTTGCATCATACATCTAATGTTTTAAATAAATATTTTTAAAGATCCCAACACTACAACTATATTTGCATAGTCTAGGAAGAATTAATCTTTACAATATCTTAAATATTCTAATTTATTTGTTTAGCAGTGATAAACAAATAATTTAAAATATTAATTCATTTCATTCTTTTAACATATTAATGAGATAAATGCTGTTAATCGTCTTGATAGAAATAAGAAAATCAAGACTCTGATTGGTGAAGCATCTTATCAAAGGTCACACAACTAATAAATGGAGACAAGGGGATAAAAACTCAGGCAATCTGGCTCCAGGGTCCATAGTCTTAACTACTCCCCGGTACTCTTTCTTAATGCCATAAAATGTTTATTCATATTAGGTATATTTATTCACATCAGTGAATAGTAACCTTAGAAAAATCTTTGTGGGTATATTTCCTCAGAAATCTGGAGCTAGAAAGCATATCTAATGAGTTACTTTACTGACTCATTTCCATAAGCAATAAAAAGGTAGTATTCTTCCAGGAAAGATTTCGTGCTATGCTATGAATGCGGTTCTTATATATTTAATAGCAATTTAATACTTAAAATGTATTTTCCAATCTCAGTTTGGTAGCAACAATTCTACATTTTTATTTGCTAATTTTTCACCACTGGATCCTAAGTCTATAGGTAAATTAAATGCACTTCAAATGCTACTTCAAGCAAAGTTAAACTGTGCATATTTGCAGCATTTGGAAAACAGCTAATCTATTTATGAAATGACTTTAAAAGGTGCTTACCCAAAATAATGGCAAATCATACATTATCATTACTAAATATAATGCCAATAGTAATAAAACAAACAGATGGAAGTATTCTTAATATTTCAAATTAAGAAGTAAAAGCATTGGTTACTGACTAGCCCTGAGTACCAAGCAAAAACAGGTGTATTGACTAAGCCCTGTCTGTAGATGAGCTCCATGATGGGTACTGGGATATCAGCCCTTTATTGGTCCATAATGCTGCAAAGTAGAAAAAGGCATAAAGATGGTAATTCAGGCAAGAAAAATGGTGTTGCATCTAACAGAAATTGGGACTTTAAGAAGGGTAATTTCTTGAAATTGGTTTTGGATGAGTCAAATTTGAGCTAGGTCATAAAATTAGAGAATTGCAGAAGATTTGAAGAGATAGAGACTATAGCTCAAGCAAGTCCTCAAGATTATAGAGGTAAATTTAAGTCTTCTGTATAGACAAGTGAATGGAAACTAAGAAAGTGGATTAACTGTATTAAGGGTAATTTAATTTCTGTACCATTAAGCCACAAGATGATATTAAACATAATGGTCATGAGTCCTAGCTTTTAAATTAGACAGCTGTTAGCTCTGCCACATATTGGCCATATCAACCTAGGCAAATCAATTACTAAACCTTTCTAAGTCCTAATCTTCTAATCTGTAAAATGGAAATAATATGTACGTCACTGTGGTCAGCAGAATCCTGAAATACTTCCACAAATTTCTGCTCCCTGGAACTCCTGTTCCACATAATTATCTCCCTTTGAATGTGGTAAGATAGTTATTCCTTAATTAGGTTAAGTTATGTGGCAAAAGATTATGGCCTGTTCACCCGCATGATTATGCTAATTTTCATCAGACTGGGTCATAGTTGACCAGAGGGAGAAGCTGGAGAGATGCATTCCTCCTTGCCTGAAAGAGAACATCTACTGATGTTGTAAATTGTCAATGGGGGAGAGGGGCACATGGCAAAGAACTGCAGGTGACCTCTAGGAACTGAGGGCAGTCCCCAGCTGACAGTCATCAAAACAAAAAACAAACAAGCAAACAAACAAAGATTTCTCTCCTACAGATGCAAGGAAATGAATTTGCCAATAATCAGTGAGCTTGGAAGTAGATTGTGAGTCTCCAACCCACACCTTGATTTCATCCCAGTGAAACCTAGATAATGGGGCTAGATAATGGAAACTGTGAAATAAATTTGTGTCATTTTAAGTCACTAAGTCTATGGTAATTTGTTATGCAGCAACAGAAAACTAATGTACTCACAGACTTGTACACCTAAATATAATAATAATTAAAAACTACCTATAATAGTATGTTGCTATAAGCACCATCCCATAATTGGACTTTGGTAGCATTGTTACATATCCTTCTGACTCCCAATCTATTTCTAGATTTGAAAATAAGTATTAATTTATATTTAGGGGCATAGAGAAACCTATCAGAAAGCCATAATTCAATGACATTCATATCTCAAATCTAAAGAATTCTGATCTGTTACCTTTCTCTTTTCTATTTGATTTCATTAAAATTTAACTAGAGGAAGATCTCAGAAAGTAGTTTGAATAGGCCATCATTAGCAAGATTTGTATTATCAATGTTTTGGCTGTCATTTGCTTTGTCATCTAAAAGATATAACTTTTCTAAAATAACTTAAAATACAATAATATTGGTAAATTTGTTTAGGTCCAAAGGTAATGTTAAAACACCAATGAGTTTTTTTTTTTTTTAATATTGTGTAATATATTTTGGAAATTAAGTTCAAAGTAAATTTAAACATAAAGAAGTTAATCATGGAAAAGAACTGATTTTTTAAGGATCCAAAAGTCGGGCTAAGAAAATGCCATGGAAAATAAGGTGCACTTTAATCTCTTCAGGATAGCTGTCCTGTGCATCTTCACACACCTCTGTGATTTGCATCTGTGCCCTCTACATCAAATGCCCTTTATAATCAATTTCACCTCTGTGCAGTCTTTTCTCTTACAAATAAAAAAATTGAATAAAAATATCTATCTATATCCTTAGCTATATTAAGTTTTGCTACATAATTTCTTCAGAGAAAGTATTTTTTAAAAATTACTGATTACTGGAAATGGGTATGAACTCACTAAATATTAATTAAACACAACTGAATTGATAAAACATTACTCACAAATTTAACATGTTTAAATATTTGTTTGACAAATGAAGTCAAATGTTAACTTATTGTATTATCTAAAATATCCTTCTATTAAATAATCTTTTTCTTAGCAAGTTTTGAATATAGTCTTGAAGCATTTTTTGTAAGTGACGTTTTTAGTGAATTTTTAATATCTTATGGCCATTTCAAATAAATTGGCGCATCTGGAAAAAAAAGTTGCATGAAATTTCAATGCAAGTGTATACTCTAATCGTAAGTCAAAAAATATTTCAAATGTGTTGACAAAAGTTTTCTGGTTAAACTAATTATTTTAATATTGTGTAAAAATACTCAATAAAATGGTTTTTTTCAGTGAAAACAGTCTTTAAATAAGATTTGGCATTATATAAATGAGAAACCCATTACTGAACAGTTTAACATTTCTACTATATCTGAAGATATGAATCAAATGATTATGGAAATCAGTTCAGTAACATAAAAGTGAATTCAATCACTCAAATTTAAAACAAAATTTAATTTACTGAATGCACATGATATAATTACCAGTATTTATTTTTTATCTTTTGCTAATAGGCATTCTAACTGGGGAAAATGATACCTCATTGTGGTTTTAATTTGCATTTCCCTGACTAGTGATGATGAACATTTTTTCATATACCTCTTGGCTATTCCTATGTCTTATTTTCAGAAATGTCTATTCAGATCATTTGCCCATTTTAAAATTAGGTTATTATTATATGTTTTTCTTTTTGTTTGCTGTTGACTTTTTTTTTTAAGTTTCTTGTATATTCTGGATAATTACCCCTTGGCAGATGAATAACTTGCAAATATTTTCTCTCCTTCTACAGGTTATCTCTCCATTTTGTTGATTGCTCCTTTGTCACACAGGCACTTTTTAGTTTGACATAATCCTATTTGTCTATTTTTGCTTTTGTTGCCTGTGCTTTTGAGATATTCTCCATTAAAATCTTTGCCCAAACCAATGCTCTGAAGTGTTTCACTTGTTTTTATAGTAGTTTAATAGCTTTGGGTCTTACATATAATTATTTCATCCATTTTGAGTTCAATTTTGTATATGGTGAGAGATAGGAATCTAATTTCATTTTTCTGGATATGGATACCTGGTTTTCCCAGCACCATCTGTTGAAGAGACTGTCCTTTCCCCAGTTTATATTCTTGGAACTGCTGTCAAAAATCAGCTGGCTGTAAATACATGGATTTATTTCTGCATTTTATATTCTATACCATTGGCCTATGTGTCTGTTTTTATGTCAATGCCATGCTGTTTTGGTTACTATAGCTCTGTAGTGTATTTTGAGGTAAATCACGTGATGCCTCCAGATTTGTTTTATGCACAGAATTGCTCTGACTATTCAAGATGGCTTGTGGCCTTAAGTACATTTTTAGTATAGTTTTATCTATTTCTGTCAAGAATGTCATTTGTACTTTGACAGAGATTGCAAGGAATCTGTAGGTCGCCTTGTGAAATGCAGTCATTTTAACAATATTTATTCTTCTAATCCATGAACATGGGATAGCCTTCCATCTCCTTGTGTCCCCTTCCATTTTTTTAATCAGTGTTTTATAATTTTCACTGCAAAGATCTTTCACTTTCTCGCTTAAATTTGTTCTTAGGTATTTTCATAGCTATTGTAAATGGAATTGCATTCTTGAAATTTTTTCAGCTAGTTCATTATCAGTATATAGAAATGCTACTTATTTTTGTATGGTGATTGTGTATCCCAAAACTTTACCGCATTTATCATTGTCAGTTCTAAGAGGTTTCGGTGAAGTGTTTAGATTTTTTAAATATATTATATCATGTTATCTGCAAACAGGGACAATCTTACTTCCTTCTTTCAAATTTGCATGCCCTCTATTTTTTTCTGTTATGCAGTTGCTCTGGCTAGGACTTCTAGTACTATGTTGAATAAGAATTTTTTTTACTATACATTCTTGGTAGATTGTATCTAGGATTTTTTTTCATTTTTTCTAGGGTATCCAATTTGTTGACATATAAATGTTTATAATAGTCTCCTGTAATTGTTCTTCTAATTTATCTCACATTATTGTAATGTATTTTTTTCATTTCTGATTTTAGTCAGTTGAATATTCTTTTTTCTTAATTAGTCTAGCTAAAGATTTCTTAATTTTGTTGATATTTTCAAAAGCCAACCCTTTCATTGATCTTTTATTGTTCATCTAGTTTCTATTTCCTTAATTTCTGCTCTTGTCTTTGTTATTTCCTTCTACTAATTTTTTTTTGGGGGGGGGGCAGGTTGTTCCTCTCTTTCTAGTTCCCTGAGGTACAAAGTTATGATATTTAAATCTGCCACATATTTGAGAATTTTGTAGTTTTCCCTCTGTAATTGATTCCCAGTTTTATAACACTGTGCTCAGAAAATATACTTCTTAAGTTTGTCAAGACTTGTTTTGTAGCCTAAAATACAATCTATGATGGAGAATGTTCTGCGTGTGCTTGAGGAAGATGTGTTTTGTTCAACTGTTGTATGCAATATTCAGTGTATCTCTATTAGGCACAGTTGGTCTAAATTGTAATTCAATTCTGATTTTTCCTTATTGATTTTCTGGTAGGGGGATGATCTATCCAATGTTGAAAGTGAGGTATTAAATTATTCTACTATTTTTATATTACTGTCTGTCTCTCCCCTCAGATCTTTCGCTTTATATATTTATGTGTTCTGATGTTTAGTACTTAATAAATTTACAACTGGCATATCCTCTTAATAAAGTGACCCCTTTATACAGTGACCTTCTTTGTCTCTCTTTAGTTTTTGATTCAAAGTCTATTTGGTCTGATATAAGTATAAACACTTCTACTCTCTTTTACTTTCCATTACATTGAATGTTTTTATTCATCCCTGCACTTTCAGTGTATGTTCCTTCACTTTCAGTCTATGTTGTATTTAAAACTGAAGTTGGTATCTCAGTCCTTAAAGACATTTCAGCTTTCAGTCCTTCAAGCTGAAGTGAGTAAGCAGCATATATTTGAGTGTTCTCTTCTTATCCATTCATCCACTCTGTGTCTTTTGATTAGAGAATGTAACCTATTTACATTCAAGGTAATTGTTGATTGGTAATAACTTACTATTGCCATTTTGTTAATACTTTGTCAATTCTTTGTCCCTTTATTTCCTATTCTTTGTGATTTGATGATGTTCTATAGTATTATGCTATGATTCTTTTTGTTTTTTTTTTTATATACTTTAAGTTCTAGGGTACATGTGCATAACGTGCAGGTTTGTTACATATGTATACTTGTGCCATGGTGGTGTGCTGCACCCATCAACTCGTCAGCACCCATCAATTCGTCATTTATATCAGGTATAACTCCCAATGCAATCCCTCCCCCCTCCCCCCTCCCCATGATAGGCCCCGATGTGTGATGTTCCCCTTCCCAAGTCCAACTGATCTCATTGTTCAGTTCCCACCTATGAGTGAGAATATGTGGTGTTTGGTTTTCAGTTCGTGTGACAGTTTGCTAAGAATGATGGTTTCCAGCTGCATCCATGTCCCTACAAAGGACGCAAACTCATCCTTTTTTATGGCTGCATAGTATTCCATGGTGTATATGTGCCACATTTTCTTAATCCAGTCTGTCACAGATGGACATTTGGGTTGATTCCAAGTCTTTGCTATTGTGAATAGTGC
>NW_016813061.1:131580-138366 GCF_001698545.2 Rhinopithecus bieti | reverse complement strand
TCCTTGAGCTGCTGTGAGCTCCACCCAGTTCGAGCTTCCCAGAGGCTTTGTTTACCTACTTAAGCCTCAGCAATGGCTGGCGCCCCTCCCCCAGCCTCGCTGCTGCCGTTTCAGTTAGATCACAGACTGCTGTGCTAGCAATGAGGGAGGCTCTGTGGGCGTGGGACTCTCCTGGCCAGGTGTGGGTAAAATCTCCTGGTGTGCCCTTTTGCTTGAAGCGCAGTATTGGGGTGGGAGTTACCCGATTTTCCAGGTGTTGTGTGTCTCAGTTCCCCTGGCTAGGAAAAGGGATTCCCTTCCCCCTTGTGCTTCCCAGGTGAGGCAATGCCTCGCCCTGCTTCAGCTCTCTCTGGTCGGGCTGCAGCAGCTGACCAGCACTGATTGTCTGACACTGCCTCGTGAGATGACCCCAGTACCTCAGTTGAAAATGCAGAAATCACCGGTCTTCTGTGTCGCTTGCGCTGGGAGTGGAGACTGGAGCTGTTCCTATTCGGCCATCTTGCTCTGCCCCCGACTATGATTCTTTTATCATTTTCTTTTGTGTATCTACTATAGGTTTTTACTTTGTGGTTACTATGAGACTTACATAAAATAACTTATTAGTATGACAGTCCATTTTAAGCTGATAACCATCTATCTTTGATCCCATGCCACCCTTTAGGTGGTTTATTTTTGAGTTTAGAAAGGCATTATGAAGAATAAAGCTAATAAAAGCAACAATAAACACCAGAAATAAAATTGTAAAATAAAAAGTATAATGGATAGCAAATAATAGAAGACAAAAATATCAGGGAATATTTCAATAATTATAACTTCCTTAGTAAATGCTAGAATTTTGCACCTTATATCAATGTTTTTTCAAATCTAGCTCATAATATTGTCTAGAGAAATTTTTTTCAACCTATTTACCACTTTTTTCTTCATAGCTTTCATGGTTTAAATCAAGTAGAACAAAGGCTGGTAAGTTTTTTCTGTAAAGAGCCAGGTAGTAAATTATTTTAGGTTTTGCACATCATATAGTCTCTGACACAACCAGTCAGTTCCGCCAATGTACTGTGAAAGCACCCATCAACAATATGTAAATGAATGGGCATGGTTCCAATAAAATTTTACTTACAAAAACAGGAAGCATGCTGGATTTAACCTGCTTGCCAACCCATGATGTAGACTGATGTTAGCAACTTTCATAGCTGTTTTAAACAAGACAATAAGAAACACTCTTCACAGTTACTAGTTGATATATAAAAGAATATAGTGATTATAACATTTAAAATGCAGTACCAACACTATATGTGACACATCTATAGATGTTTCGCATGGTAAAGTTTATTATTAAAACTAACTGCATTCAGAAAAAGAGAACAGAACTGCCAATTCCTCACTCCCTAGTCCTGTTGTAACACAGGCTGATCTAGAAACTTTTTACACAATGGAGAGTTCTCTCTTGCTAAAATACTGTCAAGGAATTTTTGCTCCCTTCTTTCTTATTCTATGGTACAAAAGTCATATCTGTTATTCAAGGAGTAAATACTGTAAACTAGAGATTGTTCTTTATACTTTATAGACAAATGTAGTTACTTAATTCTCACAACCTAATGAGGCAGGTAATGTGCTTCTCATTTTACATACCAGTGAACTGAAGCTAAAAAGATTACATAATATTCAACAGAAACTATCATATAACAGATCTGAGATTCAAATGCCAGTATCACTGTTCAAAGCCTGTGTTATAGTACTGCAGTGATTAAATGTGAAAACATTCTTTATTATTATTATTATACTTTAAGTTCTAGGGTACATGTGCACAATGTGCAGGTTTGTTACATATGTATACATGTGCCATGTTGGTGTGCTGCACCCATTAACTCATCATTTACATTAGGTATATCTCCTAATGCTATCCCTCCTCCCCCTCCCACAATAGGACCCGGTGTGTGATGATCCCCTTCCTGTCTCCAAGTGATCTCATTGTTCAGTTCCCACCTATGAGTGAGAACATGCGGCATTTGGTTTTCTGTTCTTGTGATAGTTTGCTGAGAATGATGGTTTCCCAATTTGGAACAAATAAAAGACATTTACTCTTATAAAAGTTTATAACTTAGTATAACCCTAATTATAATATTTACAGGTTGAAAAATAGTTTCAAATGGACTCTGTATATTATATTACAGTCTGAATTTTGTCTATGATAAACTTTTTGTTTATCAACTGGTAACTGCAAAACTAGTTTTAAGTTTTCAATCAACATAACCTTAAGGAACACATAGAATGAAAATTTAATTTATAATTACAGAAC
This sequence comes from Rhinopithecus bieti, assembly GCF_001698545.2. Classification (NCBI taxonomy): domain Eukaryota; kingdom Metazoa; phylum Chordata; class Mammalia; order Primates; family Cercopithecidae; genus Rhinopithecus; species Rhinopithecus bieti. The sequence goes on along the minus strand of NW_016813061.1, from coordinate 136,070 downwards.
TCTACATTGTTGTAATTGCATTTTCATTGTTACAATGCCAGTGTAATATCTCCTGACTACGATATTGGGGGATAGATGATATTAATGCAACTACTCCCGGGATCTCATTCACAGTAACATTTGTAACTAAAAAAACACTAAAAAGTGGAGAATCAAATTTCCTAAACATATACAGAGAGAGGTAAAGGTACAGACATTATAGATATGTAAGATATGTATTTATTTTATATATATGATATCTATTTATTCTAGATATATAGAAGATATATATAATAAAATTAAGTAAATTTTATTCTTTAATTCATAGAAAATAAAATTTAATATGTCAAAAAACATTTGAAAGTAAAAAGAACTTGTTTCATGTGAAAGAAAAAACTAGTGTATAAAAAATCAACAATTCCAGAACTGTCTGTCCATGTATAATGTTGCAGTTAGGAGGAATAAATAATAAATATTTGAGATGATGAATATGTTAACTAACTTGATTTAAAAATTTCACATTGTGCGTGTATATGTTTTATAGATACTATAATGTCACTTTGTACTCCATAAACATATACATTATAATTTGTCAATATACAATTAAAAAATAAAAAATACGTATATACAAACTCAGTCTGTTGTTGAACCTCCACCACCTAGTCGCTGACTTTGGGAAAAATCAATTAAACTTCTTGACAACAGCTTTCTCAGCTGTGAAAAAAATGCATGGAATAGGGGTATGGAATAGCTATAAAATTTTGTGATTCTATCACTGGGATAATTATTGAAATCCCCATATCTAAGAATTTGGATTAAACTTGTTAAAACAACATATTAGAGGGTTATATAATTAGCCTTCTCTCGTTCAACTTTTTCATTAGTAATTTGGATTAGATATTATCTGTTTGTCATATTTTCAGGTGAAATAAAGCCTGAAAGAAAAGTAATGTAAGGGATGACAAAATCAAAGCCAAACAATTTTAACCAGCTGCATGGAATAACAGAGCAACTCAATTAAAACAGATACAAAAATATCTGTCCTTAAGAGCAGACACTAATGACTCAAGTACACCAGGGATTTTATACAATAACATTAGTCAACAGCAGTATGTGACCATGAGAATGTATTTGGTATGTATGCATCCATAATATATTTCTTTCTAATATCTTTAAATTTTCATTCTTCTCTACCATTTCACAGGACTTTCAACCAGAATTTAAATCTGGAGAAGCCTGGGTATCTGTCTTCTCCATGTCATCACCCAGGCTTCTTATTACTCTTTAAAAATAAAGTCATCTAGCTGGGAAGATTGGTAATACTATAAATTCACTTTACACTGAAACTTCCACACAGCTCATAAATATTATGCCATTTTTCTTAGCCTTCTCTCCGTATCTCCACAATGACTAGTTTAAATCTTTTCCACATTTTCAAACCTCAGACATTCACTATTACCTTCAGTCTCAATTTGTGTCCTACTTTTCTGAGAAAAAAAATGTTGCCCTCAGATGGCATCTTTCAAAACTTTCAGATCATCACCCATTTGCTTTTTCTTATTTCCACTGCCATGGAGACAATTTCTGAACTACTAACTAAAGCCAATTATTCCATCCATGCTTGACTCCTATAGCATCTTTTTCTCCTATGGTGGGTGCCTATCATCTTTATTATACCCTTTCTATATTTTTTAAAAAATCTTGCTATGAGATTTGCCTCTACAACATAACCCCTGCCTTGTAAGGCAGACATAAACATATGACAGAGTCTCTGCCAATGAGACTATTTTATTTGCAACTATTTTATTTGGCTTAAACTAGTAGAGTGAATTTTGCTTTTTGTAATTAAGACCCTAAGTAATTCAGATCATAGTACCCCTCTCTGTTACAGGAACTATGAAATGTTCACTCTCATTCCTATATCTACAACTTCTTTTGTTCTACTAGGCCCTTGTGACAGCATTGAAACTCCTATAGTCTTTCCCATTCAATAAAATTCCTCCAAAAATCTACTACTGTGCAGCTACTGTCCTATGACTCTTCTCCTTTCTTCAAACATTCATTTATAGGTTCTAATTCAGTACTGCCAATTCTTTACTACCTAGCCCTGCTGTAACACAGGCTGATCTAGAAACTTTACACAATGGAGGGTTCTCTCTTGCTAAAATACTGTCTCCTTTCAGCATCTCTGATGCCATAATTCCTTGTGGTGCCTGCCTCTCTGGCTGCCTTTTTTAGACTCCTTTGCTATATCCTCTCACTTTTTACAGTTCCTTAGGTCTTAATATCAAACCTCAGTTTCTTCCCTATCTTCCCATATTCTCTAAAGAAATCCCTCACACCTAAAATAAAATAAAAAATGTGTCATGTATACATATATAAAATAAACCTCTTCCACACCCGTTGCTCAGCTTCAATTAGTAAAATTCCCTTAATTCTAAAATTTGCTTCTTCAGAATCGATCATGCCTGTAAACTTCAGACCCATATAGCCATAGCCAACAAACACCATACAGACATCTTCACTCAGATGTCTCTTTAGGTATCAAAGTTAATATTCAAAACTGATCTTCTGATCTACAAACACATACACACAGAGAGTCATCCACTTATATTTTTTATAACATGGTATATCCATCCCCTCCGTGCCTAATGCAAGAAATCTGAGAATCATTAAAGGTCAATGTGGAGTAATCTGAGAGTATGTGCAAGCTATACATACATACATACACACACACACACACACACATATATATATATATATATAAAATTCTACTTCATTCTTTACCCCAGTGTCTATATTATTGATGTGAAGTGGAGTGTAGAAAGAGGGAGTAAGAAAGCCTTTAAATTTCCTCCATGCTTACCTTAAAAAAAAAAAAATTCTTTAGATTCTATGTGAACAAAATACCATTAATCACCATGTTCACACTGTGTAGCACTTTACAATGTATTTTTATCCTTAATCCAACAGAAGCCTATATTCTGCTATAGAAAAAAAAAACAGGGAGCCTACCAGCCAAACAATATGTTTGCAATCTCTAGCTGTGATTTCTAAGAGGTTTCTTTGGAAGCACTCTTCTATCCCACTAGTTTTTAATAGAATAGAGAAAATTGGTTTACAATATGAACTTTTAAACTTTCCCTTATTTTCATACCAATTGCTTGCCCCACACTTGAACCCAACAACTTCCCATATATTCAAGTGTTTTTGTACTCATGGTTCTTAAGCAAAATCAAAGCAGTTTTATTGAATGAGACTGTGCTGTCATACGGGCTACAGATAAAAAGTGGTAGCAATTCATGGACTTTCTAATGTATTTTTCCCATTGAACTGAACTACTGAACCTTTTTAGGTTTATATCTGAATTTTGACCTTCATCTATCCAAGTTCTCCTTGCATGTGAGGCATTTCAAATAGTGAAATAGTATGCTCATGTGGTTCTAGTCATAATCCCTTACAGTTGGTAGTCACTTATTCATTAACTTTTTCAGAGTTTGTGATTATTTCCAGTGCATGAGATAACTTGATAATTACATAATTGGCATTGCATTTGTGATCTCAAAATAGATATAGCAAACTAAAAATTATTTTATGTTACATAGAAATATAACTCTTTAAAATGCCCTTCACGGGTTTCAAAGAAATGAAAGAAATAATACAAGGGACAAATGAATGGGATAAAGGATGGAATAATGAAGAAAATAGGAAGTTTGAAGAAAGTAAAAAAACTTAGTGTGATGCTTTGTGTAAAGCATTAGAGTGAGGGAAAAAAGAAAATGTTTAAAAACCTATTATATGCATAAAATTGGGAGGAAAGATATAATAATAGAGTAATAATTAATGTTTACAGAGTTAGCTACTTCATATTGAAAAATGGTAAAATACAAAAAATACACTTTATTATCCAAACACATAAGGCAACTGATGTAAATGTTCTACTGAATGCAATAGCAGTAATATATAGAGGAATGTCTCTGAAGTTATAGCATCTAGGTTGACATCTCCTAGCAACATGTTCTTGAGAATGTTACTTGAACTTTACTTGTTCCTGAGCATGCTGCTTGACCTTTCCAGGCCCCTGATTTCTCCTTTGTAAAAGGGGGTAACTATAGAGTTGTATTTAAGGTCAAAATAGATTATCCAAGTAAAAAAATCATATTTAGCTCTTACCAAATGAGAGTTCAAAACATGTTAGACAATATCATCGTTAGAGTAATGTGGAAGGAATATTATGGGGATCATGGGGCCCAATAACAAAGTCTTCAAGGCAACAGGGTTAGTGAGGAGGAGAGATCAGGTGGAAAGTGGGAACCATGGCAGTCAGGAATAGAACCTCTGTGTGGGAGTCATTCTTCCATGACCTTTTCAGAGTCAGGCAACATTTTAAGATTCTCAATTTTAGAATTAATAAGCAGCAGAATTAGTCTTCAAAGGCAAGTGTTTCTAACTGCAACATTCAGAATATTGCTTTCCTTTTAGGGAGGCTTAAAGATTCAGCTAGCTTCTCG
>NW_016813061.1:94304-130228 GCF_001698545.2 Rhinopithecus bieti | reverse complement strand
TATATATATATATATATATCATTTCATTTTAGCACTGAATAATATTCCACTGTCTGGATCTACCACAGTTTATTAACTTTTCTTGCTTCAAAGTCTGCTTTATCTACAATGAATATAGCTACTCCAGCTTTCATTTGATTAGTGTTAGCATGGTATATCTGTCTCCATCTCCTTACTTTTAATCTATATGTGTCTTCATATTTGAAGTGGGCTTTCAAATATATATATTCATATATATATAAAATATATATACACACACACACATATATATACACACACACACATACACACATCCTACTAGTTCTGTTCCTCTAGAGAACCCTAACTCATACACTATTTGAAGGGACTGAACAAACGTCAGAACCAGAGTCAGATATAACAGGCATGTTGAAATTATCAGGTCAGGAATTTTTAAAAACTATGATTAACATGCTTCAGTGGAAAAAGTTGACAATATGCAAAGGCAGGTAGTAATGTAAGCAGACAGATGAAAATTCTAAGAAATAAAAAGGAATGTTAGAAACCAAAAATACTATAACAAAAATGAAAGATGCCATTATTGGCTCAGTAGACTGGGCATTGCTGAGAATAGAATCTTTGAGCTTGAGGATATGTCAATAGAAAATCCTAAAACTGAAAAAGGAAAAAAAAAAAAGGACTGAGAAAAAAGAACAGAATACCCAAGAACTGTGAGACAACTACAAAAGGTGTAACACATATGTAATGAGAATATAAGAAAAAGGAGAGAATGGAAAAAAGAAATAATTGAAGTAATAACGGCTGAGTTTTCTCAAATTAATGTCGGACATCAAATCACAAACACAGGAAGCTCAAAGAACACCAAGCAGGATAAATGCCAACACACACACACACACACACACACACACACACACACACACACACACACACAAAACAACTACATGAAGTTACATTGTATGCAAAATGCAGAAAATAAAAGACAAAAAAAATTCTGAGAAGCCAGAGGACAAAACACCTTCCCTCTGGAGGAGCCAAGAATTGCATTTGACTTCTCCTCAGACACCATGCAAACAAAAACAGAATGGAATGAAATACTTAAAGTGTTGAGAAAAAAAAACACTACCTATAATTTTGTATCTGCAAAATTATTCTTCAAAAGATCTGTTCATATTTTTTCTATTTTATCTGCAAAATTATTCTTCAAAAGATTTTTTTCAGGCAAGCAAAAATTGAGGACATTTGTTGCCAGGGAGTACTTTGAAAGTACTTAAATTAGTTCTAAATTAGTTATATTGCAAACTCTAGTGCAACCACTAAAGTTTTTTTTTAAAGTTCAATTGATACACTAAGAAATGAAAGAAAATGAAATCATAAGAAATACTCCATTAAAACCACAAATGGCATAAAATATAGAAGACAAAATAGAACAAAGGCAACAAATAGAAAGCACTAACAAATATGGTAGCTGTTAATCCAATTATATAAATAATTACTTTAATCATCAATAGTCCAAATATACCAACAAAAGACAGATTCTCAGAATGTATCAAAAACAAGACCCAACTATATGTTGTCTAAAAGAAGCCCACTTCAAATATGAAGACACATATAGATTAAAAGTAAGGAGATGGAGACAGATATACCATGCTAACACTAATCAAATGAAAGCTGGAGTAGCTATATTCATTGTAGATAAAGCAGACTTCGAAGCAAGAAAAGTTAATAAACTGTGTTAGATCCAGACAGTGGAATATTATTCAGTGCTAAAATGAAATGAGCTATCATGTCATGAAAGAACGCGGAGGAATCTTAAATGTTATTAAACGGAAGAAGTCAATCTGAAAAGTCTACCTATTGTACAAATTCAACTGGCTGGCATTATGGAAAAGGCAAAACTATAGCAAGAGTGAAAAGATTAGGGGTTGCCAGGGGATGAGAGGGAGGGAGGGATGAATAGGCTGAACATAGGACTTTTAGGGTGTGAAAGTATTCTATGTGATACTACAATGATAGATACGTCATACATTTGTTAAAACCCATAGAATGTACAATACCAAGAGTGAACAGTAATGTAAACTATAGACTTTGAGTGATAATGATGTTTCAATATAGGTTCATGAATTGTAACAAACGTACCTCTGGGTGACATGTCATTAGTGGAGACAGTTGTGCATGGCTGGGGACAGGGAGCATATGCAAACTCTGTACTTTTCTCTCTCGTTTTCTGTGAGCCTAATACGCTAGTAAATAAAATTTATTATTTTTTTAAAAACAGAGATAATAGTGCTGTTGAGAGTATTGCCTGGCACATAGTGATGTTCAATAAAAGCTAACCAGTACTAAGATGTAGATTCTGATGATTCTGCTTTCTCACACTTTCAATTTTTTTTCCTCTTACTCCTCCTTCTCCTTCTCATCCTCTTCCCCCGCTCTCTTTCATCTTCTCTTTCCCCATCCCTTCTCCCTCATTCACTTATCTCTTTATTTCTCAGTGTTTTCCTCAGAAACATAAAATTATCTGTACTAGTTGAACTGAATATGATGCTGTTCATACTGTATCTACTCCCAAGACACACAAATAGTAGTCAATGTGTACAGCTCATAAAGAGAATTGACTTAAAAGACTATTGATGGTCATGACTACCAAAACAAGATGTTGTAACAGTTTTAAGACTGAAGAGGATTAGTGGAAATGCTGCAAAATAACAAGTTTGGAAACTACTGTATATTTCTTTAGGGGAAAAAAAAAAAGCTTGCCAGAAGAGAGAGATTGAGTTTTGCCCAGAACATCCTCATTTTCATAGAGACATTACCATCTTTTGAAAGAGTAAAAAGTGGCTGACTTCTAAGCTCTTTTAAAATCCAGAGGCTTTGAACTGACTACTACAGTAAGACACGCCTTAGAGGTCCAACAAAGTAAACTGCTATCACTAAATTCAGTTCATCCCCATATTCAAGGCACTTACAACCTGAGGCAAGATTTTAGCTAATGACTAAAGCAGTAAAATAGAAAATGAGAGTGATTTCTTATTTCCTTCTCTGTATTTACTTGGGTCCATCCTTGCTAAACAGTTTTGTGCTTGCTAGCTATTGCACATGTACACACACACACACACACACACACACATTCTCCTTCCTACTACCAGCTAATTCTGCTTCCTGATAATTCTCCCTCCATCAGATTTCACTGTAATAGGCCTTCTTATTTCCTGCCTTCCTGATATCTCCTTCTCCATCTCCTCTTTATCACAGCAATTCAAAATATGTGTCTTATCTTTACCCAACTTGCTATCGGATTCCTAGAAGGTCATCATTCCATCTTTGTGGTTAGCTCTTCAGCTTTAATGTCCAGCTCTCATTTCTTCTATATTTGTAACCAGCTACTGATTATTTCTACATAAATACCCAACAAAATCAAAATGTACATACTGGTTCCATTACTCTCCCACTGCTCAACTCTTCATTCTGGGTTTCCCATTTTCATTTCTATCTCTATCATTATCCAGGTCACTCAGACTTTAAAACTTTGCTGTTTCACCTTGAGATCTCACTTCACCCTAACCCACAACATACTCATTGCCAAGTCCTGTCTCTGCTAGTTCAGAAAGTCTTTCCAATCTCTTCCCTCTTTTTTGCTATTACCCCCATTCTTAATTTGATCTCGACTTCCTCTCACCTGTACTATTGTTAAAGCTTTTTAAAAAACACTTCTTGTTCTTCCTAATTCAAGCTGCTTGTACATTGCTGAGAGCTTAGTGTTACTGATGTGCAATTCTAATTTTGCTGCTTCCCTGCTCATAGATGTTTAATGTTCCTGACTGCAGAATGAAAGTCAATTTCTTTATTCTGGCATACCAGCCATCTATGATCCTCCTCCTACCTCTCTTTCCAGCTCTATTTCCTATTAGTCTCCACACAGTTTGTGCTCCTGGCCAGCTGAACTTCAGACTTTTCTCAATGTACATTCCAGGTTGCTCCATTGCTCCCCTTGCTCATGTTCTTGCCTCTTCCCCGGTAGGAGCAGCTAATTATATGCTGCCTGAAGTAGTTAATTGACTAATTTCCCAGTTAAAGTGGAAATTCATTGAATTAAGGGTGTACTTCTAATGTATCTCCGATCCTCCCTCACACTTTGAGCAAAGTTCATTTGAAATATTTTTATAATGAATAAGTGTTTGTTTTCTTATTTCATAATATCTTCTGGCTTTTTAATGATAGAATTCGTGTTAATTTATAACATGTTTCTTTTGCTGGTAAGTTATTTATCTAGTTTACAATTCTTCCATAGAGTGGGTAGGAAAGATTTTCCTCACATAACCACCATCTTGCAGCATATTCTTCCTCTAGAATTTTGATTCAAACCATCTTGTCCAGGCTTTAAACTGTTTCTATTGTAAAGGCATCATGTGGGGCATCTTTTTTCTCTGCCTATCATATTCCCTTTCTTCTACACCATGTTTCAAATGTTGTCTGTTAAGTAAGGATTTTTTTTTTATTATTATTATTACATGTGAATGTTCTGCCCTCTACTAAGCTAGGAAGTTGTAGGTTGGGAAAAAAATCACTAGAGATATTTGAAGGCCATGACAAAAAGATATGTTTGTATTTCTGAAAGGTATGTTGATGACTAAAAAAAGAACTTACCATTAATTATGTGGATCCATGTAATAAATATCAAGTTATATTACAATATGAAACTATTATTTTACTTTGGTAATGTCACTTTTACAATCAAAATAATCGTAATCGTCAAAATGTGAATTAAATATGCAAGAATTTTGAAATATTTTAAAATCATTATGTAAGGCCGGGGTGGGGCTCCAGCACATCAGTTAATCCAGACTTTGGGAGGCCGAGACGGGGGCGGATCATGAGGTCAGGGAGATGGAGACCCCATTCCCTGGCAAACACGGTGAAACCCCGGTCTCCTACTAAGAAACACAAAAAACTAGCCCGGGGCGTGGTGCGGGCGGCCTGTAGTCCCAGCACCGGGAGGCTGACGCGGGAGAGAGGCTGAAAAACCCGGGAGGCGGGAGCTTTGCAAGTGAGGGCTGAGATCCGGCCACAGCACTCCAGGCCTGGGGTGACAGCGAGACTCATCTCAAAAAAAAAAAAAAAAAAAAAAATCATTGATGTAACAAACTTTCGATTTTCTTTGCTGTATAATCTATTCTAAATAAAAATTACTAAATCCATTGTTTGATGCAAATACTTGATGGGGCATAATGTATATTTGAAAAATTATTCTCTTCATTCAACTGAGGTTTATCACAAGGCAGCGGGTATTTTTAAATGGTCTGGAGTATTTGACGTATATCAAAATTTTCTGATTGGCAGCTTAATTATCTTGGTTTTGCCTTATGGGAAGGGTTTCTTTTTATTATTTAAGATACTCATATGAATTAGTGTTGTCAATATTCATTATTTTAATAATCGGAAAAGTCTGTCAAAATTCATTCTTGAAATGATAGCTATTGACTTTTGAAAATTTACTTTTCAAAAAATCTTCTAAGCTGTTTCTTAGGTGTGTTTCAGTATTTTTCTGGCAAATTTCTATGTATTTTACCCACACTTTGAAATACTTAGAAACTTAATATTATATTTAAAAGTCATTATTTCAAAAACATAAAGAATATTATGCTACACATTCAGTTCTTTAAGGTATCGACAAATGGCATAGACCAGGGGTTCCTAGCCCTTGGGCCACGGTATCAGTCTGGAATGTTAGGAACAGGGCCGCACAGCAGGAGGACAGTGGTGATTGATCCATAGATGCTTCATCTGTATTTACAGCTACTCCCCATCACTCTCATTACCTCCTGAGCTCCACCCCCTGTCAGATAAGCAGTGGCATTAGATTCTCCTGGGAGCACAAATCCTATTGGGAACTGCGCATATGAAGGATCTAGGTTGCGCGCTCCCTATGACAATCTAATACATCACCCCCAGATGGAACCATCTAGTTGCAGGAAAACAAGTTCAGGGCTCCCACTGATTCTATGTTACGGTGAGTTATATAAATATTTCATTATATATCACAATTTAATAATAATGGAAGTAAAGTACACAACAAACGTAATGAGCTTGAATCATCCCAAAACCATTCCCCTACCCCACCCCAGTCTTTGCAGAATGTCTTCCATGAAACCAGTCTCTGGTGCCAAAACAACTGGGGACTAGACTATTAGACTATTACTCTACATTTTTCATATTTGTGGAGACATAACCGATAAACATAACAAACAAAATAATCTTTTCTTGTTGTCAAGTTTGTGGTTTCTGTTTTGTTCTGGTATTTTGTTTTTTGTTTTTGTTCTGGGGTTTTTATCTCATTTTGTTTTGCTTTTATGTGCATGCATGCATCATGAATATACACGAATAAGAAATACTGAATAAACCATTATTTATTCTATAAGTTATTAGACTTTTTTATTCGTCTATCCCTTTAAGGAAACTTTTCCTGTTTGGTCTCCAGGCAAGTCTAATTGAGAGAGATGATGCTGTTACTTGGGTTTCAAATAATTTACACAATCTTAAAAATATAGCACTGGGCTTCTACTTTTGACAGTTGGCACAGAAGATAGTCTGAAAACCTTCCCACTAAAAATCGATTAAAATGTTGGACAAATAAAATAAACATTCTTTTGAATTTGTAGTTGAGTTCAGAATGTCATTCCCACAGTTCCAAAATAAGGGAATGCAGTAAGAGCCAAAAAGCTGAGGGGAATCCCTTTTTAAAAGTATGATAGACAATGATACCACAACATTTGCTGGTTTTAGCTACTTAAGATACAGGGTTTTAAGGCCAGTGTGAGACACACAAAAAAAGATCTTTGTGCCTGAACAAAATCAAGAGTTGAATCTGAAAACTCCTAATAAATGAAGTTTAGAACTTCAAGGAACTTCAGATTCAATGACAATTAGCAGACGGAGGAGGGGGAGTGCCTAACAGCAAAGAAAAGCAACAAGAAAACTATTGGTGCTCAGCCATGTCAAGTAGAGTTGGGTAAGTCACCACCCCCTAGCCTAAGAATTCTTTAATGATCCTTCACCCTTCTCTCGTATAAGTTCAGGGTTTTAATGCACTCTAGAAATGTGGCTGAAGAAGTTCTCAACTAGAAATTAATACACAAAGTGCCAGTATGAAAGTGTCAGGATACTTGGAAGAAGCAAATGTAAGTTTACTTTTGCAAATTCTACAACTTGGGTTACTATTGATTCTCACCAATAAATATCAACCAAAAACAACCACATAATAAAAAAGGGAATACCAGCTAAAACAGATGAGTTCCCCAAGCAAAATGCTGTGGAAAAAAAATAAACAGCAGCATTATACTCTGAAGGATTTTGACTATGAGATTCATTAAACTCAAAAATAAAATTAATGTATGTCAAATGCTCAGGAAAATGCCATAGGAAATTGAAAAACAAGCAGGACAAAAGAAAAACTATCACAAAATTCCAGGCAATGTAATAAAATATACATCATTGAAATTTTAAAAGGTGAATTAAATAGCAGATTAGATATAGCTAAGAAAAGAATTAAAGGCCAGGCGCGGTGGCTCAAGCCTGTAATCCCAGCACTTTGGGAGGCCGAGACGGGCGGATCACGAGGTCAGGAGATCGAGACCATTCTGGCTAACACGGTGAAACCCCGTCTCTACTAAAAAAATACAAAAAAATTAGCCGGGCGAGGTGGCGGCGCCTGTAGTCCCAGCTACTCGGGAGGCTGAGGCAGGAGAATGGCGTGAACCCGGGAGGCGGAGCTTGCAGTGAGCTGAGATCTGGCCACAGCACTCCAGCCTGGGCGGCAGAGCGAGACTCCGTCTCAAAAAAAAAAAAAAAAAAAAAGAATTACAGAACAGGAAGTTAGGTCTGAATAAAGTAGCAGAGAGAGACAAAGCAAATATGCAAGATAAGTTACAAATGATTGACAGAAAGTGTAGTTTATTTTAGCATATATATAATTATTTTAAATCAAAAGCAAAATAATATCTTGAAATTTCACAGAGAAGCTAAATATCAGTCTAGAAATTTCTGCACAGGTAAACCTTCATTAGACAATAAGGTCCAAATAAATATATCCTCAGAAAAACAACAAACTGAGAGGGTTTAGCATCTTGAAAAGGAAGTTTTCAGAATAAGAAAACTATTTCAGAATTACAGTCTCAAATAATCGAAAAGGAAAAGATTGTCCATATAAAACAATAATTTAAATATTTTTCTTGAGTTGAAACAAAATCATACAGAAAAAAGATACGGTGTTTTTCAAATTCTCTGTGATGTTATTCTTAGAGTGCCAGTTGTCCTTAGCATGCTCTTTTATGGTTGTAGTTAACCCACCAGCTAGAAGTAACTTGTTCTGTTTGGAAAGGCATATTTTAGGTGAAAGGAATGCTCTAGCTGAAAGGACCCATGAAGCTTTCCTAACTGTCAGCCTCCTTAATTTTCATGAGATTTATCCTCCATGCTTAAATACTCATGTATTTTATTAAGGCATCTAGATACTGTCTATTTCTGTGTCCGATCACCAGATATTATCAGCAAGATATCATCAACATGGTAGATCAAACTGAATGCTTGGCAAACCAGTTCCTCATAGATTGAATTGTGATATAGTGTTGGAGATTTAATATAAACTTGAGACAAGACTGTGAAGGTATAATTTTTATCCTTGCTAGGCAAAGGCAAACTAATTCTAAAGTTTCCCTCTTTTCAGAATAGAAAAAAAAAAAAAACGGCTTTGCTGAATATTTACATACTAGGTAAAGAAAACATTCTTCATTTGGTTTAATAAAGTGATCACATCTGAAACGGGCTAATATTGTAGCTGTACTAATTAAGCTTACTACTTACTAATTACTATTCATTGTCATTCACAAACACTCATTTCCAGAGACTTTCCATACTAGCCATACCAAAGGGGGAAAAAATGGGCCTAAAATATGAATTACTATGCCTGTATTTTCAAATCTTAATATGACATTGAATTCAATGATAATTTTAGTGACAGTTGTTTCATTGGAATGATGAGGACAGAAGATAAATTAGAAGGATTGAGGCATTAGAATATCTCACTGTCACCTTATAAGTGTTCTCTAATTTTCTGTGTGCTAATTTCTATAATTACCAATGACTTTATAATTTGTCTTGCATAAAGATATTAAGAATAATTAATGTAACAATAATGTGTATACCCACTACCTAGTATTAGAAATAAAACATTACGGGAGGACGTGGTGGCTCATGCCTGCAATCCCAGCACTTTGGGAGGCCGAGGTGAGAGGATCACGAGGTCAGGAGTTCGAGACCAGCCTGACCAACATAGTAAAACCCTGCATCTCTACTAAAAATACAAAAAGGTAGCTGGGCATGGTGGCACGTGCCTGTAGTCCCAGCTACCTGGGAGGCTGAGGCAGGAGAATGGCTTGAACCCTGGAGGCAGAGGTTGCAGTGAGCCAAGATGGCGCCACTGCACTCCAGTCTGGGCGACAGAGTAAGACTCTATCTCAAAAAAAAAAAAAAAAAAAAAAGGAAGAAAACATTGCTAACACATTTGAAGCCTTTGCATAACCCTACCACCAACTCCAGAATAAACAGTACCCTGAATTATCTTTATCATCCATGTGTTTATTTGTATTCTTACTATATATCACTAATATATGTTATTTTTTCTAAAAATTTATGTAAATAACATGTATTGTTTTGCAGCTTGCTCTTTTTGCTCAATATGCTCTAGAAATTTATCCATAATATAAATTGATCCACTTATATTTGTAGAAGTTATTTCACTGCTCCATAGTATGCTTTTCTATACCTGTATCATAATTTATACTTTCGATAATCTATTAATGGAAAATTTAGCCTTTTTTTCTTATTTTATAGTACAAAATATACTATTCTGGATATTCTTACATATGCTTCCTTGAGTACATTTGCAAGAGATCTAGAAATATCTAGGAAAACGATTGAGAGTGTATGTACTTCTTAATTATTACTGGATACTGACAAATAGTTTTCCAAGGTGTTGTACAAAATGTTTACTGGACCCAGTAATATCTAACAGTTTTGATTAATTCACATCTTCACCAACTTCTGCAATTATGAGATTTCTTTATTTTTACCAGTCTGAAAGATATAAAATTATGATACCTAATAGTGATTGAAATTTGTATTTTCCTAGTATTCATGAGGTAGAGTATTCTTTAACACATTTCACTTTTTATAACATTTTTTGCCAAAATGTCTCTTTTTGTGATTTCTCCAATTCTTTGTGTTCTGATTTTCATTATTGCCAATGACTTACTAGCTATAATTTTCTTCCATATTATCCTCCTTCCATTAGCATGGCTGTAGGATACAATATGATAATCATAACAATGTCAGTATCCCAAGCTGTATTAAAGTGACATATTTTAAGAATAAATTAGCATCTAGTTTCAATCACATGGTCATGTTTAAACAGCATGGGCCATGTTTAAACGGCATGTGTCATATTCTCAGTGCCTGATCCACCCAGCCATGATGGGAACAAGTCTGGGGACCACCATCAAAGTAGAGGGCTGGGTCACAGCATGCAGCAATTTAATTGTAGCTTCACTTGTGAAGTTCTGCATGCCCTTTCTTAGTAAAACTTTGCAAACGTATTTTGCAAAATATTACCCATGAACCCCCAATATAAAACAGAACAGAGTGGAACCCTTTTAATGAAAGCATCACAGCAGCCCAGACCCTTGCTGGCTTTCTCTGTCTCTGGGAAAGGAAGAAATTTTAGAACAATAGAGATAAAATAAGGATATAACCATTGACAAAGTATTCATTAAAAGTATTATATTCTATATATACATCAATGGCAGTGTGACTGAAGACTTCTCTGAAAGGGATAAATGTTTTCAAAAGATAAAATTACTGAAATGATTTAAAAGGAGATAAAGACCAATAAACTTTAAGCATATTAATGGAATCATTAATGTACGTTGTTAATTACAATATTACAAATTTATTAATTTCAAAATTAATGAATGTTTAAAGTGCAGAGTAGTAGAGTATGGCTATCATATGGGGTAATTAGAGAATCAGGCAGTCTTGGAAGGTGAGTTAAGAATAGTCTTCTATGCCAAACTTAAAGGTTACTGCTACTATTTGCTGCCAATGAAGGACCAGGGAAGACTCTTTAAACAGAATAATAAATTCAAATTTGTGTTTAAATAACATAAATTTCACAGTAATTAACAGAGGAGATACGAAAGTAATGAAGACAAGTTAGGAGGTATTCAAACAGTACAGGCAGAAGATGACAGCATTACAAGTGAAGAGGAATCATTTGAATTAAATAACATAAAATATAAAATGAATGATGTGAGTGGGAGGATGGGATGAGGAACAAAGGAAAAAGTTTGGATGACTACGATAAAATTGTTATTTGAATAGCTTGGTAGATGGAAATTCTAAAATTAAATGCAAGACAGAAATTAGAGGCATGTTTTTTCAGCCATCAAACATTGAGTATTTGCCAAAAATGTGTTATTTTCTGGGGGCACACAAAATTAAGCCATTCTGCCTGCATTTAAGGAACTCACAGCTGTCACATGGTGAGTCATACAAAAAAAAAAAAATGGGCTATACAGTTGAATAAGAGCTGCAATAGAAGTATGTATTTGTGTTGATAACAAGAAAGGTGTTATCAATTCGATATTGAAAAAGATTACATTTCAAAGAAGAAAAATAATAAAATGGGTTTAAATATTTTGAGTTTAGGTTATCTATATTTTTCCAAGTGAATCTGTCCATTAAGCAGATGAATGTGTTAGGTCAGGCACTATCTGTGTTAAAGATTAAAATCTGACAGTTTTCAGAAATTAGAAAGTAGCTAAAGTTATAGGAACAAATGAGATCACTCGGAGAATTTCTAAACTAGAAAAGAAGATTTAAGAATAGACTAGAGAAAGAACGGTAGCTATCATGACATATCAAGTAGAGTGAGAAATATTGATAGATTTTCATACCTTTCTTGTTCTTGTTTTATTTTTCCTGCATTGAAGATATTGTTGGTGTGCTAAACAATGTTTTATTTAATAAGAGAAAGGAAGTGGGATCAGTGCTTTGGGGCCTCAGATTTTTGACAGGATCAAATAGCAAATCATGGTGATCAACTGTTCTTTAACAGAGAAATCAGGGATGAAAAAGTAATGCTAGATTGCACGTGACAGTGAAGGATGAGAAAGACTATTCTAAAACATTGTTTCCTTGTGCATTGCTTTGGTCAGATGTAGAGCAGTTCTTTTCATGCTTTAAATGAAGGAATGAAGTGGGTGTAATCAAAAGGAGAAATGTTAGTTCTGTTGCTTTTTAGAAGTTCTTTTCTGTGGTGGAAAATAGATGTAGCACAAATAACAGCTGTACTAACAGCAACAACAGAGTAGTCAATAATTTTTATCAGCACTTAACAAATTTATCAGTGTTTATGGATTAATAGAAATGTGAATGTCTAATGTGAAGAAATTATTCAAGTAAAATAATAGTCTATGAAACTCAAGTCATCTAAATCTAAACTAATTTTTTAAATTATTGTTGTACAAAAATTAGAGAATTTCATATATACTATATTATATTCAAGTCTTTTATATACAGTGTTTATACTATATGTAAATATTTAAGATACTTCGATAGTCATAATAATAAATCATTTTAAATTGTAGTCACTGAAAATTATAAAAATTTGTATTATTCTTATTTGTAAAAAAATTATTTAAGTATTTAAATGCTGCCTCTTTAGATTTTCATACTGTAATAATGTAGATATTATAGTTTCTAAACTTTTTAATATTATTAGATTCATTTTTTAAGAATGCTTCTTTGGAAAGAAGATCATGACTTATATAATTATAGTTCTAAACATTTAGATTATTAGTTGATTCGTTTTTAAAATGGCTTCTTTGGGAGAAGAATACATGATACTTATAAATGATGATATTTCATCATTTAAATCACAGATTTTAATAAAATTAGACTCATAAGTGGAAAATGCAGTATTTTAAAATTAAAATAATAATTGCATCATATCAGTCACCTTTTTTATAAACAGGCAGTTTGTATGATGTTCTTTCTGGGGAAGGTGAAAACTACTCAACAAAACATGTCAGTAGTATTAATTTTTAATTTCTATTGAGTAAATCAAATCTACTTCTATCATAGCAAAGAAATAGCAAACAATATTCTGTTTCTTCTGCTGCCAAGAAATACAATAAACTTGTATATGAATAATTTGTGACCCATTGTATTTGTAGCTTTATGTGTATTAGTGTGTCAGACTCTGAGGTTAGCTCATAGAAGGCCTTTATAGAAGGCTAAGGGGATTTGTGCTGTAGACAAAAGAGCACCATTTCTATTCAGAATCAATAACTTTTATTCTGCTAAGTTGTATTGTGTTTGGGGTAAAGATACTCATCTCTTTTGTGTTTTCTTTATAATATTCTGTTGTACTCTCTTGGATAAAATTTCAATGAGTTGTTATTGATAGTGGCCCTGATTCATACTATAGAACTACTCTTCGTTAAAAAAAAATAAAAATAATAATCCATACTTTTAGCATAAGTTACCTCAAACTCACTACTGTGCTTTCGTAGCTTCCTTTGCCAATTTGAGATCGTGGTTTGTTTGTTTTTTAACATAATTTAAGAACTTAAAAGATTCTCCTTCTTGATTTATTAGATGTTCCCATGACTCAGAATTAACTTTATTTTGTGAATCATATCAAAGTTAATAAAATTAGTCTGATAAATCTATATGATCTTTTAAGACATTCAAACATTGCAGAGTATATTTTAGATGTTATTTTTTAATCAGAACCCAGTAACTCAATACTATATAACATATTTTGTAAGACGTTTAATATGTTTCATATAAAGACCTTGTTGGTTTTTTTATTTACAATTGGAAGAGAAATAAATTTGGAGTGTGTTCAAATAGCATCGCCTGAAGAGGCTTTTGGAAGCAGCGGGAAAACACTCTGCCTAACCCCAATTAGTCTTGTTTTCCATATTCAGGGCAGTTCTGTTTTTCAACATATCCACTAAACATGGTGATAATGAAAATTAATATGGTTAGAAAGCAATTCAATAGCAAATGTTTATTGCTTATAATTGTTGTTTCCTGTTGTAATTTTCATAAAACGTGTAAACACTGAAAAAAGGTTCAAAGTGTGTGAGCCAGAAAGTAGGCAGGTGCACCTGAATAATATAATAGATGTGCTCCTACAAAGCAACATGGAAGTCATTTTTTAGCAAATTGAATTATATTTTTATTGCACTTTGTGAGTTCATTGCTTCTCAGAATAAGTAAAACCTAATTATAAAATCAAGTAATTTAATTCATACATAAACCCATATATAAAGACTATCCTTTCTCAAACATTTTCTGGTAGACTTATCAATAGTGTGAAAAGCCGTAACAACAAGAAAAATGCTGGAATCTCATCATTACCTTTCTCATCCCATTTTATTCATAAAATATTTTCTGATTTTGTTTTCAAACTACCACATATGATCACTTTAGTTGTATTTGTATAAGAATATAGCATTTGCCTAACATGTGCAAAATTGGACATGCCATGGGGGGGATCAAAGGTGGATCAAACACAGATCTTTTCTTCAGAGAATGTATAGTATAGAAGGACAGAGGAGATAGGCTTATGGACTTTCCTTTTAATCTAGTCTTACATCTCACATTAGTTTCAATGCTCCTGGTGACAGCAAATGTCAGGAAAAATGGTCAGTGTACCATGACACATTTGTCCAGGACTTCCCCAAAACATCTACAACTCCTAACTTGGGGTTTCCTTCTGTGAAGCTAAAATTAAAGCTCCATTAGGGTAATCTTTATATATTTGCTCAACACTGTATTCCTTGATGAGTTCTTGTGATGTAGTAGTCACTTGATAGACGTTTGTTGAATGCGTTGAATTCGTTAGTGACTCCCAGTAGGATAGGCAAAAATAACATGAAGAAACAGTGTCTAAAACCATGTCTATGGTAGAATCAACAGATATGCAACATCCAAATAGTTTCCAAGTTACATGCAAAGGATCCTACTTATTTACAAGCCAAGTCCATCTCTTTGTAAACTTAAGCATTTTCCTTTACTAATGCCATCCAAATTAATATCCAAACTTCTTCTAGTGTCCAGCTAGCTACATTGCATCTTAACTTGATTGGCATATGACTTTTCTTCTTATATTATTAAAAATTGATGTATGTGCAATTCAGCATCTGCAAAGCTTCTGTTCCATCAGTGACATTCCAATTATGTTATAATCTTTTCTGGTCACAAGAAAGGAAACTTACCTCCTTAACTCATATTTTCCCCAGTGTCTTCTTAGAATTCACATGCTTAGTATATTCTGTTCCTAACAATTAAAGTCACTTCACTGCCTTCATCCAAATTATTAGGTTTACTATATTACCAATTCTATAGTTATGCCAACAATTGTAACATAGGATAAAAAACAATATGTAGACTAAAAAAAAAAAAAAAAAAAAAAAAACTGTGGATACAATGCTTTGAGGAGTTCAAATTTGGGAGAATATTCAAGTAGGCCTTGAATTAAGGGAGAAATTTTATACCTAGTATTTGAGGAAGGATGTTCCACAAAGACAGAACAGTGTGAACACAAGTAGAGCAACAAAAGAAAGTTGGTTCAACCTTATCAGGAGATATGTATGTGTAGAAGCACTACAAAATAATACCATGGAGGGCCTGGCTTACTTGATAATATACTGTAGTCACTGAAGTTTTTGACCAAAGGTCTGTGGTAATTATGATTGAATAAAATTGACATGGCAGCAATGACAACTAATAGGCACTCTAGGAAGGAAAGCAAGTTAGAAAGAAGCCACTGCAACAGTTTAGTTGAAACAATGGGAACTTAAACAAGGGTTGTGGTAGCAGAAGGAAAGATACAAGGTCTGATCTAAGCAAGAAGTGTCAGGATCTAGCAACTAGTTTGGGAGGAGATGAGTAGATAATGATGCTGAGTTTCTAAGCTTGAAACACTAAGTACTGTGAGTTAGAAACTGAAGGAGCAGCAGATGTAGAAAAGTCAGAAATGATTAGGGGACTCAAGACAGAGGACAGAGCCTTGGAAACGATGTGTGTTATAAAGTGCTTGAAGAAACAGTCTGCAAAAGGTAGGTAAGAAGACAGCCAAAGTACAGAACAGTGTCATGAAAGACAAGGAAAGAGAAAGTTTTAATAAAAATAAGGGCTTAGTATTATGGAGATTTCTAGGCATCAGTGCTTATAAGCACTGATGAAGGATTTGCTAACAAGGCCTTAATAACCTTTGAAAAGAAAAGATTCAATAAAATGCAGAACGATGTAGGTAAATTTCAAAGAGTAAAAGATTGTGTGTAGAGGCCAAGAAATGGTAACTTTTGTGATACCATATAACTTAAGTCAAGCAGTTTAATAATACATAAGTTGTATTGTTTATACCTGATTCTCACAAGTAACCTTCACAAGTTATAGGCATAAACAGGATGTTAAAAATAAACTTTCTTTTGCACAACAGGATATAACACTGTAAACAAATGAGGTGCCATACCTAAAAGCAAGATTTACCTAGAAAGTATCCTTGATTTAAAAAGGGTTTGTATTTAGACGAGACAATTTTAAGAGATAATTTTGAGAAAATGTTTTTGAAGAAGGCTGTCTTGTGGACCTCACTCCCCACCCTCTTCCACCCATCGTATCTGACAATGTGTTTGGGGATAGCTACAGCTGGATCACTTGGAAAGTAGCACCATGGACTGTTGACCTATGGACTCATACATTCATAGCTGAGCTAAAGCAGCACTGTGTGTGTGCGTGCGCGCGTGTGTGTGTGTGTGTCTGGAAGGAGAAGGAGGGGGAGAGAGAAAGACAGAGAAAGGGCTGGGTGGGATGGCTCACGCCTATAATCCCAGCACTTTGGGAGGCCAAGGCAGGTGGATCACTTGACGTCAGGAGTTCAAGACCAGTCTGACCAACACAGCGAAACCCTGTCACTACTAAAAATGCAAAAATTAGGCAGGCATGGTGGCGTGTGCCTGTAATCCCAGCTACTCAGGAGACGGGTTGCAGTGAGCAGAGACTGCACCGCCGTGCTCAAGCCTGTGCAAAAGAACAAGACTGTCTCAGAAATAAAATTAAAAAAAAAAAAAAAAAACAGACAGTTTGGTTGGAAATTACCTATACCCCACATACAGTAGGGCAGGAGATGATAGGGAATTTAAGAGTCTTTACCATGTACTAGATATGTACGCCTCAGGAAAAGCAACTGGCCTGAAAGTCATTTTGTGTTCTCCCCAAATGCTCCTTGTTAAGTTACTAAGATGACCTTAACACTTTTCTTAGCTTAACTACACTTTAGAAAGGATTCTTCCTGACTCTAGGTCCCTGGTCTCCCTTTTCTTGGGGCATTTACTTTAGAAAATTTTCCATATTAAATTATTTCTCTGTTGCCTTTGAAACATAA
Source organism: Rhinopithecus bieti (assembly GCF_001698545.2). NCBI lineage: Eukaryota > Metazoa > Chordata > Mammalia > Primates > Cercopithecidae > Rhinopithecus > Rhinopithecus bieti. The sequence goes on along the minus strand of NW_016813061.1, from coordinate 112,737 downwards.
GTCTTTTAAATATCTTCTTGTCAGTTTTACCAGCCAGGAATTTCTTTCTTAAGGTTCTTGGAACCACTGCTCCCCTGAAATGTAATCATAAAAGAAGATAGCACCCCATCTGTCCACCTCTAGGGGAGGGTATAAGACTAACTTCAATGGGTGTCTTGATCCCAGTTGTAAAACTATGTCCTGATACAAAGATAAGAGAAAGTTTACTTATCCTTTGAGTAAAGCCAATTAGCAAACACGGATGGCCTGTGTTCTCTCTCACTCCAGCTCTTAAAAACTCTCCCACCGTTTATTACAAAGGAATTGAGTTCAGACTGAGTTCTAGCCTCTCCCTTACTGCAATAGCCTTGAGAAAAGTCATCCTTGCCTATTCAACTTCATCTGTGCAGTGTTTACACTGACACAGGCAAGTCATTGTCAACAACAAGAGTTTGAAAAATCAGAGCAAGACCAAGATAGAAGTGACCAGCCAAAGAAGGCAGGGTATGACTGCAGATCCTAGGTGTGGCAGTTGACAAAGGGTTTCCAAAGATTGAATAAACACTCATGAGTCATAGTGTTGCCAGATTTAGCAATTAAAAATATAGGATTCTTAAATTTCAACTAAACAGCATTATTTTTAGTATATTTCATGTGATGTTTGAGACATACTTATACTAAAAACTTATGTGGGCTGGGCACAGTGGCTCACGCCTCTAATCCCAGCACTTTGGGAGGCTGAGGTGGGTGGATCACCTGAGGTCAGGGGTTCAAGAGTAGCCTGGCCAACATGGTGAAATCCTGTCTCTACTAAAAATACAAAAATTAGCCGGGCATGGTGGCACATGCCTGTAATCCCAGCTACTCGGGAGGCTGAGGCAGAAGAATCGCTTGAAGCCAGGAGGTGGAGGTTGCAGTGAACCAAGATCGGGCCATTGCACTCCAACCTTGGCAACAGAGCAAGACTGTCTCAAAAAAAAAAAAAAAAAGAAAGAAAGAAAGAAAAGAAAAAAAACACAACAACAAAAATCTTATTTGTTATTTAACTGAGCATCCTGTATTTTATCTGGCATGCCTACCATGAAAGAAACAATCAGTTTCAAACATGTTCCCTTCCTAAAGAGCAAGATGCCTGGTTACACAGTACAATTGCCAGTTCTAACAGCTCTTCTTTACTGTGTCATCTTTCCTTTCCATCCCACCTTGCCTTCTCCCCATTCAAAGCTGGAAGGGTCAAAAACAGCAGCTAATCTGAAGGAGAGGTGATAAAATGAGAAAAAGAACAGAAACCAGGGTTACTTCTGCCCCTCAAGGAAGACAGCAGGTGTCAGGCCACTTAGAGATAGACTGGTGAAGGGGGATAGGAGAAATCATATCTCTGATGGAAGATTTAAATGTTACTAAATTTCTTAGACTGGATATTAGTTTCTCACTCACTGCATGACTTAGAGAGATGGTAAGAATCATCAGAAATACTAAATGTCCTTCCAGTGGCAGAAAAAACTCCCCCCATTGTGAGAAAGACAAAAAAGAAAGTTGGCTGGGCACGGTGGCTCACGTCTGTAATTCCAGCACTTTGGGAGGCCGAAGTGGGCAGATTGCTTGAGCTCAGGAGTTCAAGACCATCCTGGGCAACATGATGAAACCCCATCTCTACTAAAAATACAAAAGTTAGCCAGGCATGGTGGCACATGCCTGTAGTCCCAATTACTTTGGAAGTTGAGGCAGATGGATCACCTGAGCCTGAGAGTTTGAGGCTGAAGTGAGTCGAGATTGCTCCACTGCACTTCAGCTGGGCTGACAAAGTGAGACACTATCTCAAAAAAAAAACAAAGGTTGCATTTTCAACATCCTATGTGTTGCACTTGTTCAATGTACTAATTATATTTTAATAGATATGAATATAGATCTATATCAATGAAATGTTTCAAATTTTATGTGCATCAAGATTTTGTGAGATTATTTAAGATAAAAATAATTCTGTAAGTCTAAAACTAATAACCTTGCATATTATAGTAATACTACTTATAAAATACCTAATTATTGAAAAGCACTAAATATTAATGAACATTAATAAAACTCCTCAGTATGACAGTTCTCTAACCTTTGTGTCACAATTTTTTTCACTTTATTGACATAATTACATCAAATAAAATTTATCAATTGTAAGTGTATAACTCGATGTTTGATTGTTTGTAACCCAAAGGATAAATGCTTGAGGTGATAGATATTCCATCTACCCTGATGTGATTATTAAACATTGTATTCCTGAATCAAAATATCTCATGAAACCCATAAATATATATACCTACAATGTGACCACAAAAATTAAAAATTAAAAATTGCAACCTTCGCATCACAAAATATCGCAAAAGAATCTGGTGAAGAACTATGATTTCACAATGCAAGTACACAGGTTTTTTCAGACAATTTCAGGGTGTTTGTTACTTCTTAAAAGTCATCCATGAACATCAGATTATAACTCTTATTCAGTATTTTCCTCTATACTGGTAGTTAATTATTTGAGGCAATAAATATAAATTTATTATACTTTATATCTAAAGTTCTTAAAATTGGACCTAATATTTTAAATATTAGTGTTACCTTTTAAATGAATGCTAACTATAAATGCTAAGTTTTATCTATTTGAGTAGCAATATAATGCTATCAGAACATATTAATATGATTTTCTTTTTTAGATGCAGATTTATTTTTTCCATCTTTCAGTGGAAATTCCTATTTAGAACTGCCCTTTTGAACTTTGTCCTGGAGAAGGAACATAACAGAACTGTTACCATCTTCTTGACTATAAAAACAAACAGTTTAAATGGAACTATTCTTTACAGTGAGTATTAAATGTTTGACTTCTTGTATGTCATGTTTCTTTCTCAAACGTTAATCTATTGAATCATTGATTTATTCATTTAAATATTGTGAGAGAACTTTTTCAGACAAGTGCATGAAGCATTACCAAAGAGAAATTTTAGTTCTTTGTAGTTTCTCTAGAAGTTTAATTTATGAGTCATTCGATGGAACGTGACTTACAAACAGGCTCTGGAGCTGACAAGACAGAATTTAGCAAGCATATGAATTTGACAGCATATGGCTACAGCAGTAAAACATAAATGCTGCAAATGTTTCAGAGTACATTTTTATGATATAAATCACTAAATATGAATTATATTCAATACTTGATAACTTGGGAAAAGGCATTCCAAAGCTGGGGTTCATTTGACAATCAAGTAAATTCGTACCACTCTTTTAGCAACATCTATTATCTTGATATAAGCTGTTTTCTTCAAGTAGTATTAACAGTATTTGCTTAAGAAAATGTCTTTGTATGCAGAGTTCTCTGCATTATGCAATTTGCTCATAAAGGTCTCTATAAGCAGAATTTATGGGGCTCTTCTCTGAATGAACATCACTAAGCTGTATTAGCAGCAGTATTCAAAATTTGACAATTGTTTTCTCTTTTGAAATAAATGCACAATCGTTTTAACAATTCCTCATATTGGAGGTGTAATGTCTTTAGTATGTTAACAGATTATCCCCTTTGGGGCAACTTATTTCCCAAATGATTTGCTCCTCTACTTTGAAACAGTTTGCTAAATTGATTCATCATTCTGTACTTTCTAAACAAAATATAAAAGGTTTTATTATTTGACAATGAGTAAAATGCCTAAAAGAAGCATTTGGGGAAGCCGGGTGAACTTAGTAGTTTTTATCATTAAATTAAAACTAAGAATTTATGTTATATTTTAGAAAGAAAACAACTTGCCAGGGTAGGCCAGTATTGTTTATTCCCCAGGAGCAGAGGCACCCATGTTTAAATGATAGCTTAAGAGTGTCTGATTGATTTATGTTAAAAGAGAGAAGAAAATACAGAAGAAAAACTTGTTTTTGTATACAAAATCTAAGTGCTGGTACATGCCCATGAAATTTGGAAGTAATAGCACATTGCAGCGTAAAGAAAACAAGAACAGAACAAAAGACACAAACAGAATAATTGAAAGACACAAAGAAAAGTGATTTTCTGGCTTTGCAACTTTTTAAGTTATATAGAATTAGAAGGTGTTTTCTTGGGGAAAATGTATTTCTACCAACTAAAAATAGCTCATAGTTAAAGCAGCACCCAATCACTGGGAATTCTCCTGCTCTGGGTTCATGCTCCTGGCTCATGTCCATACCGACACTTGGATGTGTTATTCTTGAAGGCCAGAGAAATACAGGCCAAGCGTATATACACTCTATTCAAGTTTGTACTTTAATTTAAATCCAATAAAAGTCAAGCTGATGATAGTGCCATAGGATCATTTCTGCCTTCCTTATTCAATGACCTACAAAAACAATCAAACTAGAAATTATTAGTAAGAAAATAATGTCACTGTAATGATTATCCATTTCTGCTCTTATATAAATTGTTATTGTTATAGTACCAGATTCATCAAAGCTGTTTACTCTAGAGAGTTTTAGAGCCCATGAAGGGAGAAAATATTTTTGTTTGTAAAGCATTCTTTCTGTTCATTTGTAAGGTGGTAATTTAATCCTACACTGTTGGAAATACCTCAGCAGAATGTTTCCTGAGGTTGCTACTTTCTGTCCTCTCAGATTTGTCATCCTCATAAAAGCCTCACAACAGATGAGCACAAAGATTTTTGCAAGTCAGTTAGATACCGGTAATTTAAAAGGTGTGTCCCTTAACTTAGGGGATAATTTCATTTCCTTTGAAATCAGTATATTATGTGTAGGAGCAATTAAAAGTAGTGAGAAAATTAAAACAGATGTTTCACTTCAAATTTTAGGTGTTGATTTTGTTTGAGTTTCTTTGTTTTAATTTTACCATTTTTTTTTTACTCCTAAACATTTCAGTTCAACTCAATTCCATTTCACAAACATTTTTTGAACATTTGTATTTTATATCAAATCAAATATTTAAGGGACAAGGATAGAGAACTGTCAGGCTGATAAGCCACTGTCAGCTTTGAATTATATTCCTGGTTCAAAACTGCACATTTATTTTGTCTCAGTTTGCCTCACCAACTAATTGATGTTGAAAAGGAACAAAAGGAAGATAAAACTTGAATCCTTATGGGTTACAGTAAAAATCCTTAAAAAGGATAGCTTAAAAAAGAACCCTCTGTGGGAGAGAGACAGCTCCGAGAGCAGCAGTCAAGATGAAAAGAAAGTTTTCTGCATCTGCCACTGAACCAATTCAGAATTCTGGAACCCAGTCAAAGGAGCTACTAATAGGTCACAAGAGAAGGGATGAGACCACACAAAATTCTTTAGGTGCACTTTCAGAAAATGAGCTCTATTACACAAGTAGTATCAATCAGGAGGTTTCGTCATGGGATATATTACCATGCAGTTGGATCCATTCTGTGCTGCTTCTTTGAAAAGAAATAAGCATGCCATGTGGAAGTATGTGATCTTTGAGAATTAGGAGCAGACATCTGACCAAGTCCCAGGAGGCAAATTACATGAGCAACTCCACTGGGAGGAGAGGATTCAGAAGCAATCATTATATTACTTAATGTTTTTATTTAAAATAGGAAGCAAAAGAAGGTCCAGTCTTAGATAAGAGTAGTTGATAGGCTAGTGGAATTATTGGGGCCTCTTTATTTGCATTTATGGAGGACTAACAGATTTCTGATACTCCTGGAGAAAACAAATTAAATCTGAAGAGTCATAACACCTGTCTTTCTCTATAAAATGATTTCCAGCAGAATATACAATATCTTTATTAGATACTTATTGTATTTCATTCCAATGATGTGGCAAGGCCAGAGAAATCCCACAGCATTCTCTGGCATCATATTAGATAGTATCTTCTTTTTTTCTTCTAAGGAAAAGAATGCTCAGTTGTTTTAATCAATTGTGGGCACCATAAAATTCTTTGAATATCTTTTTCCCTTCTTAATGTGTCCCAATAGAGCTAGCTCCAGACAGATATGGAAGGAGTAGGTTGCAAACATGGATGGCTGAATTCATGCATTGTCATTCATGAGAAACTGCTATTCATTGTTATTTCATCTTTTTTATGACAGCAAAGACAAATTCAACAAATTCTGAGTGCCTACAAAGTACATAGCTTTCTTTGGGCAATGTGAGGGATACAAAGTCGAATAAGTGATGGTCTATATATCCCTAGTTTCTCACCTTTTAGTAGAGAGGCACATAATTCTTTGGGCAACCTGGTTGTGACATGTCTTAAATTAGAAGTATGAATTAAGAACTGGCACAGAGTAGAGAGACTCATTTTACCTGGAGTCTGTGCTTACATCTCCTCACTAAATAGAAAATACCTCTGTATTAGTCTGTTTTTACACTGCTAATATAGACATACCCAAGACTGAGTAAATTATAAAGAAGAGGTTTAATGGACTCACAGTTCCACGTTGCTGGGGAGGCTTCACAATCATGACAGCAGACAAAAGACACATCTTACATGACAGCAGGCAAGACAGAATGAGAGCCAAGTGAAAGGGGAAACTCCTTATAAAACCATCAGATCTCATGAGACCAGAACAGTATGGGAGAAAATGCCCCCATGATTCAATTTTCTCCCACCGGGTCCCTCCCACAACATGTGGGAATTATGGGAGCTACAATTCAAGATGAAATGTGGGTAAGGATGCAGCCAAACTATATTAATCTCTTAATCTGAAACTGCGTTTTGTAATTCCTTATTTCCCCCATCTCCTCAGAACCTCCTCGAGTGACTTGTATAGAGTACGTACTTGGCTAGAATAGTTCTTAAGTTTTGTTTGTGAATTACTCAACCTTGATAGTTGTGATAAAAAATAACTAGGTATTGAATCTTTAGGAAATTCTCCCATTGAACATTGTTATAATTTCTTCTTCTGATAGAAACAAACACACAAATTTCAATGGTTTAGTCAAAATGTAGCTTGAAACAGATAATTTTTTCATGCATTTACTTAAAAAATCAGGAATATAGCAGGAGTTGGCAAGTTTTTCTATAACCATCAGAAATAGGTATTTGAAGTCCTGCCATAGTAGCCTGAAAGCAGCCATGGACAATATATAAATGAATGAGTGTGGCCATGTTTCAATTAAGCTTTATTTGCAAAATCAGACAGTGTTGGAATTTGGTCCATAGATCATAGATTGCCAATCCTTGACCTAGAATTATGTGATTCATTAAACTTCACCTAAAATAGAACAATTATATTCTACTTATACAATTGAAATTTATGAAGAAATAAGTCAATGAAAGATACATTTAACCTGCTTAAAACAGGGCTTGGCAAATGGCAGGCCAGAAATAAGTGACTTATTGAGATAATGCTTTAACTCCTTTCCTCTTATATCTTGTCTAGGGAATTAAGGTCTTAAGATGCAAGATTTTCGTCTAAGAAGTGTTACGACTGTTATATCCATTTAACAGCCATGTTCATCCTAGCAACAAATAGACCAAAAATCGTGGCATCAAAAATGGGAGAGCAGGAAAACAGATAATTGGTGAAATTTGGAGTTTTCATTTTTATTCATTTCACCCAAATGAAGAGGACCCATTTCCTCTAAGAGTTGTGTATTACTAGTGTTTTTTACTGGTTAAGCACAATTAGCAGACTTGAAAAAATTAAAATAGGCTGTCTCTAAATTTCAGAAATTGGCCCAAAGTCAATCTCCAATAGCATGTAATAAACATGGGTGTAATCATTAATTATGTACCAGGCCACTGCCATGATCCTTCAGTTCTCCCCAGAGCTTCTCTCTGTCTGCCGTCTTCCCACTGACAAACTAGCTTATCTTAACACTGGTTATTATCAGCCCATGTCATCATTGTTGCTGTAAGCTGTCTTAAAATCATGAGCAACTGCTGCTCAGTTGCTACTGGAATTACTGCTGTATACAAATCCAAACCTTTAGGGGGAACCAGAAAAGGGGAATTCTAAAACTACAGAAGAAACATATGTGTTCCAACAGAGATCTCAATGCAAGATAACCAGTCTTTATCATGTCATGAAGGCAGTACCAGGGATAAAGAGATCATCTGACTGCTCCCACAGGTAGCCCTGATTGAAATGTCAGTAGATAACTAAGTATAGATTTGAACCCAAGTCACTGTGAGCTACTGTACATATAGGAGACATCTATTCATCTTTCTATGTCTTAGTTTGATTACAAGTTATGCAGATATATTTATATTACCAAGCTTCACAAGGTTTGAAATGTATATCTATATAAGTGTTTTGAAAAATACAAAACACCATAAAAATGTAAGGTGTTTTTCTGTTAAGGTAGATGATAGAAATCCGTGTCACTTTATGGAAATTTCCAGATTTAATAATCTAGGTACCTGATTTAATAGTGCATTATCTGTACTGATAACTATTAATTCTATAAGGAATGATGTTAGATTTTATTTTGATTCAAACCAATAACCAATGAACTTCTTTAGAATGTTTATAAATGATCTCAATTCAAATTGTTGGTATTTGGAGCATTATTACAATAGCTCAATTAGAGAAGAATACCCGTGTTTAATGAGAGTAGTACCATATAAACAATCAATATCTTCAATATTTCAATAAAGTGATAAAGTATCCATGTTTAGAAAATTCCAGATCCACAATTCAACTAATATCTAAGCAAACTAAAATTGTAAAAAATTGACTAGAATATCACTTTTTCTCCATGTGATATTTCATTATTTCCTTTTATGAGACTAATTATATATACACATATATTTTTATATATCAGATTCAAACTTGTTAGAATTATCTCTCTAAAAGCTATGAGATTTAGATACTAGAATCTATGTTTTGAGAGGAATATTGTTATTATTCATTGTTCTAAGCAGCACTTTTATGCTTAACAAATCTTAAATTAGCAGACAATCATTTTATTATGATAAATAAAAATTGAGAACTAGAGATTTTGTAAAGTTTTGAAATGTAATCTGGATAAAACATTCTGAAAAAAATCAATAAATGATTCATTTTAAAACTTACTACAAAGCCTAAAAGCGTGAAGAACTGTTACCGCATTACTTCTGCACCAACTTAATATTTCGAGAAAAGGATAGGTTCACACTTCTCTAATGGATCATCAAGCATCTTTTCAGTGAAACAACAGAATGACTTTCTTTCAACAGCTTAATGGTAAACTCTTCTTGAGCTTTCAAGTCCTGCCTGATGGTAGCACCAATTAGAACATTATGGGGAAAATGTTCTAAACACTGCCTTTAAACATTTGCCCTATATATATTTGCAAACATACATATAGAAAGATTCACATTTGCTTGATGTCTAGATTCAATGAGCAATGTTGAACTAAATTTAATATGACATATGGATTACTCAATCCATAAGGTTTAATGTAAAAATACACACATTTATCTAAGAATAGTCATAACTTAAATTTTCTTCAGTAGTTCTATTTTGGAAATTCAAGTTTCTTTCTCTTTTCCTAATTGCCACTAATTTTCCATTCTAAAATCAAATAATTTTATCATAACTGTGTTTGAAAATCGTCTTTAATACTGTTTGGAAAACCAGAGTTCCTCCTGAATGTGTTTATTCATAGCTTTTCTCCACTTATAGAATCCTAGGGTTACATGATACAAAACCAATTGATTTGAAGGTGAGAAAAGTCAAATGATATGTCTTTTCTTCCCTAAAGTGATTCATTTGCTATAGAATCATGGAAACACATCAGTAGCATCAGACCCTCCCTTTCCCACCTACCATCATGTTATTTGCAAAACACTTTGAACTTTGTAAAAAGTATTATATAAAACCAAATTGCTTGTTAATGGAATAAATCAATATGATAAATTAAAACCTGTTAATATATAGCAGACTGTAAAGATAACTAAGCTTCATTGTTCATTTTATTTCCATTACATTAAAGCAGTCTTATTTTATACTGTACAATAAAGCAGCTACAGTCCATAGGATGTTAGTATACTTGAATGAGACTATTCATTTCTGTCATTGATGTTAGTGGCTGACCTTTGTTTAAAAATAACTCATTCTTGCATAGTACTACATACATCTTGTTGAATGTGTATAGTCAATCTTTAAAATTCAGTTTTGAGGTTTTGAAAACAAACGTTGTGCATATGGCACAACAGCTTGACCTAAATGCTCAGCTGTTCTGTTCTACCCTATGCTATATATCCTATTTTAAGTCTTATCTCAAAATATGAGTCTGAAATGGTAACATAAAGCAGTTTATTAAAAATATTAAGAAATAGAAAACTTCTGAGTAGAAATGATAGAATGGAGCAGGATAACAGACTGTCCTTTAGTGCGTAACACCCTCCCCACTCACAAAATGATGGAAGTGGAGAACAAGTCAACAATTTAGGAAAGAACCACCTTATGCCATTTTATAGTATAACATTTTACAGATCTAAGGAGTAAAACACAAGTGCTGCTGTAGTTTTGTGTTTCTAAATATGCTCCATCTCCCAACCACCACCTCACCTCCACTCCAGAAAAAAAGAAGTCAAGAATACAAAAAATTGTTAATTTTACTCTCAAATTCAGATAAAAGCAGCCTGTTCAACTGAATAGGAAGCCATGGGAAAGAGTAGAAGCCAAAAAAAAAAAAAAAAAGCGGGTTCACTTTGTGATTACTTACTGAGCTTTATGCTTATAATTTCTGTGATTTTCTGTATAAGTTATACTTCAATTAGGAAAGTTAAAAAGAGAGATCCATGGGCTTCCAGGGACAGACGTCCAAATTTTAAGTAAAAAGAGAAAAGGTGAATGAAGCCATTTATGAATTTATGAATAAAGTACGATCTCATTTTTAAAAATAAAATTGGGATATGTAAATATTTGTATGTGGGGAGATAGGTGGTAGAAAAGAATATTTCAAAGTGGGGATGAATAATGAGATTAGAGGAAAAGAAATATTTATCTTTTTTTCTCTATATATTTCTCTGTTATTTTGAATTTTATAGAAAATGCATATTGCTCTGTAATTAAAATACAAATAAGCATAAGAAATTAGAAATCAAAATAAAATTTAAACATTAGATTCAATAATAATAATGCAAGTTATTAAAACTCAACATGGCACTTTTCATTTATTATTTTATTTAATTATCACAGGAGTTCTAATACTCACAGTAATTACTCTCACTACCCCATTTTAACATATGGGGAAACAGGTTTAAAATAGTTAAGGACATCTAGCTACTAGGTAACAGAATCAGAAGTTAAAACTCATGTCAAGTTAATGCTGTTAATACCATGCTATCCGTCAGCCTGTGAACAATAATGTATGTTTCTAATATGGTACTTACTACAGTGAATAATTATCTACTACCACTCCTACAAACCCCGTAAATTAGTCTTTGATGGCAAATATTGTGTTTAATTATCATTAATCAACAAAATATAAATCTACATCAATTACTAATATATTGTTTTCTCTTAAAGGTAATGAGAGTAATTTTGGAAAGCAGTTTCTTCATTTATTTCTTGTGGAAGGAAGGCCATCAGTTAAATATGGATGTGGAAATTCTCAAAATATTTTGGCTGTTTCTGCTAACTACAGCATTAACACAAATGCATTCACCCCTATCACAGTACGGTAAGTACTGTACTCCACAGTAGTTCTTTTGTGCTGAACTTTTGTTTGTTTTGAGATGGAGTCTTGCTCTGTCACCCAGTCTGGAGTGCAGTGGTGTGATCTCAGCTCACTGCAACCTCCGCCTCCCAGGTTCAAGCGATTCTCCTGCCTCAGCCTCCCCAAGTAGTTGGGACTACAGGTATACACCACTTTGCCTGGCTAGATTTGTTGTTGTTGTTGTTTGTTTTAGTAGAGATAGGGTTTCACCGTTTTAGTAGAGATGGGGTTTCACCATGCTGGCCAGGTTGATCTTGAACTCCTGACCTCGTGAGTCATCCTCCTAGGCCTCCCAAAGTCCTGGGATTACAGGCATGAGCCACCGTGCTCGGCCTGAACTCTATTTTTTAAATGTTATTTGCATGTGTAATAGCCACCCAAAAACGAAACGAATTTTAAAAGTTCAGCTGAAAATTGTTTTGTTTACCTTTTAATTTTTGCTTTTGTTTTACTTGTTTATTTTACAGTTTAGTGAAATGAACTACAAATTGAACTAAGCCATAATTTAATACTATCCTATGGCAATCAAATTGCACACAGAGTAAATCAATTTTATTGAAAATATTATGGTACAAGCAAATAAATTAACGCATCAAGTTGCTCAGTTAAAACTAACATCCAGTTTAACTGTTCAACAAAATATCTATGGATTACAGCTGCTAGGAATTGATTAGTGGGAGCCCTTGACTGCACAAAAAAAGAAAACTCAGTAGAAAAGAAAAACCAAACAGAATACTAAATGGAAATGTCTTTCTGGATTATATAAATTTTTGGAAAGCAGTCTTTGAATTCATTTATGCTTCAAAATTACAAAATATCAGAAAAGAGAAATTGCTAAATGATGGTCACATCTCAGGGGCATTACTAAACAAAATTTACATGTAGCAACTAAGAGTTTAAAACTTTTCATCAGTACAGCTCCAATTTTTCATCTAGTAATAATGGTCTCCAAAGTTCCTCTATGTCATTGAAAAATATTCTGTGACTGAGTTTGTCTTTAAAATGATAATTAGGTAAGTTAGTCTGATCAGCAGGACTCTTGGCTAACCTATGAAGGTTATATAAATTAAATAAACTTTCTCAGAAACTGCATCAGTCTGAAAATAACATCAACAAAATTGACACCAATATGAAAATGAAGCTTCTTACAGGCAGGGATGGTTTCTTATTCATTTTTAATGCACTTAACAGGACATCTGACAAATAGGAGATACTCAGTAAATGTCTGAATGAATGAAGAAATGAGGGTGTCTGGGATGGGCAATTCATTTGATTATAACAAGAAGGCAATGAAATTACTAAGGTAATGAAATTATCATTTGTAAATTAGATATACCCTTTGGAACGCCAAGTTCTATACAGACAAAACAAACTCCTTCAGATCAACAGACAAATATTTCAACCATTTCTGTTATAAGTGTTTGCTATTGATCACTAAAAAGAACCAGATGAAAAGCTAAATAACAGAAAACTGTTTAAAAGGTGTTTCTATTAATAAGATCATTTTATACAGTGTCAACAATTTATACAAACAATAACACTTTCAGTTATACATGAAATAATTGCTTTTCGAGGTCAAGTTCTTAGAGAAATGATTTTCTTCTTTACTTTTAAGTTGTAACTTAATAGAACAGTCCTTAAACCACTCAGATTCTGAGATAGCCTCAGGAAAAAAAATATTTCTGTAAAATAAATATTGATGCTTCCAGTAAAACTGAAAGGGACTTTCCAAGTGTTTAATTTTATCAAAACTTAAGTAAAAAGGAGATATTACATTACTCTGAATGTAAAAATGCAAATCTGCTTTGTGTTAAAGGCAATAGCCTACAAGAGCTCAAAGTGACAATAGGCTGACCCTAGGACTACATATTATATATTATATATCATTCATGTAAAACTTTTGAGTGCTCATCTGCTAAGCACGCTCTCAATGCCTTAATATTTGCATCTCATTTTTGTGTTTCTCCTTGTTTTATTCTATATTTAGTTTCTTACATTCATTTAACAAATGTTTCTTACTCTATTTGTAGCACTATACTAAGCTACTAGAATTCAATGGTAAGCCCAAACAGAAAAAATCCTAATTCTTATGTGTATACAGTTTAGTGAGGGTGATTGACAAGTAGACACACGAATGAAGGAATAATTTGAGATGTGTTGTAAATGGAAGAAACATGATGCAGGAAGAACAAGTTAAAAAAGTAACCTAGCCTGTGCTAGAGAGACCAAAGAGCTTTAACAATGAATAGAGGTAAACTTGGTAAAACAAAAAACAGGCAAAGCAGTGGTTATGAGTTTCAGGCAGAGGGAAGAGTATGTGACAAAACCCTTTGGGAGGCGACTGGGTCACCTGAGGTCAGGAGTTCGAGACCAGCCTGGCCAACATGGTGAAACCCCATCTCTACTAAAAACACACAAAAAAATAGCCAGGCAAGGTGGCACATGCCTGTAATCCCAGCTACTCAAGAGGCTGAGGCGGGAGAATCCCTTGAACCCAGGAGGTGGAGGTTGCAGTGAGCCGAGATCCTGCCACTGTACTCCAGCCTGGGAAACACAGCAAGACTCAATCAATCGATCAATCAGTAAAACAAACCCCTATGCTAGAAAGAAACATGGCATATTCAGATTCAGAGACCCCAAAGAACAGTGTCTTTTGAACAGAGAAGCAGAAGAGGGTGGCTTAGTAATGGAAGATGAAGTTTGAAAGGTAGACAGTTTGCAAATGCTGTCTGGCCTTGCGGCTACGTTAAGGAATAATTGCAGGAAACAGTTAGATGGTTACTGTATATCCAAGTAAGATATGATGGTGACTTGAACTAGACTAGTGTCAGAGATAAAGTGACATAATTAGGAGCAAAATTGTGACTTATTAAATACTAGGAGTAAAAATAGAGGTGTCAAAAACTAACACTCATTTCTTATGTGCAATTGGATAGCAGATTTTATCAGACACTGAGATAATAATAAACAATGCAAGAAGAGCAGGTTAGATTGAGAAGGTCTTGAGTTTAAGCTTGAGCATGCTGAGATTAAGGTGCCTCTGAAACACAAAGTGGAATTTTCAATTGAATATATGGAAGTAAAGGTCAGAGAAGGGATCTGGATGGAAAATATGAATTTATGAGTCATCACTGTGTAGATGATAATTGAAACCATGGGAATGGATGGAAGTATATAGTAGAAAAAACTGCCTGGAGTGACTCTTGAGGAGCTAACATTTAATGATGGTATACTGGAAGTTGAAATCATTAAAGAGTCTGACAAGGAGTAACTAGGAAGTAACAGCCAAAAAAGGAGTAGAGTGTCATGGAAGGCAATGGCAAAGCTTATCAAACGCTCCAGTCCACTGGACTGTCCACATGATTCCATGACCTGAAGACTTCAGTGTAGCAGGATAGAAGAAGAAGTCCGAGTAGAGAAAAATCAAGATAATATGTTTATACAACTCCTTGAAGTTTTAATGTGAAAGTATAAAAAGAGGTAAGATGATAACTAGAGGAAGGTGAGGAATCAAGAGAAAAAAAGTAAGATGAAAGAAATTTGAGTATGTTTAATTAATTGGAATTACTAGTTGAATAAAATTGTTAATACACAGAAAACTGATGAAAAGGGAGAATATAAGTTTCTTTTTTTTTTTTTTTTTTTTTTTTTTTTTCTTGAGACGGAGTTCTGCTTTTGTCGCCCAGGCTGGAGTGCAATGGTGCAATCTCAGCTCACTGCAACCTCCGCCTCCAGGGTTCAAGCGATTCTCTGGCCTCAGCCTCCCGAGTAGCTGGGATTACAGGTGCCCACCATGATGCCTGGTTTCACCATGTTGGCCAGGCTGGTCTTGATCTCCTGACCCCAGGTGATCTTCCCACCTCAGCCTCCCAAAATGTTGGGATTACAGGCGTAAGCCACCACACCTGGCCAAGAACATAAGTTTCTTAAAAGTTTAGGCCAGTAAGATACAATGTACATGAGAGAAGATTCCCGCCAGAGGGCAGGGAAAATAGAGATACATAGCCTGAGGCTTCTGATTTCTGCCATTGTAGATGTCCCTGGTTTATGATCGCCTTTATCTATCCAGTTGTTTATGTCACCTCTTGCTGTCTCATCTGTTTAGTCTTACTTCTCCATCATTAACTGGGCAAAATTTAGAATTTAAGGGTCTTTTGGTATGGCTTTTTCCAACTTAATTCTCACTAACAAAACTCTCACTATGCAAATGCAGGGTAAATTTCTCTCTAAAAAGCATGTGAATTAGGTTCCTTTTCATCATATGAATGTTGACGGAATTTCTTCAATGTTAAAGAATTTCCTGATGATAAAAAAAATATAGCATGATTGCTAAAAACTTTTTTTTGAAACAGAATCTTGCTCTGTTGTCCACGGTCCCACTGCAACCTCCAACTTCCAGGTTTGAGCTATTCTCCTGTCTCAACAGGCGCACATCCCCACACCTGGCTAACTTTTGTATTTTTAGTAGAGACCAGATTTATGTATGTTGGCCAGGCTGGTCTCGAACTCCTGACCTCAGGTGATCCACTCTCCCACCGGGCTTCCCAAAGTGCTGGGAATAAAGGCATGATCCACCATGCCCAGCCTAATAAAAATTTTCAAAAATTAATGGAATAAACCATAAGCCCAACTTGTAAAATATGACTTTTTGATTTGTTATAAGCTATTATTTTTTATTTTGTTATTAGCCAGTAGTTCCTCCAACTAAATCCATCTTACATCTGTAGGACAGGGAGAAGTAGAACAAACTTGAATAAGCCACTTGCAGTGATTGAGGTCAATTCAGTATCAAGATAGAAGTTCTTCTTAAATGAAATGGAGCAGAGATCACAGTTCTACAGATACATTGTAATTCATACTCATGCACAGTTTGTCTTTCATTTCAACGAATTTTGAAAGGGATCACATAGAGAGAGCTATTGGTTTTCACAAGGGTTATTCTCTTTTGGGGAAGTTCAGAAAAATTGTCTTACTATATATATACACTTTTTTAAGTTTCTGAAGTTTAAAATTTTCTGGCACCTTTAGTGTCTGTTTTACACTAAAGCTAACTTTTACCCAGTATTTTGTTCTCTAAAAAAGCCCTGTGTCCTTTCTTGTAGGTGATTTACTGTGTTATCTGCATGTTTAAAGGCACACAGCCTATTTCCCCTTCCTTAGATGCTACTATCTAACACTCCTGAGAACATTTCCTCAAAGATTTATCCAGAGGTATAAAGTTATCCATGTCTATTGAAGGTATACCTAATACCTAATAATTTATTTTGGTTAGCAAACTCTTAGGATAGTCGAAGTGGGATGTTGGCCAAGAATTGCATTACTGCCAGAGCAACACAACTCCAATAGCCACTTTTTTACAGGTCAGTGTAAAGAAATGCATGGTTTAAGATCATCTGGACAGAGGCTGGAAAAGTTTCTAGTAGTTGGACAGCAAGAACCCTTATTAGTATTTGCTAAAACCCAAACATATGTCAAGAGAAATCAATGTAGACATATTTAGCACATTACCTTTGATAATATTTGGTTCAGAAAACAAAATAAAAACTGCTAAGTTTTATAAATGGCCAAATTTTTATCTCCTGTTGACCTTTCCATGTTTATGAGATAAAAACTCATGCATATTATATATGTATATTGGTGCAGATTTTGTTAAATTCATTTTAATTAGCTCATTTCTCACAGTTGTTTAAGAAAGATAGAAATTTATTGTAATGCAAAATCCACATTAACTTCACAAAACGGGAAGAATGATTCTGAGTAGGACTGATTTTTGTCATATCAAATTAAGATACTAGTAAGTAATTTATAGAAAAATATGAAAGGAAAAGATGACTTCTTATAATACCCATATTTAATTTGTTAAAGGCTCTCAGACACCTCTACTCAACATCAGATTCCAGTTATGTACCCTTTCCCCACATATATCCTCTGCATTGCAGCTAGCTTGACCAGATAGTATGGACCTATAACTCAATATGGAGAATGAGCAAGAGACCATTCCATTTCATGTAAGAAAAAAAGAATATCCATACTCTATTATCTGTAATTTTGACAGTAACTAAAAATGTTACCTATGTTTCTAATTTTCTAAAATATACAAAATCTTTTCACATATTCCTGATAGTTTATATAATATAAGCTATGGATTTCATGCTGGTAGTCTTATAGCCAGGAAACTATGTGAGAGCCTCCACTTCTTGAAACAGATGGTGACTTTTGAATTGTGCTAAATCTATAAGATATTAGATTTATTCATAAAATGTTGCCATGTCAATATAGAAACTCTGGCAAGATTTTCACATTAAAAAGGTCAAACTTCATCACTTCAATATTAATTTGTGTATCTTTTTATCAGCTCTTCCATCTGGTATTTCTTAGAGGAAATGAAGGAAAACTCAAGCTCAATATGGGAAATATAGGTAATACTTTATCATTATATTGGCATGTATGTAAACATATAAAGCTAAACATTACTCCTGCACCTTTATCCATGCATAGCCTGTTCTTACATAACATACATAAAAACTAGCTCGATAGCAAGTTACAATGCAGTTTATTTGTATTAATTTGTGGAGAGCTACTGTAAAACAAAAATTTCTTTTATTACATAAGTTTAAGAAAATCTTTAGTCTCTAACTCCCAGCGTGAGCGACACAGAAGACCAGTGATTTCTGCATTTTCAACTGAGGTACTGGGGTCATCTCACTAGGGAGTGCTGGACAATCAGTGCTGGTCAGCTGCTGCAGCCCGACCAGCGAGAGCTGAAGCAGGGCGAGGCATCACCTCACCTGGGAAGCACAAGGGGGAAGGGAATCCCTTTTCCTAGCCAGGGGAACTGAGA